>NC_090743.1:18281499-18486499 GCF_036898095.1 Palaemon carinicauda
AGTCTGCTTTAGATAAAGCACTCAAGTAATTCATCATAAAAAAAAAAAAAATAATTATTAGGGGCGAAGCTATTGTGTTGATTTACCAATTAGTATGGAGAACTTTGTATTAGTCTGAACTGCTTGTATTTATGTCTGGAGAACTGCTCGTATTTATTAGTCTGAAGAACTGCTCGTATTTATTAGTCCGAAGAACTGCGCGTATTTATTAGTCCGAAGAACTGCGCGTATTTATTAGTCCGAAGAACTGCGCGTATTTATTAGTCTGAAGAACTGCTCGTATTTATTAGTCTGAAGAACTGCTCGTATTTATTAGTCTGAAGAACTGCTCGTATTAATTAGTCTGAAGAACTGCTCGTATTAATTAGTCTGAAGAACTGCATGTATTTATTAGTCCGAAGAACTGCTCGTATTTATTAGTCCGAAGAACTGCGCGTATTTATTAGTCCGAAGAACTGCGCGTATTCAATTAGTCTGAAGAAATGCTCATATTTAATTAGTCTGAAGGACGTTTATTTTATTCTTGTAGCTTAAATCTGGCACAAGAAGCTTTTGATAGTGTAACCCAATAGTCCGTTTACAGCTGGAAACTATCTCCAGAACTAGTAAACTAGTATAAAGTAATGCATTTATGAAAATATGCCGGTTGGGCTATGTAACCCCGTAGATGTTGGTAGGTATAGCACCAGTTTTAATTCTTTCCCAATCTTTTGTCGAAATTGGCATTACTGGTATCTAACTTTTGTAATTTTGTATTATGCTGAAGTTGTGTAGATTGTAAAAGACTACCACGTCGTTCGTAGGAGCGAGGTAAATTAATTTTGTAGTCCTGTAAATTTCAATGCTGGAAAAGTTTTAATTTAGATCTGCAATCCAGTTTATAACTTGAGTGGAATTTGTAAGTGTGCTAAATAACTTAATTTTACTCTTAAACCAAAATAGTTATCTAAAACGAAGTAAATATTTAATTAACCATTGTACATTTATTACTAAACTTCAAGGGCTGCATTCATGTCTGGTCCTATCAGGCCGGAGAAATCCTACTCGCCACAGGACCCATAAACGTTTGCTTTATCGTATACAGTAATACCTTGAGATACGAGCGACCCAACATACGAGAAAATTGAGATATGAGGAGAGTTCTAAGCAAATTTTTATTCTGAGATACGAGGAAAAATTTGAGATGAAAGGTACAGTATTTCTGTGCGAGAGGTTACTCATGGGGACAGCATCACTCGGTCTTATCCTGTCGGATCTCCGTCGCGTAAAGTTTTCTCAGAGCATCGGCCGTATTGTTTGCTTTTTTACATGTTTTTTTTTTTTGCGTATATCTGCAGAATTTAGTGATTTACCAATGTCCAAAGCAAGTGACTGCAAACAAGGGTAGTGAGAAGAAAAAGCGTATGATGACAATGGAGGTAAAGCACGATATAATCGCAAAACATGTGTGGCGTAAGTGTGACTGAGCTGGCGCGCCATTACGAGAGGACTACATCAACTATATGTACCATCCTCAAGCAGAAGGATGATATAGTATAAAGAACGCCAAGCCTTCCAAAGTTGTAACCATCCTTTCCAAGCTGCGTAGTGATATTCACGATGAGATGGAGAGGCTTCTTTTGATCTGGATAAAGGAGAAACAGTTGGTGAGAGATAGCGTGACCGAGACGATCATATGCAAGAAGGCCCGTCGAATCTTTGGTGACTTGAAAGGTAAGCAACCACCCGATAAAGGGGAGACTTCAACACCAGCGAAAACCTTCCAAGTCAGTCGTGGCTGGCTGGATAATTTCAAGAAAAGGACTGGGATACACTCGGTTGTGAGGCATGGGGAAGCGGCAAGTTTTGATGCAAAAACCGCAGCGGACTTCGTCACAACCTTTGCCTCGGTTATCGCCCAACATGGCTTCATCCCCCAACAAGTCTTCAACTTCGATGAAACTGACCTTTTCCGGGAGAAGATTCCCATGAGGATTTTCATCACGGCAGAGGAGAAGAGACTACCGGGCCATGAACCCATGAAGGACCAGCTAACTCTAGCCTTGTGCCAATGCCAGCAGTGACTGTAAGGTCAAGCCACTGCTGGTGTACACTCTGCAAAACCACGTGCTTTCAAGAGCCAAAGGATCTTGAAAGAGAAACTCCAAGTGATTTCAAGAGCCAAAGGATCTTGAAAGAGAAACTCCAAGTGATGTGGCGTGCTAATGCTAAGGCTTGGGTTACCCATCATTTCTTCACAGAATGGGTTAATCTGTGCTTTGATCAGACTGTCAAAAAATATTTGGCTGAGAAAAACCTGTCTCTTGGTCCTCGACAATGCCCTTGGTCACCCTCCTGCTCTTGAAGAGGACATTCTTGATAAATTCAGGTTCATCAAGGTCCTTTATCTCCTGCCCAACACCACGCCACTCCTTCAGCCCATGGACCAACAAGTTATTTCCAACTTTAAAAAAACTGTACACGAAGCATTTTTTCAAGAAATGCTTCGATATCGCAGACACCAATATCACCCTTCG
The DNA here is from genome assembly GCF_036898095.1 of Palaemon carinicauda. Taxonomy (NCBI): domain Eukaryota; kingdom Metazoa; phylum Arthropoda; class Malacostraca; order Decapoda; family Palaemonidae; genus Palaemon; species Palaemon carinicauda. Next base: position 18,284,016 of record NC_090743.1, read on the forward strand.
TGAATTTTGGAAGGAGCATTTCAATATTGTCCTTAGCTTAAAAATTGATGATGCATGGCAGTGTGTCACAAGACGAACTCTTAATTCAGCGAGAAAGAAATTGTGGCCAGCTTCCGTTGCCGAGAGGGACTTTGAGGGGTTAGATATGACAGACCCTGATGACCCAGAACCTGTTTTGATGGATAAAATAGTGTCTCTTGGAAAGTCCATGGGGCTGGAGGTAGATGAGGAAGACGTGAACGACCATGTTGAGGAGCATCAGGAAGAGCTCAGGACACAGGAATTGATGGAGCTCCAGGAGATGCAACATTCGGAGGTGTTGCAATCGCTCAGTAGCGAGGAGGAGGTGGAAGACGAGGGCCGTTTTTCTACGGCAGAAATTGGAGAAATGTTAGCGAAGTGGCTGGAGTTTTCTAATTTTTTTTGGAAAAGAGGCACCCGGACAAGTTGGCGAGTAGTGGTGCGTTAGCCTTGTGCGATGACACTTGCGTACGTCATTTTTGCTACATATTTAAGGGGAGACAAAAGCAAACATCCCTAGATAGGAAGGCCTTCAAAAAGTGTAGGTGAAAGTGAGGCAGTGCGCGCCAAGCCGGAAGAAGAAAAGTAAAAAAAAGAAAATTAAAACCTAAGATTACCATTTTATTTTGAAGTGTGTATAGTAAGCTAATTTCATTAAAGTTAAATATAAAGTTTAATTTCATTAAAGTTGAATTTAAAGTGAAGGTTATGTTTCGTAGTATTACTAAAGTGTTGCGTACCGAACGAGTTGCCGTCAAGTGTGTCTGCTCCCCGTTCTCTCTCCCTCCTCCTCCTCCTCCTGTGCACACCGCCGTTAGCCGCTACCGTCTTCCTCAAAGGTAAGAACTCCATAATGGTACATTTCATAACCAGTTCATAGCCTTTATTTTGTTAGCATAGGATGTTGGTTACAACAATTAAAAACATCTGTAATATATTGTTTTTAGGGTTTTTTTTTCCAGTGGGTGAAAACCGATTAAATGTTATCCGTTATTTTATATGGGAAAAATTCATCTGAGATATGAAATTGAAATACGAGCTTGGTCCCAGAACGGATTAAACTCGTACCTCAAGGTATTACTGTAAATTTTAGGTAATTTGCCTAGTACACTTCAAAGTGAAGCTTAAAACGTTTATTTACTATAAATCCCTAAAGACAGAAACTTGTTATACTTGCTGTTGTATATTCATATGTGGTATCATTAAGTAATGTCAGACTGCATTTGAGAGCCTGAATGGTTTAAAACCGGGCCATTATTTATTTGATAGTTTAAAAATTATCTTAGTGTCCGTGGAGAAGAATCTTTAAACGCACATGTTTTTGATTTACTTGATCAAATTGATTGAGCAAATTCCATCGCTATATTCATGAGGATGTGTAGCAATCAGTAGTGGATGTAGAACGGCACCTTGTAGTAACGGGGATATTTGAAGAGGAGATATCTAAATGGCACGAGACCTCTGGTAGTGGTTTTTCACGCCCCAGTTACTATATACCGACACCTATTTAGGTGAGCGAGCTGGGTTCATCCCTGCCATTCCTATGCAACTTTTTTCTCTGGTAATACATAGCAGTTATATACCTTAGAAATGATGCTGAAGGAGCATTTAACTGGGTGGCACAGGTCTCTCGCCCAGAAATAGATTTTTCCTTCGTCAAAATCCCATTGGTTTATTAAGTTTTGTTTAATCATGATTTTTTTCCCATCCCGATTGTATCAACGTACAGAAGGCTCATCAGTTAAATTCAAGAATTTTGTTTTTGTTTAATTTATCTGGATTTTTTTTTTTTTTGCGAACAATCGTAGAAGTTTTGCCCCTAGATAGTTTTTCTGCTCTACCCTGGGCCATTTAGTTTTCCTGTGCATATTTTGTTGGCAGGGCTTTAATGGTGATTGGACGAAAATTGACCCATAGATTAACTGTAGGGCACTCGTTAGATTTACAGATTTTCATATTCACTGAAAGTCAAAGGGGGGTTGAGGCTTGCCTGGAGTAATAAGAATTTAATGTGGGTTCCTCTTAAATACAAGATAATACCTGTTAGGTGCCAATTTTTAATTTAGTTATCGTATATTTAGTTTCATGCTTTTATTAGTGGCTCGGATCTGGATCTCAGGATCCTGGACTTGAGTTTGGACTGTGCAGGTATTCAAGAATCCTACATATATACACGTGTTGTATTTACACGCATATGATATATGTATTTATAAATTTACACAACGTATCGCTTTCAGTGGGGATACCCTAACGTGGTGAGAGGGTTTCTCGCCATGATCAGCAAAATAGCAGTCAGGGATACCCATACTAGGTTGGTTTGTTGTCAAGTTCCCCCACCATCACCAATCTGCAGTGGCCAGCATGGGGATGAAACTGGCTAAACTTGAGACATATTAACCTTTGTTGTTTCATTATAGAAGTGTAATGTTGGGGCATTGGAACTTGCATGATTGCACAGATCGTTGCAAATACACCATTCTGAATACCAGATACTACTGGTAGAAACCTCTATTAATGAAGTTGAAATTTTAATGAAAAAGGTTTGCTCCTTTGGTCATAGCACCACAGGAGCCTCCTTCCACCAGTTATTTCAGAAAAACTAGTGGTATTTGTCTAAAGTTTATTCGAACTTTAGTAAAGGGCCCAACATTTTACGCTAAGTATGTTTGTAGAAATATACAATAATTAACAACACATTTGTTAATAGGTTAGGCTAGAAATGCATTTTGATATAATTGGCATAACACCGATATACTACCTCCCGGGTCTAAACATGGAACACCTTCCTCGAACATATGAGATGTTTATTCGCAAGAGAAGCAAGCTACAGAAGAGCGTAAACCAGTAAATCATTAGCTCCAGTTAAGTAAAAAAACATGTACAGGGCATTTGTTATATGATGGATACTGCCATGAACAATTTCATAGAAAGTGGGTTGAAAGTTTTGCAAGAGTCTGAAGTCCTGGCAAACTAAAGCTCCAGTGTTTTTAAATTTTCATTACTAGGTTTTGATTATGGTAACTTTATTACGATGACGTTATTATGCCTGGCGAAAAAAACTTTAAAAAATTTAATTTAGATATCAGATATTATAGAAAAACACGGGACAAACATTTGGAAAACGCCCTTTTTCTTTGAAAATTGCCTTCATTTCCCTTTCAATTAAGTTAAGGAGATATATCCTAATGTATCCTATGGTAATGGGGGCCATCCAGTGGGAACCAAGGGTTTTATATGGAGAAAATTTACTGGTGAATCGATAATGGTAAAACTAACATTTTCTTCTATACATCACTCTTGAGACTCAATAAATCCACCAAAAATTGCACAAATTCGGATAGTCGTTCCGGGGGTTAGAACCCTTTGATACCTGACGGTAATTCTCTTGTAATATCACTCGCAGAAATATTAGGAAGCTGCCGAAGGGAACTTCCATCAGGACGACATGGCTATCTCACCCAAAAATATATTTTTCCTACGTCAAAATCCTTTTATTTACATTTTGCTAGTCTGTTTCTTCTGCTCCTGTTTGTGTGTTTGCGAATGTCTTCTTGATTCGCACTTTGTTACCAGAGATGGGGAGTCCTGGTGGCTTGGCCCCCGGCTAGGGATTGTGACCTGGAATCTACTAGGTTAGGTGGGTGTATTAGGTTCTTTACCCTATTAAAAATTTGTTAATCACATTTTGTCCTGTTTTCACACGCCCAAAATGGAAGGGGGTTCCATAACGGATGAGCGGCTTATTTATAGTGGAAATAAAGGTCAAGTCCGTTAAAAGCACATCATTTACTGTAGTAAGTTTTTTTTTCTTGAAAATGTCAAGTGTTTTTCTATGAATTTACCAAGTATTGTACAATTGGACTGGTACGCAGTGCATTTTCAGGAGTTACAAATGCAATTGATGAAACAAGACCAATCATAGGTAGGTTGTTAAAAAATCCTAGCAGGGATCTGGTTATATACACAAGTAGGGCAATGTGTATGGAATACTTTTTTAAAAAGTTTAATTTTACCATAATAGGATGCTAAAAATGGTGATGGCAAGTTATCCCAACTAATTTCAAGGTAGAAAGGGATAAAAGTAGATATTGAGAATCTCATTAATGATGTTTATGGTACAGGTACAAAAAGCTCGATAACAGTAATAAGTATAAGCTTAGAAGCTTTGCACCTGTTTGCGATAGTGCCCGAAAAATAATTTTGCAGTCAGCAGTTAGAAACCAGGGCTATATCAAGCGCAAAGTCATAGCTTTTTAGTTATGGTAGTCTACCCACCATTGCTCAAAAGTTATATTTTCCACAGAAATGATTAAAAGAAAAAAAAAGTGACAAGTACAGTAATATTTTATAAACTGTTTATTGCACTTTCAGAATTTTACCAATTCCTACACCTCCCCCCAGTAACAGTCATGAAGGACGCAAGTGAGAAAGTGTCTTTTCGGTGGGTAAACACCATAAAAGGGATTTGAAGTGATAGTATAGATCAGAAATGCATAATAAACTCAATATAACCAGTGGGATAAATATACGTTTTTGTGTAAGTGGCATATTTTAAGTACAGTATCATAATTACAAACCTTAAGTGGCCCTCAAATGGGGTTTGTTCTATAGCTTGCTTCACTCCAATATAGTTTTACTGCTGTTCTGGCAAGGTGGTATATGGTGTGCTGTGCATGCCATCCATGTGGGTGATTAAACTAAAACCAGTGATTTATACCACTTTTTTTTTTTTAATTATTTGTTCCGCTTTGGCACGCTTCGCTTGCAAATAGTCTGTTCCTCTGTTCTGGCAAGCAGTACGTGGATGACCTGTGCACGCCAATCTTGTGGGTCAATGGTCTACGCTAGTTATTCATCGGTTCTACCTTAGCATCCATGGGTCAAACATCTGTATACTGTAACCAATTAAACAAAAGCTCATGTTTTCATGGTTGCGCAATGCTGGTTGTGGCCCGATGATTTTGAACTGGCTGCGTCCTTTTTCCTCTGTTTATCTTTGTGTGTTTTCCCCTCCTTACAATGTAACACCCCCATCTCTGACACACACTTGCATAGTCTGTCCTCGCGAAAGCATCTCCCGATATTTTTTGTGCATTACTAGACGTTTTCTCGGCGTCATAGCCCCCAAGAGTTTCTTCTTTTGAGGGGGCTGCTAAGCAGCACAGGAAGGTTAAAGTCCTCAAGTGCAGGGAAGGGATGAAGTATACAGCTGTAAGATGAATTTTCAACTGTAACGAGAGTATTGTGAGGTACATGTACAGTAGAAGAATGCAAAAGATTCATGCTGCCATGGCTGCCAGTATCCCATACAGTATGAATGCTGAATGGGTTTCATTATTGCCTTGTGCAGGAGGTTGAATGTTATTTGTGGAACAAAGGGTTGGATTTAAAGGCCCAGCTCACCCTTGATAATGCTCCAAGACGCTTGTCCTCGATTAGCATTTAGAATTCTAATGGGCAATTGGTGGTCTTTTCTCTGAACACCGCTGAGCTCGTCCAACTGATGGACCAGGGTGTCGTCAATAACTTGCTAGACCCATTACAGTAGACTAGTGATGGTGCGACTTAAGAGTAGCTGTCAATAAAGACCCTGACCTGAATGTCCTGCAGTATTGGAAGGTTCACTGTTGCTGACTTGTCAAGGAATTGTTTAACATGTCACCCCAGACTGAAAGCTTGCGGGAAATGTCTGGCCAGGGTGTATGAAGGACTTGCCTGCTCCTGTCCAGAGCAGCTACATTGTGTATTTTGATATTGAACAACTGAGTCAGTTATGGTGTCCTAAGTATTTCACTTTTATCCCTTGGGTTTTGGTATATGGATGAATTTAAGCTTTTAAGGTTTCATGTCATCATTTGAAAGTGTACCCATACATATAAGGTACATTGGATTTGTTGTATTGTGGTGATAGAAATAAATCCCTAACACAAGTAAGTTTGGCCAATTATGGCTACAGCAAAGTTACCTCCTGTTCTGAACCCCTTCAATTCTTTACAGGTGTTAATTATGCATACTGTGTTGTAAGGATTTGTCGTACATGTACCTTTATACACTACACGTTAAATGAATGCAACCATAAACCAGTCAATGCCTTGAGGATTGCATCCTGCATCACGAAGTTACTGCATAGAACTGTACAAAAAGCATTAGTTGGCATTTAGTATTGACTGTATCTAAAAACCATAAATACTGTAAATGATAGAATTGTACTTGGTCTTGTATTAACAGTACAGTGAGCCCTCGCTACTTCGCGGTTTGACCATCCCGGATTCACCACTTCGCGGGTTTTTTTCATAACCCATATATATATACATATCGTGGATTTTCCGGAAATTTCGAAAATACCGCGATATCTGAAGACCCCAAATACGATATTTTGTTACCTGTAGTTCCATTAATACTGTAATTAGTAATATCTGCTCTTACTGATTGTTCATTGCATTACATATGACATATAATTCAGCACAGAAAGAAATAAAACACGAAAAGAGAATGTGATCATACGATAATTCAGTACTGTATACAGTACGTAGTAAAATTAAATCAAACATGAAACGCAAATCAGATGCAGTCATACCATATTAGAATGGTGTAAGGCTGCTGATGGCTACTACTGTACTACAAATGTAATGGATGTGCATCTTTTCCATGAATCTTTTGTATGTATACGTACGTAGTACTGCATCCAATAATAATCTTTGTTGCAAAAATCACATCTCGAATAAGCGTACGAGAGAGAGAGAGAGAGAGAGAGAGAGAGAGAGAGAGAGAGAGAGAGAGAGAGAGAGAGAGAGAGAGAGAGAGAGAGACATATCCTACAACAAAACAAGCGTAAAATAGCGTACGTAAAGCTGTATTATTAATATTATTATTGTTATTATTATTGTTGTTGTTGTTGTTATTAAAATTATTATTATTATCATTATTATTATTATTATTATTATCATTATTTATTATTATTATTATTATTATTATTATTATTATTATTACTGTACAGTATACGTAGGGTACCTTGTACTTTGAATTGGTAACCTACGTAGCATATAAGACGGGTTGTGATTGGTTCAAGCGCTGATAGACGACGAATCAGAACCCAAGTTTTGTTATCTAGCCTGTGATTGGTGTTTTGCCCGCATCTCCAACCCGCAGCATCTACGTATTCACGGTCACTTTGTCTCCCGCCGTATCGCTGTGTAGATGATGTTAAGTTATTGTGGACTTTAGTCTGTGCTGTGCGTGACTGTTTTAAGTTGAACTTTGTGTTGAACTTTCTGTTAAACCCTACTGTACAAAGCCTCCCAAGCGTTCTGCTTCTACTAAGGCTGGTAGTGAGCCTAAACGCCACCGAAAGATGATGACGATTGCTGAGAAGGTGACGCTTCTCGATGTGTTAAAAGACGGTAGAAGTTACGCGGCCGCAGCCCGCCATTTTGGAGTCAACGAATCCACCGTTCGCTATATCAAGAAGGACGAGGCGAACATTAGAAAGACGGCTACCATCACCATTAGCAGATCAGCGAAGCGAGTCGTTACCACGTGTAATAAAACGATCGTACGCATGGAAGGTGCTTTAGCAGTGTGGATTGCCGACTGCCGGAAGAAGAACATAGCCTTAGATACGAACACCATCCGAACCAAGGCTTTGAGCTTGTATGAGAATTTTGCGGCAAAAGAACCTCAAGACGACGATGGCGACCATGCTGAAGATGATGATAATGTAGATGAACCTCAACCAGGGACGTCCACTGATTCCTAGCGTCAGAAACAACGTTTTTCCGCCAGCAAAGGATGGTTCGCGAAGTTTCAGAAACGCTTCGCCCTGAAAAGCGTTTTCCTGCATGGCGAGGCTGCTTCCGCTGACACTGCCGCTGCTGAAACTTACGTGAACGAGACGTTCAAGAATACTGTATTATCGCCGAAGGTGGATACAAGCCGGAACAAGTGTTTAATATGGATGAGACCGGCTTGTTTTGGAAGAGAATGCCGTCGCAAACTTTCCTGTTCAAAGAAGCAGCCAAAGCCTCTGGCTTTAAAGCATTCAAGGATCGCGTTACCCTCGTGATGTGTGGCAATGCTGCTGGATTTTTGGTAAAGCCGGGGCTTATTTACAAGTCGAAAAATCCTCGCGCTTTGAAAAATAAGAATAAGAATCTCCTTCCCGTGTACTGGATGCATAATCCAAAAGCATGAATTACGAAGATGCTGACCTCCAACTGGTTCCACCAGTGTTTCATCCTGCAAGTCAGTCAATATCTCTTAGAGAAGGGCTTGCCATTCAAGATCCTTCTCCTTATGGATAACGCTGGTGGACACGCAACTGACCTGTCGCGTGAGGGCGTTAAGGTTGAGTTCCTGCCACCCAACACCACGTCATTAATTCAACCGATGGACCAGGGGGTTATCAGGGCGTTCAAGGCCCTCTACACGAAGAATACCTTGGCGGACCTCGTTGCGTGTGTTGATGCTGCCCAAGAAGATGAAGATTTTAATTGGAAGGCGTACTGGCGGCAGTACACCATAGCCACGTGCCTGCAGAACATTCCGAAGGCACTGCAAGAAATAAAACCTGCAACCGTGAATGCGAGCTGGAAGAAGTTGTGGCCCCAGATTGTTTACGACGACGAGGGATTTACTCCGTCTGAAATCCAATACTCTGCAATACGCAAATCTGTGCAGTTGGCTGCAATAATTGGAGGTGACAGGTTTGGCGACATGACGACTGAAGACGTCGACGAGTTGTTGGACTGCCATTCCCAGCCGCTAACTGACGCAGACCTAGAAGACCTGACGAAATCTGCCAGTGAAGAAGAGAGCGAAACACAGGAAGAGACCCAAGAAAATGTCGAAGAAACGGGCTTAACATTAGAACGGCTTGCCAAGGTCTGCAACCATATAAAGGAGGTGAAAGAAATGTTGCAAGAGTGGGACGAGGATATGGTTCGGTCTATGCAATTCTGCAACAAGATCGATGACGACATGACTTCCTACAGGATGCTCTTAGAGCGAAAAAAGCAGCAGCGGCAGCAACTTCCGATCACAATGTTCTTCCAGCCTCGCAAAAAAAAGCCAGTTCCTCCTGCTACTATGCCTTCGGAAGAAATTGAAGAAGTTGAAGAGGTGTCCCAGGAAAAGACAACTCCGTCTGAAGAGACGTAAAATACTATCATTGGCTGCACAGTAGAAGACATCATCAGCTTCATCATCATCATTTCTACTGTGCAGCAAATTCATCGCCATCATCATTCAAGTTTTTCTTGAACTTCTTTCGTGGTGAGTACAGTAACAATCTTTATTTTTTACTTTAATATTCTAACATTTTAATATTTGTGCCTTTTTTAGTTTAGTACTGTATGCATTAAGTTAAAGGGAAGGTTTTAAAAGTCTGAAGAGTATACATGTTGTAACCTATCATATTTTTTTGTCTAAAATTTACATTTACGTACGTAAAACCCCTCTCTCTCTCTCTCTCTCTCTCTCTCTCTCTCTCTCTCTCTCTCTCTCTCTCTCTCTCTCTCTCTCTCTCTCTCTCTCTCTCTCTCTCTCGTAAATTGTTTTCCTGCTTTGCTACGTACAGTATGTACTGTATGATTTTATATAGATACGGTAAATAATATTTGTAATAAAATATTTTCTAAAAGCTTTTACTGTAAATATCATTATTTATCACTTTCATCATGCGCGTTAAATGCCTTCTTTGTTTACTGAGCGTACTTTATGACGCCGTCGTTTTACGCGGCGTCATAAAGAAAAAAATTTCATTTGGAAGTCCTAAGAAAAATTAAGTAAAAGATTGGTAATAACAAAATCAACATACTGTACTGAATAATCAATATAATCGATGCAAAAACTAACCTATACACAGATGTGTACACTAAATGCGTTTTTCTTCATTATGATCAGAGAAACGTAAACAAAACATTGGTTGCCATTTTTTATCGTGCTTTTTGGCGTGTTTAGGAAACGCATGATATAAAATCGCCTTTAATATTTGTGCCTGTTTTAGTTTAGGGTACTGTAGTACATGCATTAAGTGTTCTGTACATTAAAGGGTAGTTTGTTAACAGTACTACGTACAAGGGAAGGTTTTAAAAGTCTGAATATACATGTTAAATAAATAGGTAAATATGGTGTCACTACTTCGCGGATTTTCACCTATCGCGGTCGGGTCTGGAACCTATCTACCGCGATGAACGAGGGTTCACTGTACTATACACAAAATCAGTAAAGGCTGCATGTAAGATGGCGAGGGTAGCGAGTCGACCTCTCCAAAAGAGTGATCACATGAGCGATGTCGTTGTAGTACTAAAGTGATAGTACTGTACATATATTACAGCAATATACAGTGCAGTATCAGCAGGACTTCGTGACTTAGGCAAAAGTTTGTTCCGTGACTGGAATACAAACCTACGCTATTTATTAGGGGTATTGCTTCCGGCGAAGTTGAAAGGACAAGCCATTGAAATTTAGCGAGTGTTAACTACCCATCCTGCTAGTCAGCTAGGGGTAGGCGAGTGGTAGCTCACTACCTCTCACACTGATACCTGTGATTGAGCACTTAGCTTTTAGCTCTGATGGAAACCAGTCTTTACCGCTCTTCCACCTAGCCTATTTGGGACTGCCATTAATTTTTGTCTCTAACTTATGTTTTTAAATATAAAACTTACCCGCTGGTTATATAAAAGAGCTGAAGTCCCTGACGCCAGGGCAGAAAATTCAAATCTCGCGCTATCGAAGATACGCCAGGTGTACCAACCGCACCCTAGCGGTAGAACAGGTGGAACTACACACCAACTCCAGTTCTTCTCTCTGCCGTCATAGCTGACTGACATACAGAAGTTCGCTCTCGTGTTTTTACTCTCTTGGGAAGTTGTTTGGTGATGTACAACGTTCTTTTTTGAGTTTAAGCTATCGTTGATTAATTTTCCTTGGTTCTTATCTTGAAATCTTTTTGTTTGAGATTTTCTTTATTGTTTTTTCCCTTACTTTTTGCTTGTCGGTCTCTCACGTTAACTTTAAAATGGCCGACTCCTCCCCTGCTCAGCGTAGGTGTGTTAGTGAGGGTTGTCGTACACGACTTCCTAATGGATCTATTGATCCTCATTCTATTTGTGTAAAATGTAGGGGTAAATTTTGTTCATTAGATGATAGGTGTAATGAGTGTCTTTCCTTAACTAATGATGATTTTGGTACTTACGATCGTTATGTTAGGAGATTAGAGAGAGATAGACTTAGGCGTAGTTCTTCCCGATCTGTGGATAGAACCTTACCTAATTTACCTGTTCCTAATCCTGTTCCTTCCCCTGTGGTGGTAGATCAGGAACCTACTATGAAGGACATGTTTACTGCTATTTTGTCTCTTGGTGAGAAAGTTGAGTCCTTAGCAGCCGATAGAAATACTATCTTTTCAGAGTTAAAGGTATTGAAAAACCGTGATCCTATCGGAACTGTGGAAAGTGTTTCAGTGTCTGATGTGGTACCGAAGAATCGTGACTCTCTCGGTGTTGTGACAAGTGTTGATAATGTGGTTAGTGTTGCGGAAGGTGCGTCGACTCGAGTGTCTGATGTGGTACCGAAGAATCGTGACTCTCTCGGTGTTGTGACAAGTGTTGATAATGTGTTTAGTGTTGCGGAGGGTGCGTCGGCACGATCTTGTCGTTCACCTAGCCTTAGACCTCTTTCGAGCTCTCGAACCCATGGGAGAAGTAATGTCGAACGGCTTAAGGGAACGAGAAGCATCATCAATCGTGCAGACGTCCCCTCGAACGTTCCTGTTGCCGTAGCTCAGGTCGTTCACCCTCATCGTAGGAAAGGGGAGGTTCATACGTTATCCCCGTCTTCCGATGAAGGGTCGGGGAGTGAGATCTGGCGGCGAGCGTCGAGACCGCTTAAACGCTCCCATGTTGATTCACAGCGTCGGGAATCGCCTGTGCGGCCAGGATGTAGTTCGTGGGGTTCACCGGAACGTTTCCGTTCTCCCAGCGCTTGCACTCCGGCCAAACGTTCGGATCACCGTGTTCGTGCGGATATGATTCCTTCCGATTCGGACCTTGTAACTATTCATGCACCTCCTCTTCCATCGGATTGGCTTTCTTCCCCTGAAATGCGTGGTGACATTAGTGCGAATCTTCCTTCTAGGAGTTCTGTTGATCCGAAATGGACTGCGCTTTTGTCTATGAAGGAACAACTCTCGTCGTTGATGGATTCTTATCAACCAGGTGTTGGCGTTGTGTCTGGGCGTTCGATGTCAGACCAGTTATCGCTCAAACGTTCGATGGTATATGGCCTTGACGAGTTATCACTTAGGCGGTCTCCCATTCTCAGTGTTCAACGCCAGGTTGATTTTGATGAGTCGCGTCAGAGAGTTTTGGTTGACCAGTTTGCGTTTTCTGGTCGCGGGGAAGAGCGTCGGCGTCGACAAGTGGACGAGACGCGGCAACAATTTGAAGTAGTGGATCGCCCGCGGCAACAACTTTTGGACGCGGCGCGTCAAAACATTGGTTTACAGCGGCGACATCCTGACTCCTTTGATCGCTCGCAGCAACAGTCCTCGGACTTTACGCGACCTCGCGGCGATCTTCAACAGTTACCTTCTGATTTCAAGCGTTCTTCTGTTCAACAACAGTTGAATTCTAAGCGGTCTAAGCAGTTGTTGGTTGAGGATGATCGTCTACATGTCCGTGTTTCGCATCAATCTACTTCTACTTCTCCCCACCAAATTGACTCAGATGTTGGCCTTGACAGGCAGTCCCATCCAGACGTTGTTCCTTCGGTTCAGGCTGCAGCTGTTGCTGCACTGCCAGAAGACGAACCAGAGGAAAAGTCGGATGAGGATAATCCTATTGAGGAAGTCTCTGAGAATGAGGAGGAGAAGCATTATCAGCATGCTGTGGACCTTCACAAGTTTATGCTTATTTTGACTGGAATTTTCCCGGATTCTTTTACCCCTGTGGCCCCTCGTTCTCCGCCTTCTGAATTCATCTTAGGTAAAGCTACTAAGGTTCCAGTTTACACCAAGAGGTTCTTTCTCGATCTTCTAAGCGGGCCTTGAAGTTAATGGGTTCTTGGTTGGACTCCAAGAAAGCTTTTGGCAAGACGGCCTTTGCCTTTCCTCCCGCTAGGTTAGCCTCTAAATCTAGTGTGTGGTATGAGACTGGTGAAGTGTTGGGCTTGAGTTTTCCTTCTTCTGCACAAGGGGATTTTTCAAGTTTGGTAGATGCTTCTCGTCGTCTTGCCTTAAGGAAGACGAAGATTTGGTGGTCCATTCCAGAGTTCGACCATTTGCTTAAAGGTCTTTTCAGGGCCTTCGAAGTTTTTAATTTTTTGGACTGGGCTTTGGGGGCTTTGAGTAAGAGGGTCTCTGATATGACGGAAACGGACACTAGTGGTTTGGTTCATTTGATGTCCTGCTTGGACAAAGGTGTGAGAGATGGCTCCAACGAACTTGCTGCCTTGTTTACAGCTGGAATTCTCAAGAAAAGGGCCACGATGTGCTCCTTCCTCTCCGCAGGAGTGTCTCCCTATCAGAAGACAGGCCTTCTTTTCGCACCTTTGTCTAATTCTTTATTTCCTCAGGAATTAGTGGGCGAGGTGGCTACTGCTCTCACTCAGAAGGCCACACATGACTTAGTTACTCATTCGACTAGGAAAGTTTTGCCTCCGTCATTCTCCTCTCGAAAACCTAAGGAATCTTATTCTGGGTTTCGTCCTCAGTCCTTTCGTGGGAAGCCCTCTGGGAGAGGCTCTTTTAAACCAGAAGGAAGGAAACCTAGAGGCAGAGGGGGCAAGTCCGGCCGAGGTAAAGTCTGACTGCCCTCTCCTTCAGACAGCAGTGGGGGCCAGGTTGACTCACTTTTGGGAGGCTTGGGAGAGGAATGGAGCGGACCCCTGGTCCGTCCAGGTGTTAAAGGAAGGCTACAAGATCCCCTTCCTGACCAATCCTCCTTTAGTCACAGATCCAGTGGATCTTTCGCCCAAATACAGAGAGGGTCCCAAGAAACAAGCCATGCTTCTACAGATGTCTCTTTTATTAGAGAAACGAGCAATAGAGGAAGTGCAAGATGTTACGTCTCCGGGGTTTTACAACCGCCTTTTTCTAGTACCCAAGAGTTCCGGGGGGTGGAGACCGGTTCTGGACGTAAGTGTGCTCAATGGTTACGTCCAAAACTCGACGTTCACCATGGAGACTCAGAAAACAGTTCTGGCAGCTGTGAGGAAGGACGATTGGATGGTCTCTTTAGATCTTCAGGATGCCTATTTCCACCTTCCGATTCATCCCAGCTGCAGACGTTATCTGAGGTTCATGGACGGAAACAAGGTCTTCCAGTTCAGGGCTCTTTGTTTCGGACTTTGCACGGCTCCTCTATTGTTCACCAAGATCATGCTGAACGTGGCAAGCATGCTGCATTCGAGGGGAATCAGGGCCTCTCTGTATCTGGACGATTGGCTGATAAGATCCTCCTCAGCCGATTGTTGTTTGAAGGACCTCAAGATGACTTTGGATCTCTCCAGAGAACTGGGTCTCCTGGTGAGCTCGAAAAAATCACAACTCATTCCATCCCAGGAGATTCTTTATTTGGGGATGGAGATTCACAGTCGGAGTTTTCGGGCTTTTCCGTCGTCGGTGAGAATCCAAGCAGCCCTCCTAAAAGTACAAACGTTCCTGAAGAGAGATCTTTGCTCCGTCAGAGATTGGATGAGCCTTCTGGGGACTCTCTCGTCGTTAGAGAAGTTCGTGACCCTGGGGAAGTTGTTCTTGCGTCCTCTTCAGTTTCATCTCAACCGCCATTGGAAGAAAGGGGACAGCCTCGACAGGGATTGCATTCCCATCTCGACTTCCATCAAGTCTCATCTTCAATGGTGGAACAACGAGCCCAGACTGAAAGAAGGCTTGTCTTTACTTCAGAGGAACCCAAACCTCGTGTTGTGTTGCGACGCCTCCAACTCGGGATGGGGAGCCACTCTAGAGAAGCAGGAACTTTCGGGGACTTGGACGGTGGAGCAAACCTCTCTCCACATCAATCAAAAAGAGCTTTTAGCTATTCATCTGGCTCTCATCGGCTTCGAAAAGCAGATCAGGGGCAAGGTAGTCCAAGTCAATTCGGACAGCACGACAGCTCTGGCCTATATTGCGAAACAAGGCGGGACCCACTCTTGGCCTCTGTTCGAGATTGCAAGACTGCTCCTCATCTGGGCGGAGGAAAGGAAGGTGACTCTTTTGACGCGGTTCATCCAGGGAGTCAACAATGTGAGCGCAGACAGACTCAGCAGGAAAGGTCAGGTTCTCTCCACAGAATGGATTCTGCACCCGGACATCTGCAAGAGTCTGTGGCGGTTATGGGGTCGACCTCTCGTGGATCTCTTTGCCACCGCGAAGACCAAACGACTAGAGTGTTACTGCTCTCCGGTTCCAGATCCCGAAGCTTTTCACATAGACGCTTTTCTGATGAACTGGTCACACATGGAGGTTTATGCCTTTCCTCCGTTCAAGATCCTTTACAAAGTGATTCAGAAGTTCGTTTCACACGAGGAGACCAGAATGACACTGATAGCTCCGTTCTGGCCGTCAAGGAGCTGGTTTCCAGAGGTACTGGAATGGATGGTGGATGTCCCGAGAAGCCTTCCCATGAGACCCGATCTTCTCAGACAACCTCACTTGGCCCGAAATCATCAAAACCTCCGAGCTCTACGTCTGACTGCCTTCAGACTATCGAAAAACTCGCTAGAGCTAGAGGATTTTCGAAGAAGGCAGCCAAGGCAATTGCAAGGGCAAGAAGGTCTTCAACCATCAAGGTGTATCAGTCCAAGTGGGAGTTGTTCAGGGAATGGTGTAGAACTAACGCAATTTCCTCTTCCAGTACATCGCTTTCCCAAATAGCAGATTTTTTCTTGGACCTTAAAACTAAGCATAACTTCTCGTCATCAACTATTAAAGGTTACAGGAGTATGTTGGCGACGGTTTTTCGACACAGGAACCTAGACCTTTCTGATAATAAGGATCTACGAGATTTACTTAGGTCTTTTGATACGACCAAGATGATTCAAACTGCTCCCATCGCCTGGAATTTGGATGTTGTCCTTAAATTTCTCATGAGTGACAGATTTGAGCCTTTACACTCGGCTTCATTTAAGGACTTAACCTTGAAAACCCTTTTTCTAGTTACCCTCGCCACTGCGAAAAGAGTTAGTGAAGTTCACGCTTTAAGCAAGAACATTGGTTTTCGGAATGGGAAAGCCATTTGTTCTTTGCAACTGGGGTTTCTGGCCAAGAACGAAAACCCTTCTCGACCATGGCCCAAATCCTTCGAGATTTCTAACCTTTCGGATTTGGCTGGCGATGAATTGGAAAGGGTTCTCTGTCCAGTTAGAGCTCTACGGTGTTATGTGGACAGAACTAAGAATCTGAGAGGTAACTCAGACGCTCTGTGGTGTGCAGTTCGGAAACCCTCGATGCCCATGTCCAAGAATGCCTTGTCTTTTTTCGTTAGATTGTTGATTCGAGAAGCTCATGCTCAGTGTGATGAGTCGGATCAGAGGCTCCTCAAAGTCAAGACACATGAAGTCAGAGCGGTAGCGACCTCAGTGGCCTTTAAACAGAACCGTTCTCTGCAAAGTCTGATGGATACAACATTTTGGAGAAGTAAGTCTGTTTTTGCATCCCATTATTTGAAGAATGTTCAGACTCGCTATGAGGACCTTTTTACGTTGGGTCCTTTTATAGCTGCTAATGCGATAGTAGGTGAATGATCTACCACTACGTTCCCTTTTTTCCTAATACCCCTTTTCTATCTCTTGGAACTCGTTTTTTATGGTTGTTTGTGGAGATTGGGCGTCAGTCTTCCGCAATCTTTGATTTGGCTAGGTGGTCAATTTGTTCCTTGAGTGCACCCGGAACAAGGGTATTGGTTGAGGTCCTGTCATGTTATAGGTGTTTGTACCGTTTGACAGCTCCTAGAGATTTTCAGCCCGAGTGGATTACTGGATCTCTTAAGGATAGCGGACGAAATGAGGCAGAGTATCATTGCTGTCAGCTTCCTTATCAGGTGAGAACTGCTTAAGTTTATTGTATGTAACCCTTAAGTGAATTTTCTGTATGTAGCTGTCTCTGACCCGCCACCAAGGGGTGTCAATCAGCTCTTTTATATAACCAGCGGGTAAGTTTTATATTTAAAAATGATATTTTCATAATAAAATAAATTTTTGAATATACTTCCCGCTGGTTATATAAATTTAACACCCTCCCTCCTCCCCTCTAGAGACTACCTATGGTATGGCTATGAGGCATGGAAGAACTGGAGTTGGTGTGTAGTTCCACCTGTTCTACCGCTAGGGTGCGGTTGGTACACCTGGCGTATCTTCGATAGCGCGAGATTTGAATTTTCTGCCCTGGCGTCAGGGACTTCAGCTCTTTTATATAACCAGCGGGTAAGTATATTCAAAAATTTATTTTATTATGAAAATATCATTTTTCTTTTATGATTTATATGAATAAACTGTTTTCTCATATATAAATGAACACATTTTAGTTTTTATATATATATATATATATATATATATATATATATATATATATATATATATATATATATATATTTATATATATATATATATATATATATATATATAATGTTGTAAGTTTTCTTATAAGTGTTTCTGTGTGACAAGCTAGAGCAAATTTCAAGTACAGATAAAGCTGTTAAGTTCATGAACATTTGTGAAATGATCAAATATTTGCTTTCCTTCATTCTTGTAGCTGCAGCATGCATGCTTATCATAAATGTTAAATAATGTATTATATAACGGATTTTGAGCAAAGTGAGATAACCATGTCGTCCTGATGGAAGGTTCCTTTTGGTAGCTTTCTAAGGGATGTTTACTACAATGATACTCCCAGAGAATTAACCGAAGGTCTCCAGAATTCTAACTCCTGGCACGAGTATCCTTAATATAACTTTAAGGATATTGCATAATATTGGGATGTATTTTTAGGTACGACACAACAATCTTCACTCCGAATAGATCTAACTCTTTAAGGGGGAAGAATGGCGAAGTAAAGGCGAGCCGTTATCTAGGTACCCGGTGTACCTATCCGTACTACTACCGGCCGCCATTCCTTTGTCTGTAGCATTCAATAGGGTTTGTTTTTATTTGTTTGACAAGTTAGAAGATATTCCAGAAAAGGTTCATTGCCCAAGAGGAATGCTGAGCTCCTGGTTTTGAGGCAGCAAAGGGCAGGTAGGCAAATGGTGTGAATATTTTCAGTTTCTCTTAATTTGAATGCCGGTAATGTATTGGAATATTTTTTGGATGTTGAAAAAAATATTTGTACATAATTTATTATAACTGTATTTCATGAAATATTTGAAAACCCCATTCTAATACTTATGCCTTTTTCTTTCTTCCCGAGGTGTGAATTTTTGCAGACACGCTGCAGTTCATCTTATTCGGCCTGGCTTTATAAGTGTGCAAGGCCCCGTGCACTTCTTCGCAACATGAATATTCTACTGGTACATGGAGAAGAACATGAAGAGGATTTGTGCTGCTGTGGCTGCCAATGCTCCAATATTACAGTAAGATGGTTGTTTTAATGGTGAGGGGAAAAGGCATGATCCAAATGGAAAATGCTCATTTTCTATGGATAGAGGAATAGCATCACAAGAGAAAAGCAGTGGACAAGTCTTCTGGGAAAAAGCAGTTTTCTGGGCTCCGACCCGTGTCGGCCAGTGAAATGCTCCTTTAGCACTATTTCTAAGGTATATAACTGCTATATATTACCAGAGAAAAAATTGCATGGGAATGCCAGGTTGAACCCAGCTCGCTCACCTGTATAAGGTGTCGATATGATACTGGGGCACGATAAATCACAACCAGAGGCCTCGCACCATTTAGATGTCTCCTGTCAAAATCCCCGAACAGCTAGGCGCCGTTCAACCTCGTACTACTACTAACCAACCCACGCCAGTGACGTCACTCCTTTTTAGCACGCAGTGTGATAACAATACTTTGTGTTGTGCTTACATTTCGCTGTTTTTCTCTGGATTTACCTCAAGATGTCCGACTCCACTGTCACTACATCTAAGTTAAGTACCAGGGCTATGAGTTTTGAGATTTTGGAGGGAGCCTTGTCTGTTTTGGTTTATATTATTCAGTTTTTATTCACGACCTTGCTGGGTCTCCCTCGGTACAGGCTCCTTCCTCTCTCTCTCTCGTTCGTTCTAACAATTTCCAATTAGTCCTCCATACTGATTGTTTCTCGTTGTGAACTTTACGGATCTCCACGGTTCACACACCGTATCAATTTTATATTGTCCTGTTTTATGATAAGTTATTTCATATTCATGTGCGTATATTGGAGGTTGGCATGCCTGATCGCCATCGGCATTCTTTTCCACATATCATATCTTAGCTTATTTACGTTCGCACGCCACGGACTCGCTTACTATTTTAACGTCATTCGTATGATTGCATTAGTTCGAGGGGCTTTCATGAGTCAGTTATTACAATTTAGTTTTCATTTTGTTAGCACTTCACTGACCCTGTGTTCTGTTGGTATCCCTGCCTACTCCTAGCGCCGCCAGGCTTGTTCCTTTCTGTCTCTTGTTCGCGCCCTCGTTTGTTTTACGATTGATTTCTAGCTAATTTTATTATTATTATCATCCAGCATGCCTTCCTCTCATATTTACCACGTGTTATGTTTTTTATAGAGTTTTTAACCTTTCCACGTGATCATATCACTCGTGTGTCTGGCAGGTTGGTATACCTGATATCGTCTCGTAGCCACCTACTCCTAGCCTCCCGCCGATATCTTATATGCGCCTATGTTCCCCTCCCGGGGGCATCCGCTTTGCACGGGCGGTTTCCCGTTGTTCTGTGAGGCATTCTATTATTATTCATTAACGTACATTACGTTTCCCCACTACTCTACCCGGTCGTAGTCGTTTCTTTCCGTCGCTCGTTTGGCGACGATCGGCGGGGAGTCTCGACTCGTTCTGTGGTACCTTGTTATGTTATTTAATATTAAGTTGTGTACGGGCTTCTCCCGCTTGGTCCCGCACTTCACGGACCCTTTTAAGATCCCCCCGGCCCTCTGTCACGCACCTCACGGACCTCATATAGATATATATATATATATATATGTAATAATAATAATAATAATAATAATAATAATAATAATAATGTTTATTGGACAAAAAATATTTACATACAAAGATTTACAAAAAGAAAAAAGACTCAGTCCAAGCCCATGTGGAGCAGAGCTCTTCGGGCAATAATACAACTAAAATAATATCATTACGGGATCCCCGGGAGTAGCTTTTATTCATTAGCATTCGGTCGAGTTTTTTTTAGTTGAGCCCCGGAGCCAACGTTATTCATTATTACTTGGATTCCCTTTATATTTTAGTCACCTTTTCTATTATATACGATCCTAGTTCTCGACCTTGCCTTCCATGATATGATCACGAATAGGTTTGACTTAATTTAATTCATTAATTTAAGTTGATTTAATAATTTTATAATCAAGTAAAGCTGTTATTTGATTTTTTAAACACCAGGGTCCCCTGGGGGGTCCCCTAATTTGCCTTCATTCAATTATTAAGGCATTATACATGAATAATTTTTATCATTTATTTGATGTATGACTTATAACCCCCGGATCCCCCAGGGTCCCCTATTTGCCTTCATTCATATGTTAGGCACTTATATGGATAGTTTTATCAGCGGTTGAATATATATATATATATATATTATATATATATATATATATATATATATATATATATATATATATATATATATATATATATATATATATATATATATATATATATATATATATATATATATATATATATATTATATATCTATACAGCTATATATATTCAACTTTTATATCATGATAGTAACTTTTATAATATTTAACCCCCGGACCCCCCAGGGTCCCCTATTTGCCTTCATTCATATGTTAGGCACTTATATGGATAGTTTTATCAGCGGTTGAATATATATATATATATATATATATATATATTATATATATATATGTATATATATATATATATATATATATATATATATATATATATATATATATATATATATATTATATATATCTATACAGCTATATATATTCAACTTTTATATCATGATAGTAACTTTTATAATATTTAAGCACTGGGACCTTCGGCCCCTAATTGCTTTCCTTTAAGAGACTCATGTATCTTTTATCTTACAGACTGTCCGCTGTGCGATGACGGTGTGTGTCGCTGTTCTCCACCAACCCTGCAGCCATAATGTGTGTCGTTCGCACGCTCTCTGCTCTCTTCAAGTGGATGACCTAGCTGTTTGGCATCCGGACAACTGTCCTGTCTGCTACAAATTGGTTTCCACTCTAACATCTGAATCGGTGAGTGCAGTTACTTTTATTACTTATTTATGGGGAGTCACATTTTAATGTCCTCTTTTATTATATTGTACTATAAGGCAACAGTCCTATGGACTTCCTGCATGCCCTATATGTGCCTACGAAGCCCTTGGGCTTTTTAGTTTTTCTTTGGCACTTTTTATCACTCACTAATAGACTGTTCTCTTTCAGAGCACCCAGCTTGAAATGGAAACAGCCTGAGCTACCCTCAAGATCTGGGTTGGCGGGTTCGCCCGCAACGTGAAGGCCAGACAGCCATATGTCCTTTCTGAGGAATGGTGTTCCCTTCTCTACCCCAATGCTAAAACATCAGCTGCGGTCCCCAAAGCGCTAGCGGACCCGATCATCGAGACCATTGCTTCACTTTTGCTGGCCCCGGACCAAGGGGAGACGGGCGCCACCCTAACTGAGGACGTCGCTACCCTCGACCTTGATGTGGAGCCCATGGCTCTGGATGATCCTGACGCAGGTAGGGACGTAGGTGAGTCAGGTGGTTCTCGGGGTGGGATTCCTCTCCCTAGCCCGGCTTTCTCTTCTATTTCGGACCAATCTTCCTTTCGCGGTTTTCCTGAGGCAACCAGGACTGATCTCAGCTCCCGACCCGTTCCACCCAAAGTGAAGGCTCCTCACAAGTCTCTATATAGAACCCACAACCCTTCGAGATCGTCACCCTCGGAGGCTAAATCCTCCTCCACTAGAGTTTCTCAAGACCCAATTGCTGTGCCCTCAACCTCTCAAGAGGTAGTCTCTGTTCCGGCACCTGTTCCCCCCCAGGCGGGATCATTTAACATGGAGGAATTTTCTGACAAACTGTTTGCTCGTTTTGAGTCGATACTATCGTCTCATACGAAGCAATCACACGAGAGGATAGCTTCTGTGGAGAGCCTAGTCCAAGGCCTCATGAGTTCGGGGCTACCACCTCCTCAACAGCAGTACCCCATTCCCGACGCCTCCAAGCTTCCTCCTTTCAATAAGAATAACCCTTGGAGGTTAGCATTGCATGCCCCCTTTTCGGAGGGTATGCTGTCAATCGAGGGTTTCAGTACACGGCCTCTTACTGACTAGAAATTCTACCCGCCAGGTCTCTAATTCCCCTTCCCCGGCTACGCTCGCCTCACAGAAGAAGCTCTGATCCGTTTAGATAAGGTTCCAAAGGAAACTGTCATTTTTCCTAAAGAACAGGCACAGTCTGTCTTGGTTCGCCTGTTCCATGAGTGGCAATGTTTGAACACCATGATTACGGCCCACAAGAGTTTGTACACTATGTTTGTGGCCGACGACCAAACCCCTACACCATGTGCGACCAAGATTCTGGAGTCGGTCTTCCAGGCTATCAAAGATGAAAAGCCTTTACCACAACTCAGGGAGACCGACTTAACCTTCCTCCTCTTTCCGGGGTCAATGACTGTTGGCGGAATGCCCCAGCTACCTTTTCAGTAGGTAAGTTGAGCCCGGACTGTGCCTCGACGCAGTTCCGCGAACGGCTTCCCAAACTCCCAGAATCTCTACTTAAATTAGAATTTGGTTCTAGGTGCAGGTTCGGCAGATCTATTAATTCGGTCACCCTTTCCGAGTTGGCCGTTGCCACTTACAACGAGGAGGACTTCCTTAAGGCCCTCACTAAGTCGTCACTGCAAAACTTCATGGCTGACGCCTATGATTTTGCAAGCGCCAGGACCCGTTGTCGACGACACGTCCTCTCTGAAGCCACCATTAGGCACGAGCCTAATGAGCTCATCAAAGCTCCAGTTTGGGGCCCGGATCTTTTCCCGGAGGATTTGGTTAACTCGGCCCTTAGTGAGGCAGCTAGGGCCAACCAAAGCCTCAAAGTTAGGTGGGGCCTCGTCCCAAAGAGGAGATATGAGCCGACTGGTTCCCCAATCTGAGGTAGGAAGAGACTGAGGCCTTTCCACTCTTCCCAATTCAGGGTTCCAACGGCTCCCCAAGGCCCCCAGCCTTCTACATCAAAGGGCCAGCAGCAAGAGCCATATGTCCTGGTCCCTCAGTCTCAAATCGCCTCCACGTCCTTCTCCCCCGCCTTTAACCCAATTTATGAGGCTCAGACCTCCTTCCGTGGCTACCAGCGTCACAGAGGTGCCAGGGGTGCCTTTCGCGCCCGAGGTAGCGGAAGGGGTTACCACCGGGGAAAGTCTACTCGTGGAAGCAGAGGAGGCAAAT
This sequence comes from Palaemon carinicauda, assembly GCF_036898095.1. NCBI lineage: Eukaryota > Metazoa > Arthropoda > Malacostraca > Decapoda > Palaemonidae > Palaemon > Palaemon carinicauda. The sequence continues at coordinate 18,307,633 of NC_090743.1, forward strand.
CATCCTCCACCCAATGAGACAACGCAGGTAGGAGGGAGACTGTACCTTTTTCGAGACCGTTGGAAGTTCAGCGATTGGGCTTCCAGCATTATCTCCAAAGTACTAGGGTGGAGCTGGATACAGGGACCTCCTCCACCGAACAGCTTTTACCAATTGCCAACAGAAGAACTATGTTCCTTCACGACAGATCTGCTACAAAAGAATGCGATCCAAAGCATACGTTGCTTAAGATTTCAAGGGCGCTTGTTCAGCGTGCCAAAGAAAGGCTCAGACAAACGAAGGGTAATCCTGGACCTGTCTCGTTTGAATTCCTTCATTCGTTGCGACAAATTCCGTATGCTTACCGTCTCGCAGGTGCGGACCTTACTTCCCCGTGGGGCCGTCACCACCTCCATCGATCTTACCGATGCCTACTATCACGTTCCAATAGCAAGGCATTTTCGTCCTTTTCTGGGCTTCAAGCTAGGCACACAAGCCTACACATTCAAAGTGATGCCGTTCGGGCTCAACGTGGCACCCAGAATCTTCACCAAACTAGCAGACAGTCATTCAAGAGCTTCGCACTCAGGGAATACAGGTAGTGGTAGTTATACACTGATTTTATGTTGTAACACCACAGTTCATCTTAATTGTGTTGGCTTTGTGCCGGCAAGGTGTTGTGCACTTCATCACATCATGAATATGCTACCGGTTTACTGGATGTGCAATAAAGAGCGGACAATGAGTAAGCTGCTCCTGAACTGGTTTCATTATTGCCTTGTGCATTAGGTTGAATGTTATTTGTGGAACAAAGTTTTTGATTTATAGTTCCTGCTCACTCTTCATAATGTTCCAGGACACTTGTCCTCGGTTAACGTACAGAATTCTAATGTGCAATTGGTGGTCTTCTCTCTGAATACCGCTGAGCTCTTCCAACTGATGGATGAGGGCGTCGTAATAAACTTGAAATGGTGTGACTTTGAGTAACTGTCTATAAAGACCCTGACCTGGAAGTTGTGCAGTATTTTTAGTTACAGTCGCTGACTTGATGTTGAGGAATCTTTTTGTGTGTCACGCCACACTGAAAGCTTGCTGGAAATGTCTGGCCAGAGTGTACGAAGGACTAGCCTACTCCCTCTCTGAAGCAGCTACTTACTGTATTTTGGTATTGAAAAATTTGTCTGTTATCATGGTTTCCTAAAGTGTTTCACTTTTTTCCCTGGGTTTTTGGTATATGGATGAATTTAAGTTTATAAGGTTTCATGCCATCATTTGAAAGTGTACCCATACATATGAGGTACATTGGATTTGTTGCATTGTGGTGATAGAAATAAATCTTTGAGACAAGCAAGTTGGGCCAATTATAGCTACAGCAAAATTACCTTTTGTTCTGAACCCCTTCAACTCAGATAAATTCAGTCTATTAATTTAAATTAATAGAAATTTAATCGATATAATTTGTTGTCTAGAAGTATAATTGCACTTTGGACCACTGAAATACCACTCTAGACCCCAATTTTTTGTTTGGACCCCCAGTAATTGTTCCATGGACCACTTGGTCCAGATGGACTGCTTTTGAAAACCACTGACATATTTTATAGTACATTACTTAACATAACTATTGCATAGTATTTTGCAGTTCCTTTAATTATGATAGTTCTCTATCAAGACATTTTGAATCTTTATTTACAGCATCGATGACAAGTTCGTTCTTTATTTACGGTAGTACTATACCAAGGCAGACACTTTAGTTCCTTTACTTACGATAGTATTGTATTAAGATATTTTGAATTTTTTCGTCCGTGGAGACATGTCGTGCCTGCAGTTATGTCCCTTGATCATTGTCATTGGTCGTCCATTTCTAATTGTAAGGCTTATCTGCACCCGCCTTGCCAACTGTGCCCCTTTGGTGAATATTTTCATGTAAATTATAATTGTTGCTTTTTGTTGCAAATGGTTCCATTCATATTTATAAATACTAGTGCTGTAAGTGTCTATTATTGTACTTATATATGAAGGTGAAACTAATTACTGTATTTCTTTAGATGTTAATTAGGCATACTATGTTGTGAGGATTTTAGTCATACAAGTACCTGTATACACACTAAACGTTAAATGAATGCAAGTACCAACCAGTCAACGCCTTATGGATTGCTTCAGGCATCATGAAGTTACTGCGTTGAACTGTACAAAAATTGTTAGTTGGCTTTTAATACTTACTGTATATAAAAACCATAAATACTGTAGATGATAGGATTGTACCTGGTCTTTTTATTAACTTGTACACAAAATTAGTAAAGGCTACATGTTAGGTGGCGAGGGTAGCGAGTCGACCTCTCCAAGAGTGTCATCACTTGAGCGATGTCGTCGTAGTACTAAAGTGATAGTAGAGTACATATATTACAGCATTATACATTACAGTATCAGCAGGCCTTGTGACTTCAGAACAAATTTGTTCCGTGACTGGAATACAAATCTACGCTATTTATTACTGGTATTACTTTCGGTGAAGTTGAGAGGATGAGCCGTTGAAATTTATCAAGGGTTAACTACCCATCTCGCTAGTTTGCTTGGGGGTATGGGGGGTAGCTCGCTACCCCTATCTCGCGCACTTGTGATTGAGCTCGCTTTGCTTTTGGCTCGGATGGAGATCGGTTGTTACCACTCATCCACTACGCTTATTTTGGACTGCCATTAATTTTTGTCTCAACTTGCGTTTTTATGTATAAATGAACGTTTTTCTTGTATATATAAATGTTAAATACCTTATTATATATAGGGTTGTCTTTTATTTGTTTGACAGGTTTTGTTACAAGATACTCCAGAAGAGGTTCATTGCCCTAAAGGAATGCTGTACAGCTCCTGGTTTCGAGGTAGCAAAGAGCAGGTAGGCTAATGATAATTTTTTCAAGTTCTCTTCATTTGAATGCAGATAATGTATCGGAATATTTTGTGGATGTTGAAAAAATATTTACATAATTTATATTTGAAAACCCCATTCCATTAGTTATGCCTTTCTTTCTTCCCGAGGTGTAATTTGATTTTTTGCGGAAATGCTGCAGGTTATCTTATTCAGCCTGGCTTTATAAGTGTGCAAGGCCCTGTGCACTTCGTCGCAACATGAATATTTTACTGGTATACGGAGAAGAACAAGATGGTGATTTGTGCTGTTGTGGTTGCCTATGCTCCTAATAGACTGAAGGTTGTATTAAAGGTGAGGGGAAAAGGCATGATCCAAATGGTAAATGCCCATTTTCTATGGATAGAGGATTAGAATCACAAGAGAAAAGCAGTGGACACTAAGGGGAAAAAAAAAGCAGTATTTTCCCCCAGGCATTTTGCTAAAGATGAACCTCAGCCGTCCACCAGTCTCTATACCACATATCCTCCGCATGCATTTTACCAAGCCCGCAAAGGCTGGTTTGACAAGGTTAAACAGCAATTTTCAGTGAATATAATTACTTGGGTGTTGGCCTATGAGGACCATGAGGCAACGAATCTTTTCTTTAACGAGCCTCAAAACATCGTGCAGTAGGGGTACGTGCAGTAAGGGTGCAAGCTGGAATAAGCTTTGAATATGAATGAAATGGGTAAGTTTATGATCATTTGCGGGAAATTCTATGATATATGCTCAATTTAAAGTGTACGTACGCTCAATGTGAATGTTTTAATTAGCATACATGCAGTATGTAAATATTAAAATACTGTATCATACCTGAATGATAGTTATAATTTAGATTATAAATAATATTCAATACTGTAGTATTTTTTTCTATAGTTTTTTTTTTATAAGATACAGGAGAAGAGGTTTGTTGCCCAGGAAGAATGCTGTCAAGCAAAGGATGGGTAGGCTAAGGTTGTGAATTTTTAGTTATCTTAAGTGCATGGAATTTTTTCAAATTTTCATTGGATGTTTAAAAGATAATATACATTATTAATAGTAACTGCACTATATGAAGTATATCAAAACTCCGTCTAATAATTTTTCCTGACTTGGGCAGCTATACACTGATTTTGTTCTGTAACACCACAGGTCATCTTAATCATGCTGGCTTTGTGTCGGCAAGGCTCTGTGCACTTCACAACCTGAATATGCTACTGGTTTACTGGATGTACAAAAAAGAGGTGTGGACAATAAGCTGCTCCTGAAATAGTGTCATTATTGCCTTGTACAGGAGGTTGAAAGTTATTTGTGGAACAAAGGGTTGGATTTAAAGGTCATGCTAACCCTTGTTATTGCTCCAAGACGCTTCTCCTCAGTTAACGTACAGAATTCTAATTGGCAAGAGGTGGTCTTTACTTCGAACACCGCTGAGCTCGTCCAACTGATGGACCAAGACTTTGTCAAAAACTTGCAAGGCCCATTACAGCAGACTAGTGATGGTGTGACTCGAAGTAACTGTCAATAAAGACCCTGACCTGATGTCATGCAGTATTTAGTTACACCATCGCGGACTTAGTTGTCCAGGAATTTTTTAAGTAACGCCAAACTGAAAGCTTGCTGGAAATGTCTGGCCAGGGTGTACGAAGGACTAGCCTACTCCCGCTCTGAAGCAGCAGCTTACTGTATTCTGGTTTTGAATAATTGAGTCGCTGTTATCATGGTTTCCTGAAGTATTCCACTTTTTTTTCCCTGGGGTTTTGGTATATAGATGAATTTAAGCTTAAAAGGTTTCATGCCATCATTTGAAAGTGTACCCATACATATGAACATTAGATTTGTTGAATTGTGGTGATAGAAATTAATCCTTGAGAAAAGTAAGTTGTGCCAATTATGGCTACAGCAAAATTACCTTTAGTTCTGAACCCCTTCAACTCTATTAAATTCATTCTATTAATTTAAATCCCTCTTTGAACTTTGTCATGATGTAATTATATAGAAATTTAATTGATATAACAATTTGTCCTGAAGTATAGTTGCACTATGGACCACTGAAATACCACAGACCGCAATGTTTTGGACCCCCAGTAATTGTTCCATGGACCACTTGGTCCAAATGGACCGCTGTTGAGAACCACTGGCATAGACGATCATCCTCCCCTTGTACCAGAATGGTAAGATATCTTTAAGTAAATTTTAAGGTTTTAAAATTAAAAGGAAATATGTAGATTACCTGAATTTAATAATTATTAATTCTTAGCAGTTGGTCAGTTATTTTGAATAATAAAAATACAATAACTTGATAAATAAAGTGTTTTTATAGGACATTAAAATAACTATTGCATAGTATTTTGTAGTTCCTTTATTTACAATAGTAGTGTATCAAGACATTTTGAATGTCGTCCATTTATAGCCGTATGGCTCATCTGCATCCACTTTGCCAACTGTGCCCCTTTGGTGAATATATACTAGCGCTGTAAGTGTCTATATGACTACTTAAATTTGTAAAGGTGAAACTAATTGCTGTATTTCTTTAAATGTTTATTAGGCATACTGTGTTGTAAGGATTTGTCGTTCATGTATCTGTATACATACTACTAGTTAAATGAATGCAAGCACCAACCAGTCAACACCTTATGGATTGCATCAGGCATCACGAAGTTACTGCGTCTGTACAAAAATTATTAGTTGGCTATTATTATTTACTGTATATTAAAACCATAAATACTGTAAATGACTATGATAGGACTACCTTGTCTTTTATTAACAGTACTGTACACAAAATTAGTAGTAAAGGCTACAAGTTAGGTGGCAATGGAAGCGAGTCACACTTCCTAAGTGTGTGTTCACTTTAGCGATGTCGTCGCAGTACTAAAGTGATAGTACAGTACTGTATATATATTAAATTGCTATACAATGCAGTATCAGCAGGTCTTGTGACTAAATAACAAGTTTGTTCCGTGACTGGAATACAAACCTACGCTATTTATTAGGGGTATTGCTTTCTGTCAAGTTGAGAGGACAAGCCATTGACATTTAGCGAGGGGTAATTACCCGTCCCGCTATTTAGCAGGTGTTGGGTGGGGTAGCTCGCTACCCCTCTCTCGCACACTTCTGATTGAGCTCGCTTTGATTTTGGCTCGGATGGAGATCGGTTGTTACCACTCATCCACTACGCTTATTTTGGACTGCCATTAATTTTTGTCAAGTTACGTTTTTATGTATAATGAACGTTTTTCTTGTATATATAAATGTTAAATACCTTAATATATATAGGGTTGTCTTTTATTTAACAGGTTTTGTTAGAAGATACTGTACACCAAAAGAGGTTCATTGCCTAAGAGGAATGCTGTGCTCCTGGTTTGAGGTAGTCAACTCTGTGGCCTGTCACGGAGTAGAAGTAAATAAAATGGAATTTAAAATGTATAGTGTGCAAATGTCGGTAAAGTCCTTAGAGAAGGAATATGAACATATGTTTCATAGAAATAGTGGATTTTTTTTTTAATATTTACTTCCTGATTTTTATACACAGCAAATAGAGCTTTTAAATTACTGCTTGGAAAGTTTTGCTCTCAAATAGTCAAGATTCAAATAGTAGATGCTTCAATGTTTTAATTCTTCATGCTTGCTATTTCATTGCTACCGGAAAGGGTAGGGTAACGTTTAGGTGTTGAAATGCCTAGTACTTTTAAATAGATTATTGATTTCTGTATATATAAAACATCTATTTACTTGTTCTTTTGCAGGGCCATTTATATTAATTTTCTTGGCTGTCCCTCCTAAAGTTATGTCAAGAGTAGGCAATTAAGGAACTTCAATAGAAATCCAGTGGACAAACTTCAGAATACATAGATTAAGTAAAATTCTAGCTTTTCAACTGTGGAATCAAGAATTAAATGGTTATTTCAGGTTTGCCCAATGGTTTCCATTGGGTATTGTACTTTGAAAAAGAAATTTAGAAAATTCAGTATGAAACTTTTGCTTAAGTAAAAGGTATTACAGTACATACCATTTTGAATACTGTACTAAAAAATTTTCAGTTATATCTAAATATATTCAACCCATTTATAATTGACATCTTCCATTTAGAATACCAATTTTTATCCCACGATTTTTCAGATTTATGAAAAATTACCAATTTGTTCCTACATATAAACAATTGTCCTTTTCAGAAAAAGGCCTGCCCACTTGAGAGGCCACCAAGTAGTCACTTTAGTTTTGGCCGTACCTCCTTACAAACTACAGTACTATTGCTTCATAAGCTTGTTGTGATCTTTTGGTATGCTACGTTTTCCTAGTAACAGGACCTGGTACTGTAAGAACATTGCATCCCAGATGGTGGTGGTGGTTGTTGTTGTTTTGTCTTTGCTATTTTACGCTTTTGTTTTTTTTAGACAAGAAAATTCTATTTTAATGGATTTGCTTGCAAGTCCAATTTGGACCTACGAAGAATAGCGATTTAAAGAATAGCGAATTAAAGTTTAGCGATTTAGTCTGTTAGTTTGTTCTCGCCTCAGAGGCTTCGATTTAGACTATATCCTTGTTTTTTTTTTTTGTTACGTTATTCTTCGTTCTTGGTTATTACTAAGAAAAGCAATCAATTTTATTAATGTTCTTGTTTTATTGTGTGATGTTAGTTTTTTATTATGTAACCTTGAGAGCGAAAACAGAGACTGCTCGTTCCCTGTTCTACAGATATGAGTTATCCCTTCTCTCGTTTTCTTTGTTAGCTCGAGTAAGAGAGGTGAATTTCCCGTTCTCCGTTTTTATACGATCACGAGTTATTCAAGCCTCCTATTAGTATCAGAGTTGATGATAGTACGTTTAATATTATAAACGTTTTTATTGATGTGGTTACTGTTAATATAGCTAACACTATTAATAGGTACGTTAGTGTATGAGTCATTAATTGGGGTCGTTTTATACCGACACCCTTAGCTCCGGAGTTATGCTTAGCTCCGCCTTGAGTTATGCTCCGCTATATGGATACTCATTGGGTGAGAACTAGTTAACGTTCAGGAGCAGATTTTTGGAGTGCAACGGTGAAATCCGGCACTCGGACTCCGGCTGAAGCCTTTTACACACGAACCTTTGTCATGTTTGATCATAATTACACCGTTACGACCGGCTTCACGGGAGATAACACAATCATTCATTGAGGTTAATGTTATCGTACCGGGAACGGTCACGATATCACGGTGACGGGCCTTTGCTACCGGATCTCCGGTACAAACAGAGATCAAGCAGACGGCCAGAACCGGAGTTAACAATGTGATACCGATGAAGACTTCACAGTTTCATTATTACGGTCCCTTTTTCATCGAATCTCCGGCTTCACTGGAGATAACACAAACATTCAGTATTAGAGAATGTTATCGTACCGCTGAGGATCACGTTTTCACGATGACGGACCTTTGTCACTAGTTCTCCGTTACAAACAGAGATCAATCAGACGATCAGAATCAGGGTATGAACCCCTTTTTCATAAATAATCACAATATCGTTATTACGATCCTTTTCATCGAACCTCCGGCTTAACCGGATATCGTACAGGCGATCAGCATTGAGGTTAATATTAGTTTTCCTCTGGTGTTCACGTTGTCACTATGACGGACCTTTGTACCGGGGATTGTTACCGGAGCTCCGGTACAGACAGAGCTCACTCAGACCACGGGTGGCCAATCTCTTGTTTTGCTGTAAAGGAAAGGATTTAACATGAATACAAAGTAAACTGTACTTACTTTAATGACACTTTGAATTTGCGTTGGTAATATTCATTAGTTATTCTTGAAAGTCCAAATAAAAATATATGAACATAACTATGCCTATATTTATGCATATATTTAATTCTAACTATGTATAAATATGGATAAATATCCATACAACATCGTGTTCAAATAGAAATAAATTGATTATGCCTATATTTATGCATTTTCAATTCTAACTATGCCTAAATATGAATAAATATCCATACAACATAGTGTTCAAATAGAAATAAATTGATTGTGCCTATATTTGTGCATATTCAATTCTAACTATACCTAAATATGAATAAATATTCATACAACATCGTGTTCAAATAGAAATAAATTGATTATGCCTATATTTATGCATATTCAATTCTAACTATGCCTAAATATGAATAAATATCCATACAACATAGTGTTCAAATAGAAATAAGTTTCCACTCAGTACTGGGAACCAAACGTTGGCCCCTTCTAATGAAGGGCCGGGTCGAGACTAACCATGCCATGAGAGGCTATCTACTGTTCCTTGAAACTCTGGTCAGTGAACAGATGAATCAATAGAATACTAATAGCCAGTAAATAATGTTAGACCCGGTTCTGAACGTCTGAGTCAGGGGTGGCCAACCTGTGGCGGATGCGCCAACAGTGTCACATTTCATGAATACAAGTGTCGAACTATACCCCAAAAGATAGTACATTAAATGATTTTTCTTTAAAATTGATTTTTATGAGTTATACAGCTGATCCCAGCCTGTGAATAGGATCACTAACCAAAGTTCAAGGAACATCCAGACTTATGTCCCCTTTCTTTTACAGAAGGTTCGCCTACATGGTTCCCGTCAGGATGATGATGAATCTCTCTGGCCTGCAAGAGAGGCTCTCCGCCCTTGGTTATCAAGGTTGGGAAGAAATGCTCCATCTAGAGGTCCCTATCTCCTCAGAGTGTCCTCTCTAAGGTTGGACGACGACCCCATGGACGGGCAGGTAGGTGGGGATGAATTTTGAGCCTTCAGCTTTGCAATTACCTACGTCACCGACCTAGGACCCTTAATGGATCCTGATGTTCATGTTACCCTGCATAAACCGTGACTGCTAAAAGCAACACATTCTAGGGAAAACCAAGGGGCTATGACGGAGCTCAAAAGTATGGTAGTGAGTCAGATCCGTTCAGGAACTCAGAAGTTTCCCCCTACAGCCCCAGGCATATCGAAGTAACCTCCTTCGATAAAAACAACGCATAGAGATTTGCCTTACATGTTCCATATATAGATGGTACCATAAATCTGGATGGCATAGACGTCCTCCCTCTGGGGGACCTAGAATTTACTCCCAGGTACTAGAATTCCCGTTCAACGGATTCATTCGATTGAAAGAGATTGCCTTGGTTAGGTTAGACAAGGTACCGAAGGTAACAGTATTATTTCCTAAAGGGCAGGCCCGATCTGTCTGGACCAGGATGTTGTCAGTCTGGGGGGTACGATAATTCCAAGATCTGCCCTTCCAATTCGACCTACACGTTTGATGGTCTGATCGGGTTAGTTGTGGGAAATACGTTCTGTCTGAGGCCTCTATCAGACAGGAATCGATAGTCGGTTACCCACTCGTCATCACAGCCTCCCTCCGATTCGACGTCTATGCATCCAAATCCCCCTCATCAGGTGGTCTACCTCACTGATTCCCCAGGTACACAGCCCAACCCCGTTGGGATGTTTTACCTGCATACAGCCCTAGATCCGAACCCTCAGGCTCCTTTCGTGGACACCAGAGAGGAGGCTACAGGAGTAGAAGACAGTCTCGCCATCGAGACGGACCTAGAAAAAAGGGGGCTCGGAGAAGGAAAGTACCTAGATTCACCCCCTCACAACGCGGTGGTCCCGGTAGGGGGTAGACTTTACCACTTTCGAGACCATTGGACCTTCGGTCTGTGGGCTCATAGCATAATCTCTAAAGGTTTGAGGTGAAAATGGCCACAAGGTCCTCCTCCTCCACCAGTGACCTTCTCCCAGAAATCCACTCCCATCCTGGAAGAGTACACCACAGGGTTACTCAAGAAGAAGCAATCAAACGGGATCGATCACTGAAGTTCCAAAGCCACCTGTTCACAATTCCGAAGAAAGGCTTGGCGGCATTGAGAGTGGACCTGGACTTGTCAAGCTAAACTCTTACATTCTCTGCGACAAGTTCCGGATGTTGACTATCTCTCAGGTACGGACCTTACTTCCCCGTAGGACCGTCACCACCTCTGTCGATCTTACCGACGACTATTATCTTGCGCCTTTAGCTCGAAACTTCTCTTCTTATCTGGGTTTCCGCCTAAGCAGGAAAGCCTTTGTGTTCAAGACATGCCCTTTGGCCTCAACATTGATCCCAGGATATTCACAAAACTAGGAGAGAGAGTGTTAGAACAACTCAGGAACCAAGAGATACAGATCATTGCTTATCTGGCCGGTTGGCTCATTTGGGCCCGGCCGGTCATAGAAGGCAACAGAGCTACGAAGGAATTATTCCAATTTCTCGACAACCTGTGATTTCGGGTCAATCTCCAAAAAATCTCGCCTGCAACCATCAGTCCGCTTAGAATGGTTAGCCATTCAGTGGGACCTTTCGAAGCACACGTTGTCTCTCCCTTCCAAAAGGTAAGAGGAATAGTTTCCAAGATCAAAAAATTTTCTCAAACACAAACAGGTGTCCGAAGAGCCTTAGAAAGTATCCTCGGACTTTTCCAATTCACTTCAGTAACAGATCTAATAAAAGCCAAACTCAAAGACATCAATCGAGTTTGGAGAAAGAGAGCTACAGTACCTATAAGAGACATGGTCTCGAAGATCCCCTCTGTCTTGAAAATGAGACTACGCCCATGGTCCGAACCGAAGGACCTCTCCAAATCGGTTCCTCTACAATTCCCACCTCCACAAGTGACATTCCATACAACCGCGTCTCTAAGTGGATGGGGGGGATTACTCCGAACATCAGATGTTTCAGGTTCTTGGTCACTCTCCATGAAACAGTCCCATATCATTGTTCTCAAAGCCATGACAGTGTTCTTGACCCTGAAGAGAGACTCTCCTCCGAGGTCGACCCACATCAGAGTAGTGTCAGACAGCACAGACGCAGTACACTACGTCAACAGGGGAGGATCCAAGTCACCCAACCTGAATCAGATCCTGGTCACTATCTTCGCCTGGGCAACAGAAGAGAACTGGTTCCTGTCAGCACCTCACCTAGCGGGAGGCCAGAATGTGAGAGCGGACTCACTATCCAGGACGGATCCACTGGAGTCAGAATGGTCTCTAGACATAATTTCATTCCGGTGGATACTCAGGCTCGTTCCAGGCCTCCAGGTAGATCTATTCGCAACTCAGATGAATCACTAACTTCCTTGTTATGTGACCCCAACCCTGGACCCTCGGGCTTATGCCATGGACGCATTACCCCGGGATTGGAACCATTAGAAGAAGATTTCCCTATCTCCCCCAGGGAATCTTCTAAAAACTTTTACACAAACTACGCTCCTTCCCGGGCGCAGTGGCTTTAGTACCACCTCACTGGCCAAGAACAGTTGGTTTCCTCTCCTCCTCGAGTTGAAACTCAGTCCCATCCGGATCCCGTTCCTCAAACTGACCCGAGTATCCAAACTCACTGTGTCAGATTACTCAAGGATAGTTGGCAGCTCGTAGAGATGCGAACATTGAACCGGAAACGATCTCTTCATCGAATGGGACAAAAAGGGACTCGACAATTCGCCAATATGATTCGGCCGTTAACAACTAGTAGGTCCCCTAAGAGTGCAGACCATACTCGTATGTCCCCGCATTTAGCCATCTCTTTCTTGAGGTTCCTATTTGACAAAGGCCTAACAGTTAGCACTTTAACCACCATCAAGTCAGCTTTGAAGAAGATCTACCTTGTTGGGTTCAACATTAACCTAGCTGATTCCTATTTCTCATCAACCCCAAAAACATGTGCTAGGCTTCGACCTTCGGTTCGGCCACAAAAGGACTCTTGGTCTCTGAACGGTGTTCTCAAACTTGCGATGGACACGGACAATGAATCCTGCTCTTATATCACTCTTCTTAGGAAGACTTTATTTCTAACGGCTATGGCCTCAGGTGATGGAACATCAGAACTAGCAGCTCTCACGAAACCCGGAAAACATAGATTTCCTCCCTTCAGCCAAAGTACTCCTTTCCAGACAAAGCTTCCCTAGCTAAAAAATGAGGATCCGCAAAATAGGTGCTCCTCTCGGAAGATTATTCTTCATCCCCAGGATTTTTCTCCGTGTACAGTCACACTCTCAAGCCCCTTTTTAGCTAGAACTGCCACCCGCTCGTCTGGCTCCTTGGTTATCAGGGAACAAGGAGGTACTATTTCCAGTCACGGTATCAGGCAACAAATCCTCTACTTCATTAAACATACTAATCCGGAATCATTTCCCCAGGCTCATGATATACGGACAGTAGATGCCTCCAACAATGACTTCCAGAACAGGGACTTTGATGATTTTAAAAAATATACGGGTTGGAAATCCCCTATGGTTGTCAAACGCCAATATCTAAAGATCTTACAGGCCCTTAAATACCCAACGATGGCAGAGGGGAGCCTTATCTCTCCCCATTAATCTCCTCTTCTTCCTTTCTTCCATCTCTTCTCTTCTCCCTCCTACCCGCCACTCACACCACGTCGCCGCTCTCCTTGGTAGTTCGTTAGCCCTATGATATTTGCCATGTTTAATTCCTATGGTTTAACTGTTATTGTAGTTACCGTTCCTTTAATGTTTAGATATACTTAGACATGTAAGGTTTGATGCCTTTGGGATTCGACACTCAGTTGGTTCCTTGTCGTCATTATTATTTAACCTTACGTTCCCTATGTCATTTGGCTGGTTGGTAATTGGACGATTACTTTATTATATCATAGTATTGTCGTACATGGTGATTGTATTCTCCTCATTATGTTATTAATTTATTGGGCTTGGAAGGCATTCTCTGGTACTTTTTCGCCGGCCGTCACAGGTCGACCCAGAAAAGGGATTTTGACGAAGGAAAAATCTATTTCTGGGGAGAGACCTGTGACGCCCGGCGAAACCCTTCCCGATTATTTTTGTACGGACCCACCCTTTCCTTGCCAAGCCATATGTTCTTGCAGAAGGATGACCTAGTGAGCGCGAGTGGTGGGTGTCGGTAGGGTAACCCAACTGTATTCTCTAGGGCCTGTCACGGCCCTCCCCCTTTGATGAAGGGATTATCTAAATGGAAGACAGCCTGTGAATAGTGTTTTACAAACGCCCTTGTTAGATATACGACACCAACAAGGTGCTTGCGCGAGGGTTGTAACCTCTGCATTCCATGCTTTTAATTTTCTCTGGTATATTTGGAAGATTTATATCAGAAAAAGTACAAAGAAGGACTTTTTCGCCGGGCGTCACAGGTCTCTCCCCAGAAATAGATTTTTCCTTCGTCAAAATCCCTTTTCACATGTAAACTTGAAAAAAATAAAAAAAAAGATGAAAACAATAGAATAGTGCCCAAGTGTACCCTCAACAAGGAAACACTAATCTAAGATAGTGGAAGGCCATGTAATGGCACAGAGGGGCACTACCCCAGACTAGAGAACATTGGTTTGATTTTAGAGTCGTCCTAGAAGAGCTACTTACCGTAGCTAAAAGAGCCCCTCTTACCATTACCAAGATAAAAGTATCCACTGAACAATTACATTGCAGTAGTTAACCCTTTGAGTGAAGAAAACTTTTGTAATCTGTGTTGTCAGGTGTATGAGGACAGAGAATATGGAAAGAATAGGCTAGACTATTTGGTGTATGTGTAGGCAAAGACAAAATGAGCCATAACCAAAGAGAGGGATCCAATTTAGTACTGTTTTGGCCAGTCAAAGAGATTAACTCTGCTGTGGTATCTGGTCAACCTGATTACCAAATTACAAATGGAACTATGGAAGTGGTGCCATTCCGGGACAAAAAGTCTCTCGCTCATCTGCAATAATGTTTGTTCTTGCATGATCCATCAGGGGGGAAAGCAACAGCAGCAGCTGTCTTTTTTTTAATGATTTGGCTAGGTTTTTCTAGCCTGATTTTAGACCATTGCCCGCATGTAAAACTATTTGGTGATAGAACACTGAAAAAACATTGAAAAAGGTATTTTAGGTTAAAATAAAAGTTTAATTTTGTGATATATATTTTGGGTAAAAAGCATGTTACCACAGATACTTTGTCAATGGTATTGATGGTTTGGAAAGACAGCAAATGGCATTGATAAATCGTAAGTAGGGGAGACGGAGATGATAAAATCTGCTGCTGTGATTTGATCATCTACCGTCATTATTTTTTATTACTAGTGAAGCTACAACCCTACATCCAGATAGTTGTAACCCTTAATTCATTATTGGAACTTCAGTCTTTTGTTTGAGGGGATGCTAAACAGGTGGAAAATAAATTTGCAGCTAAAGTGATAATTTGGCTCTACATCCTTGGAATGTTGAATGACTAAATGGACATTGTGTAGGTATAATGCCATGAAATCACTACAGTGTGAAGTCATATACTAAAATAGAGAACTCAATCTAGACCTTTCCTGGTAGCAATATTATTTATGCTAGACTCAAAATTTGCGATGTACTTGAACTTCATACAAATTTCTAAAACTTTTGGTTTTCTCGTATTTGCCCAAATATCATGAAGTAACGTTCTTACTAGATAGCTGCCCAGAGTTACTTCTATGAAGACTACTATCTTCATGATTTGATTACAAATTACACAATTTTATAATCAGAAAGAAAATAAATTTGTATAAATCTACCAAGATGAATAACCACCATGAGAAGTTAAAAGTAATAATGGAGAAAAAAATATTTTATGAATATTTATAGCAAAAAAATAAATATATTTGCCATGCATGTTTAAAGTTTGGAGACCCTGCAAAGAGGCTTATTCTTAGAAAATTTGGCTCATGATATACGGACAGTAGATACCTCCAACAATGACTTCCAGAACAGGGACTTTGATGATTTTAAAAAATATACGGGTTGGAAATCCACTATCGTTGTCAAACGCCACTATCTAAAGATCTTACAGGCCCTTTAATACCCGACGATGGCAGCGGGGAGCCTTATCCCTCCCCATTAATCACCTCTTCTTTCTTTCTTCCATCCCTTCTCTTCTCCCTCCTACCCGCCACTCACACCACGTCGCCACTCTCCTGGGTAGTTCGTTAGCCCTATGATATTTGCAATGTTTAATTCCTATGGTTTAACTGTTATTGTAGTTACCGTTCCTTTAATGTTTAGATATGCTTAGACATGTAAGGTTTGATGCCTTTTGCGATTCGACACTTGGTTGGTTCCTTGTCGTCATAATTATTTAGCCTTACGTTCCCTTTGTCATTTGGCTAGTTGGTAATTGGACGGTTACTTACATTATTATATCATATTATTGTCGTACATGGTGATTGTATTCTCCTCATTATATTATTACTTTATTGGGCTTGGAAGGCATTCTCTGGTACATTTTCACCGGCCGTCACAGGTCGACCCAGAAAAGGGATTTTGACGAAGGAAAAATCTATTTCTGGAGAGAGACCTGTGACGCCCGGTGAAACCCTTCCCGGTTATTTTTGTACGGACCCACCCTTTCCTTGCCAAGCCATATGTTCTTGCAGAAGGATGACCTGGTGAGCGCGAATGGTGGGTGTCGGTAGGGTAACCCAACTGTATTCTCTAGGGCCTGTCACGGCCCTCCCCTTTAATGAAGGGGTTATTTAAATGGAAGACAGCCTGTGAATAGTGGTTTACACACGCCCTTGTTAGATATACGACACCAACAAGGTGCTTGCGCGAGGGTTGTAACCTCTGCATTCCATGCTTTTATCTTTCTCTAGTATATTTGGAAGATTTATATTAGAAAAGGACTTTCACCGGGCGTCACGGTCTCTCCCCAGAAATAGATTTTTCCTTCTTCAAAATCCCTTTATTATTAATCACAATTGAATTATTCAGGACCTTTCACCGGAGATCACCAATATGCTTAACAATAATATTAGCCTTAGCCTTTAGCTACTGCTTGTGTTTTATAATTTATTTATTACGGGCCTGTCACTGGATCCCCGACCCTGTCAGAGGTTCGGCAGATTTCATTAGATTATTTATTCTTATTTTAATAATATTTATAGTGATACGGACCCATTTCCATTGCTCCGGCACACTCCGGTGCAGGAAACATTTATATTTAACGTATTTTAATAGGGAGCTCCGGCTCTCAATCACTGAACTCCCCTAAGCACACATACTTCATTATATCTAGGCTGTTAGTAGATCTTAATCCCTTACCAGAGTCTCAAGGAACATCCAGACTTATGTCTCCTTTCTTTCACAGAAGGTCCGCTTTGCTGCCCAGGGCTGCCCCGCCTCGTTCAACGATCCCGTTGGACATGACCTCTGTCGTTCGCATGCGCATTGCGCCATCTCCTTTATTCGGGAGCCGGGACAAACCCCATATATGATCTGGTTCCCGGAATCGTGCACACACTGTTACGAGTTGTCCTCCATACTCCTGAACGATGATGTTAGTTTTCGTTTTGTTCCTGGTTTATCTTTTGGAGATACATTAATTTGTCCCTTAATTATATATACATGGTATATTTCGGAGAATGATCCTTCTCCTTCATCACTAATCACCTCAACTCTTTCAGGCCGATGATGAGTCTCTTCGGTCAGCAGGGGCTGCTGTTCGTCCGTGGTTGTCAGGCTTCGATGGAGACATGGCCTCCCGTCTCTTCCCAGGCTCGACAACTGCAGCAGTCACTCCGAAAGTAGCTGCCCCTTTAATTGAAGAAGTCAGAGCAACCATTTCCGCGGAAGAGGAACCCCTTTTACCGGTGGACGTGGCAGATCTAGATCTAGACGTTGAACCCATGGACGAGCAAGTAAGTGGTGTCGAGTTGGTGGAAACCTTTTTCTCTCCTACTCCTTCTTCTACCTCTTCCTTTCTTGGCTTTGATAAGCCTACGGCTTCTCCTCGGGATCCCTCTGTCCCCGTACGATCCAAGGTGAAGCCACTACGTACTTAGTCTTCAGCTTTGCCAGTATCGACGTCACCGGTCCCTGGACCCTCGACTGCTCCTGATGTTCCTATTGCTCCCCATAAAACCGTGACTTCTAAGAAGTCCAAGTCCGTCAAGTCCAAGGCTCCATCAACGGGTGGCTCTCAGGTACCCTCCTTCCCCGTCGACCTGATCAGGGATATAGTCAAGGAGCAAATTCAACAACAGTCTGGGGCTATGACGGAGCTTAAAGATATGGTGGCTACTCTGATTCGCTCCGGAACTCAGGTTCCGCCTCCTTCAGCC
Source organism: Palaemon carinicauda (assembly GCF_036898095.1). Classification (NCBI taxonomy): domain Eukaryota; kingdom Metazoa; phylum Arthropoda; class Malacostraca; order Decapoda; family Palaemonidae; genus Palaemon; species Palaemon carinicauda. The sequence goes on from NC_090743.1 coordinate 18,325,593, forward strand.
CCAGACGCATCGAAGCTACCTCCCTTCGATAAAAACAACCCTTGGAGGTTTGCCTTGCATGCCCCATACTTAGATGGTTCCCTAACTCTAGAGGGCATAGGCACCCGCCCTCTAGAGGACCTAGAATTCTACCCCCCGGGGCTAGAATTCCCATTCAATGGCTTCGCACGCCTAAAGGAGCATGCATTGGTTCGAATGGACAAAGTACCGAAGGAAACGGTGATATTTCCGAAAGAGCAGGCCCAAGCTATCTGGGCCAGAACTCTATCAGAGTGGGGGTGTAATAACTCCAAGCTCACCCCACACAAAGGTGCCTTCACTATTTTTACGACGGCATCGTCCATCTCTTTACCGCTCATAGACAAAAGTCACAGAGCTTACAATACAGGCCATCAAGGAAGGCTCTACCATGCCGGCTCTCAAGGAGACGGACTCCACCTCAGTGCTCATTCCGAGTACCTCTGCAACCTGGGACGACGCGTCTTCTACCTTCACAGTGGGGAAGCTAGACCCAGACTGTGCCTCTACTCTTTTTTTCTGAGAAGCTCCCCAGATTACTAGAGAGTCTTCTCAAAACTGAGTTCGAGACCCGTAATAGGCTAGCTAGGTCCCTCCACTCCATCACCTCCATAGAGTCCCTAGCCTCTGTTTACCCCACGGAAACCTTGTTCAGGGTTTTCACAAAGAACCTGCTTCTGTCCTACCAAGTGGACCTCCACGACTTCTGGTCGGCTCGGGTTAGCTGCAGGAAGTTTGTTCTGTCTGAGGGTTCCATCAGACATGAACTGAACAGGCTGATAGCGTCCTCCTGCTGGGGTAAGAACCTATTCCCTCAGAACGAAGTTGATAAGGTTCTTCAGGACGCTGCAAGGGCAAATCAAAATTTGCAAGTAAGGTGGGGCCTCTCGACCAAAAGGAAGATCGAATCCCACAAGCAAACGTTCAAGAAGAAGCAGAGATTTATTCCTTACAAGACGAACCGGGGCCACTACCACCAATCGTCAGTTCCCCACACGTCGACACAGTCCCCCTCTGCTTCGACTTCTCAACAACCGGCTCCCCCTCAGCAAGTAGTCTACCTCACTGCTCCCCCAGGTGCACAGCCCAACCCCACTTGGATGTCCTCTCCCGCATACAACCCTAGCTACGAATCCTCTGGTTCCTTTCGTGGACACCAGAAAGGAAGCTACAGAGGTAGAGGACAGTTTCGCCAGCGAGGCGGACCTAAAGCAAGGGGTGCTCGTGGAGGGAGGGGCCCTAAGTTCACTCCCTCGCAATGATGTGTTCCCGGTAGGAGGGAGACTTTATCACTTTTGAGACCATTGGACTTCAGTCCATGGGCTCACAGCATAATATCCAAAGGCTTGGGTTGGAAATGGTCACAGGGATCTCCACCTCCACCAGTGACCTCCTTCCAGAGACCCACTCCCATCCTGAAAGAGTACACCACAGAGTTACTCAAGAAGAAAGCGATCAAACGGGTTCGATCCCTGAAATTCCAAGGCCGCCTGTTTACAGTTCCAAGAGTAGTTCTGGACTTGTCAAAACTAAACTCTTACATTGCGACAAGTTCCGTATGCTGACTATCTCTCAGGTACGGACCTTACTTCCCCGTGGGGCCGTCACCACCTCTATCGATCTTACCAACGCCAATTATCATGTGCCGGTAGCTCGAAACTTCTCTCCTTACCTAGGCTTCCGCCTCAGCAAGAAAGCCTTTGCATTCAAAGTCATGCCCTTCGGTCTCAGCATTGCTCCCAGGATATTCACGAAACTGGGAGAGACAGTGCTCGAACAACTCGGGAACCAAGGGATACAGATCATCGCCTATCTGGACGATTGGCTCATTTGGGCTCAGTCGAACCAGGAATGCAACAGAGCTACGACAAAGGTCATTCAATTTCTCGGCAAACTGGGAATCCTCGGCCTTCTCCAATTTGCCTCGGTAACCGATCTCCTATTAAAAGCCAAACTCAAAAACATCAATCGAGTTTGGAGAGAGAGAGCTACAATACCTTTGAGAGACAAGATCTCGAAGATCCCCTCTGTCTTAGAAATGAGACTACGACCATGGTCCGAATGGAGGAACCTCTCCAAATCGATTCTTCTACAGTTCCCCTTTCCACAAGTGACAATTCATATGGACGCGTCTCTGAGTGGATGGGGGGGTTACTCCCAACATCAGATGTTTCAGGGCTCTTGGTCACCCGCCATGAAACAGTTACATATCAATGTGCTCGAAGCCATGGCAGTGTTCTTGACCCTGAAGAGAATCTCTCCTCTGAGGTCGACCCACATCAGAGTGGTCAGACAGCACAGCAGGAGTACACAGCATCAACAGAGGAGGGTCCAAGTCACCCAACCTGAATCAGATCCTGGTCACTATCTTCGCCTTGGCACCAGACAAAAACTGGTTCCTGTCAGCAACTCACCTAGCAGGAGTCCAGAATGTGATAGCGGACTCACTATCCAGGACAAAACCACTGGAATCAGAATGGTCCCTAGACATAAATTCCTTCCGGTGGATACTCAGGCTGGTTCCGGGCCTCCAGGTAGATCTATTCGCGACTCAACTCAATCACAAACTCCCCTGTTATGTGACCCCGAACTTGGACCCTCAGGCTTATGCCATGGACGCATTAACCCTGGATTGGAACCATTGGAAGAAGATCTACTTATTCCCTCCAGTGAATCTTCTACTGAAAGTCTTCACCAAACTACGCTCCTTCCAAGGGGCAGTGGCTTTGGTAGCACCTCACTGGCCAAAGAGCAGTTGGTTTCCTCTCCTCCTAGAGTTGAAACTCCGTCCCTTCCGGATCCCATTCCCCAAACTGACCCAAGTGGTCCAAACTCGGACTGTGTCAGATTCCTCAAGGATAGCCAAAACCCTAACTTTGTGGACTTCATGAAGTTTGCGGTTCGTAGGGATGCGAACATCGACCCGGAAAATGTCCTCTTTATAGAATCAGACAAAAGGGACTCTACGATTCGCCAATATGATTCGGCAGTTAAGAAACTAGCAGATTTCTTAAAGAATTCAGACCATACTTTTATGACAACTAATTTAGCCATCTCCTTCTTTAGGTCCATATTTGACAAAGGCCTAGCAGCTAGCACTATAACCACCATTAAGTCCGCTATGAAGAAGGTCTTCCTTGTTGGGTTTAACATTAACCTGGAGGATTTTTATTTCTCATCTATTCCAAAAGCATGTGCTAGGCTTCGACCTTCGGTTCGCCCACAAAAGGTCTCTTGGTCTCTGAATGATGTCCTCAAACTTGCCTCAGACACGGACAACGAATCCTGCTCCTATATCACTTCTTAGGAAGAATTTATTTCTAACAGCTTTGGCCTCGGGTGCTAGAATCTCAGAACTAGCAGCTCTCTCACGAAACTCAGAAAACACAGATTTCCTCCCTTCAGGTGAAGTACTTCTTTCTCCAGACAGAGCTTTCGTAGCTAAAAATGAGGACCCCCAAAATAGGTGGTCCCCTTGGAAGATTATTCCTCTTCTCCAAGATACTTTCGTAGCTAAAAATGAGGACCCCCAAAATAGGTGGTCCCCTTGGAAGATTATTCCTCTTCTCCAAGATACTTTTCTATGTCCAGTCACTACTCTCAGGGCCTTTTTAGCTAGAACTGCCACCCGCTCGTCTGGACCCTTGTTTATCAGAGAACAAGGAGGTACTATTTCCATTCAAGGCATTAGGCAACAGATCCTATACTTCATTAAACAAGCTAATCCGGGATCATTTCCCCATGCTCATGATACACGGGTTGGAAATCTCCTATGGTCTTCAAACGCCACTATCTAAAGAACTTACAGGCCCTTAAATACCCAACGGTTGCAGCTGGGAGCCTTATCTCTCCCCAGTGATCTCTTGTTCTTCCTTTCATCCATCTCTTTTCTTCTCCCTCCTACCCGCCACTCGCACCACGACGCCGCTCTCCTTGGTGGTTCGTTAGCCATAAGTTTATTACATGCTTAGTTAGTATGGTTGTAACTATTATTGTGTTTACCGTAACTTTAGTGTTGGGTTATTCTTAGCCATGTCAGTTTTGTTGCATATTGTGCTCTGATACTCGGAGGCTTCCTTGTTATCATGTTTGTTTAGCCTTACGCTCACTATGTCCTGTGGCTAGTTTATGATTATGCTTACCTTAATATAATATATGGTTTTCCTTACATGGTGTTTTTTCTCTCCCCGCATTAGGTTACTAGTTATTATTGGGCTTGGAAGGCATTCTCTGGTACATTTTCACCGGCCGCCACAGGTCGACCCAGAAAAGGGATTTTGACGAAGGAAAAATCTATTTCGGGGGAGAGACCTGTGGCACCCGGTGAAACCCTTCCCTATTATTTGTACGTTCCCACCCTTTCCTTTCCAAGCCATCATGTCCAATACAGAAGGATGTTGTTCAGATGGCGCTCGCGTCGGGGCGTCGGTGGCGTGGTTCTAGTAGAGTAGCTGGTGCCTCTGTATCGGCCCATCCCTTTGACGAAGGAATTAGCTAAATGGAAGACAGCCTGTTAATAGTGGTTTTCACGCGCCTCTGCTTTATACACGACACCCACAAGGTGCTCGCGCGAGGGTAGTAACCTCTGCATTCCATGCTTTTATCTTTCTCTGGTATAATTGGAAGGTTTATATCAGAAAAGTGTATAAGAAGGACCCTTTTCACCGGGCGCCACAGGTCTCTCCCCAGAAATAGATTTTTCCTTCGTCACAATCCCTTTTTTATCAAACCGCTCAATTAAAGTGAGAGTAGGGTCAGAACTATCTTCATCCTACATGCAAGAAGAAGGTGTCCCCCAAGGCAGCGTGTTGAGTGTGACCTTGTTTACTGTTGCTATTAATAGTCTCATTAGTCACATACCTCCTGGCATACAAGGATCACTATTTGTCGATGACTTTGCAATTTATTGTAGTGGATCATCTGCACTACAAGCATGCCAAAATCTTCAAATTGCAATAAATGCTGCTTCCGCATGGGCAAATTCTCGTGGATTCATGTTTTCTCCTCAGAAGACCCAAGCCATTCGCTTTACTCGTACTCGTAAAAGGGAAGAGATCCCCACCCTTTTCTTAAATGATTGTATTTTGCCATATGAGGATAGTGTCAAGTTTCTTGGAGTCATTTTCGACAAGAAAATGACATTTGGTCCCCATATAAATGACCTATCTATCAGGGTTAAGAAGTCACTGAACATTCTGAAAGTGGTATCGCATTTTGATTGGGGTGCTGATAGAACAACTTTGGTTAGAATTTATACATCTTTGTGTCTGAGCAAGTTAGACTATGCATGCCAAATATATGGGTCAGCTACAAAGACTTTACTTGGAAAACTTGATATTGTTCACAATGCTGGGCTTCACATCTGCACAGGTGCTTACAGAACATCTCCCATTGACAGTCTCTATGTTGATTCTGGCATACCTCCCCTTTCCATTCGCAGAGAGGAGTTGAGTTTGAGGTTTTTAGCTAGGTCCCTTGCTGTGAGAAACAATCCTAACTGTAAATATGTTAGGGCGCCTTTAGATCGGGCTCCTAACAGATCTAGAGTGCCCAAGCCTTTGGAAGTACAGCTGAAAAATGATGCTAGAGAAGTAGGCTTGTTAACAGCACAGATAGCAGAGGTAAGATATCCACCTGTTAAAATATGTTTTACGGCAGGAGGGAAAAATACCTTACCTAGTAGGGTAATGAAAAGCGAGTTATTAAATCGTGCTGCTCAACATCATGGGAAACATGTTTTTACAGATGGCTCCAAATCGGCTGCAGGAGTTGGAAGTGCAGCTGTGGTGGGGGATATTGTTATTAGAAGGAAACTCCCATCCTCTTGTTTAATTTTTACTGCTGAGCTGTACGCAATAATTCTCGCAGTCCAACACATTTTTAAAAATGGCAACCAAAATAGTTTTTATACAATTTTTACGGATGCCAATAGTGTTTTACTCTCATTAAAACAAATTATGCCAGGCCATCATCTAGTACAAGAGGTTGTTTTTGCACAGTGTTTTTCGAAGAGTTTCTCATTATTTCAACATGACTGACGTTGCTACTTCACCCTTACCAATGTTAAGTACCATAGTTTGTTTTGGCAGCTTATTGCAGTACCGGGCTTTTGTTCTGTTTCCACTATGGTGGTTTTTAGTTTTGGAAGGGATTGTCCTGCCGAGGTATCGGCAGCCATTTTGAGTTATGTTCGCTTCGGTAATTTTCAAGTTGTTATTGCCCATCTGGTACTCTTGTCATCTAGGTTATATCACTTATGTTTTATGACCATTGGTATTATCATTAATTATTATTAGTTTTTACTATGGTATTTATTTGCTTGCAAGTCCAATTTGGACCTACGAAGAATAGCGATTTAAAGAATAGCGATTTAGTCTGTTAGTTTTGTACTCGCCTCAGGAAGGCTCGATTTAGACTATATCCTTGTTTATTTGTTACGTTGTCGTTATTCTTCGTTCTTGGTTATTAGAATTACTAAGAAAAAGCAATCAATTTTATTATATTTCTTATCATATTGTGTGATATTAGTTTTTTATTATGTAACCTTGAGAGCGAGAGCATAGAGTACTCGTTTCCTGTTCTACAGAGTTATCCCTTCTCTCGTTTTCTTTATTAGCTCGAGTAAGAGAGGTGAATTTCCCGTTTTCCGTTTTGATACGATTACGAGTTATTCAGGCCTCCTCTTATTATCCGAGTTGATGATAGTACGTTTAATGTTATACACGTTTTATTGATGTGGTTACTGTTAATATAGCTAGCACTATTAATAGGTACGTTAGTGTATGAGTCATTAATTGGGGTCGTTTTATGCCGACACCCTTAGCTCCGCCTTGAGTTATACTCCGCTATAATGGATACTCATTGGGTGAGAACTAGTCAGATATTTGGAGTGCAACGGTGAAATCCGGCACTCAGACTCCGGCTGAGGCCTTTTGCACACGAACCTTTGTCATGTTTGATCAAAATTACACTATTACGGCCCCTTTTTTTCATCGAATCTCCGGCTTCACTGGAGATAACACATTCAGAATTGAGGGTATTTTTATCATACCGATGACGGTCACGATATCACGATGACGGGCCTTTGTCACCGGGTCTCCGGTACAAACAGAGATCAAGCAGACGATCAGAACTGGGGTTAACAATGTGAAACCGATGAAGATTATTTTCATGTTACGTGGTTACTGATTATTAATATAATTTCTTAATATATTAAGGTGTTAGCTTTTTGATCAATCAGACGATTAGAAACCAGGGTATGAACCCCTTTTTCATGAATAATCACAATATCGTACAGGTTGTTCACGTTTTCACTGTGACGGACCTTTCTTACCGGATCTCCGGTGAAAACAGAGATCACTCAGACCACGGGTGGCCAATCTTTGGTTTTAGCTGTAAAGGAAAGGATTTAACATGAATACAAAGTAAACTGTACTTACTTTAATGACACTTTGAATGTGTTGGTAATATTCATTAGCTATTCTTGGAAGTCCTAATGAAATTATATGAACATAATTACCAATTTTAAAGAAAAGTCATTCATTTACTATCTTGGGGTATAGTGCGTCACTTGTAATCATGAAATGCGCCACTGTTGGCGCATGCGCCATAGGTTGGCCACCCCTGACTCAGACGTTCAGAACCGGAGTTAACTTTATTTTACCGATGAGGTTATAGTTACATGTTATGTGGTTACTGGATATTAGTAGAAGGGGCCAGCGTTCGGTTCCAAGTACTGAGTGGAAATTTATTGCTATTTGAACACGATTTTGTATGGATATTTATCCATATTTATACATAGTTAGAATTAAATATATGCATAAATACAGGCATAATTAATTTATTTCTATTTTGAACACGATGTTGTATGGATATTTATCCACGTTATGCATAGTTAGAATTAAATATATGCATAGATATAGACATAATTAATTTATTTCTATTTTGAACACGAAATACATAGATAGAATTAAATATATGCATAAATATAGGCATTTTATTAGCTATACGGCTGATCCCAGGCTGTGAATAGGATCACTAACCAAGTTTCAAGGAACATCCAGACTTATGTCCCCTTTCTTTTACAGAAGGTCCGCCTACATGGTGTGGTTCCCGGAGTCATGCACGTTCTGTTACGAGCTGTCCTCGCTACTCCGGACCCGTGATGTAAGTTGGTTCTAATATTTTTCCTTTTGGTATCCTTTGGCGATGATTTAATTTGATCCGGATTAATGTATGCATTGCTTATTGAGGAGAACGGTCTTCTCCTTCATCACTAATCCCCTCACTTCTTTCAGGATGATGATGATTCTCTCCGGCCTGCAAGAGAGGCTCTCCGCCCTTTGGTATCAAGGTTTGGAAGGAATGCTCCATCTAGAAGTCCCTATCTCCTCGGAGTGTCCTCTCTAAGGTTGGACGTCGACCCCATGGACGGCCAGGTAGGTGGGGATGAGTTTTGAGCCTTCAGCCTTGCAATTACCTGCGACACCGACCTAGGACCCTCAAAGGATCCTGATGTTCATGTTACCTTGCATAAAACCGTGACTGCTAAAAGCAACACATTCTAGGAAAAGCCAAGGGGCTATGACGGAGCTCCAAGATATGGTGGTGAGTCGGATCCGTTCAGGAACTCGGATGACTCCCCCTACAGCCCCAGGCGTATCGGAGTAACCTCCTTCGATAAAAACAACGCATAGAGATTTGCCTTACATGTTCCATATATAGATGGTACCATAACTCTGGATGGCATAGACGTCCTCCCTCTGGGGACCTAGATTTTACTCTCAGGTACTAGAATTCCCATTCAACGGATTCGTTCGATTGAAAGAGCATGCCTTGGTTAGGTTAGACAAGGTACCGAAGGTAACGGTATTATTTCCTAAAGGGCAGGCCCGATCTGTCTGGACCAGGATGTTGTCAGTCTGGGGGGTACGATAATTCCAAGCTCACCCCACACAATGGGGAATACGCCATATCTACAGCCGCTCTCATCGTTGCCTTGTCTATTATGGATAAATGGACAGGTCTTACTATTCAAACTGACAAAGAAGGTTCGGCCATACCGGCTCTTAAAGAGCCGGACCCCACCACGGGGAGACCCTAGCCTCGATTTATCCCACTGAGGCTTTGTTTCGGATATTCAGGAAGAACCAATGTCTGCCCTTCCAATTCGACCTACACGTTTGGTGGTCTGATCGGGTTAGTTGTGGGAAATACGTTCTGTCGGAGACCTCTATCAAACAGGAATCGATAGTCGGTTACCCACTCGTCATCACAGTCTTCCTCTGATTCGACGTCTATGCATCCGAATCCCCCTCATCAGGTGGTCTACCTCACTGATTCCCCAGGTACACAGCCCAACCCCGTTGGGATGTCCTCGCCTGCATACAGCCCTAGATCCAAACCCTCAGGCTCCTTTCGTGGACACCAGAGAGGAAGCTACAGGAGTAGAAGACAGTCCCGCCATCGAGGCGGACCTAGGAAAAAGGGGGCTCGAAGAAGGAAAGGACCTAGATTCACTCCCTCACAACGAGGTGGTCCCGGTAGGGGGGGAGACTTAACCATTTTCGAGACCATTGGACCTTCGGTCTGGTGGCTCATAGCATAATCTCTAAAGGTTTGAGGTGAAAATGGCCACAAGGTCCTCCTCCTCCACCAGTGACCTTCTCCCAGAAATCCACTCCCATCCTGAAAGAGTACACCACAGAGTTACTCAAGAAGAAAGCAATCAAATGGGATCGATCACTAAAGTTCCAAGGCCGCCTGTTCACAATTCTGAAGAAAGGCTTGTCGGCATTGAGAGTGGACCTGGACTTGTCAAGCTAAACTCTTACATTCTCTGCGACAAGTTCCGGATGTTGACTATCTCTCAGGTACGGACCTTACTTCCCCATGGGGCCGTCACCACCTCTGTCGATCTTACCGACGACTATTAGCTTGCGCCTATAGCTCGAAACTTCTCTTCTTATCTGGGTTTCCGCCTAGGCAGGAAAGCCTTTGCGTTCAAGACATGCCCTTCGGCCTCATCATTGATCCCAGGATATTCACGAAACTGGGAGAGACAGTGTTAGGACAACTCAGGAACCAAGAGATACAGATCATTGCTTATCTGGCCGGTTGGCTCATTTGGGGCCGGCCGGCCATAGAAGGCAACAGAGCTACGAAGGAATTACTTCGATTCTCTACAACCTGTGATTTCGGGTCAATCTCCAAAAGTCTCGCCTGCAACCATCAGGCCACTTAGAATGGTTAGCCATTCAGTGGGACCTTTCGAAGCACACGTTGTCTCTCCCTTCCAAAAGGGTAAGAGGAATAGTTTCCAAGATCAAGAATTTTCTCAAACACAAACAGGTGTCCAGAAGAGCCTTAGAAAGTATCCTTGGCCTTCTCCAATTCACTTCAGTAACAGATCTCCTATTAAAAGCCAAACTCAGACATCAATTGAGTTTGGAGAAAGAGAGCTACAGTACCTATAAGAGACAAGGTCTCAAAGATCCCCTCTGTCTTGAAAATGAGACTATGCCCATGGTCCGAACCGAAGAACCTCTCCAAATCAGTTCCTCTACAATTCCCACCCCCACAAGTGACATTCCATACAGCCGCGTCTCTAAGTGGATGGGGGGATTACTCCGAACATCAGATGTTTCAGGGCTCTTGGTCACCCGCCATGAAACAGTCCCATATCAATGTTCTCGAAGCCATGGCAGTGTTCTTGACCCTGAAGAGAGAGAGAGACTTCCGAGGCCGACCCACATCAGAGTAGTGTCAGACAGCACAGACGAAGTACACTACGCCAACAGGGGAGGATCCAAGTCACCCAACCTGAATCAGATCCCGGTCACTATCTTCGCCTGGGCAACAGAAAAGAACTGGTTCCTGTCAGCAACTCACCTAGCGGGAGACCAGAATGTGAGAGCGGACTCACTATCCAGGACGAATCCACTGGAGTCAGAATGGTCTCTAGACATAATTTCATTCCGGTGATACTCAGGCTGGTTCCGGGCCTCCAGGTAGATCTATTCGCAACTCAGATGAATCACAAACTTCCCTGTTATGTGACCCCAACCCTGGACCCTCGGGGTTATGCCATGGACGCATTACCCCGGGATTGGAACCATTAGAAGAAGATTTCCCTATTTCCCCTAGTGAATCTTCTAAAGAAACTTTTACACAAACTACGCTCCTTCCGGGGCGCAGTGGCTTTAGTACCACCTCACTGGCCAAGAACAGTTGGTTTCCTCTCCTCCTCGAGTTGAAACTCCGTCCCATCCGGATCCCGTTCCTCAAACTGACCCAAGTAATCGAAACTCAATGTGTCAGATTACTCAAGGATAGCCAAAACTCTAACTTTGTGGACTACAGGAAGTTTGCAGCTCGTAGAGACGCGAACATTGAACCGGAAAACGATCTCTTCATCGAATCGGACAAAAGGGACTCGACAATTCGCCAATATGATTCGGCCGTTAACAACTAGCAGATTCCCTAAGAGTTCAGACCATACTCGTATGTCCCCGAATTTAGCCATCTCTTTCTTGAGGTTCCTATTTGACAAAGGCCTAACAGTTAGCACTTTAACCACCATCAAGTCAGTTTTGAAGAAGCTCTTCCTTGTTGGGTTCAACTTTAACCTAGCTGATTCCTATTTCTCATCAATTCCAAAAACATGTGCTAGGCTTCGACCTTCGGTTCGGCCACAAAAGGATCTCTGAACGGTGTTCTTAAACTTGCGACGGACACGGACAATGAATCCTGCTCTTATATCACTCTTCTTAGGAAGACTTTATTTCTAACGGCTATGGCCTCAGGTGGTGGAACATCAGAACTAGCAGCTCTCTCACGAAACCCGGAAAACATAGATTTCCTCCCTTCAGCCGAAGTACTCCCTTTTCCAGACAAAGCTTTCCTAGCTAAAAAATGAGGATCCGCAAAATAGGTGCTCCCCTCGGAAGATTATTCTTCTTCCCCAGGATCTTTTCTCAGTGTACAGTCACTACTCTCAAGGCCTTTTTAGCTAGAACTGCCACCCGCCCGTCTGGCCCCCTTGGTTATCAGGGAACAAGGAGGTACTATTTCCATTCACGGTATCAGGCATCAAATCCTCTACTTCATTAAACATACTAATCCGGAATAATTTCCCCAGGCTCATGATATACGGACAGTAGATACCTCCAACAATGACTTCCAGAACAGGGACTTTGATGATTTAAAAAAATATACGGGTTGGAAATCCACTATGGTTATCAAATGCCACTATCTAAAGATCTTACAGGCCCTTTAATACCCGACGATGGCAGCGGGGAGCCTTATCCCTCCCCATTAATCTCTTCTTCCTCTCTTCCATCTCTTCTCTTCTCCCTCCTACCCGCCACTCACACCACGTCGCCACTCTCCTGGGTAGTTCGTTAGCCCTATGATATTTGCCATGTTTAATTCCTATGGTTTAACTGTTATTGTAGTTACCGTTCCTTTAATGTTTAGATATGCTTAGACATGTAAGGTTTGAGGCCTTTTGCGATTCGACACTCAGTTGGTTCCTTGTCGTCATAATTATTTAGCCTTACGTTCCCTATGTCATTTGGCTAGTTGATAATTGGACGGTTACTTACATTATTATATCATATTATTGTCGTACATGGTGATTGTATTCTCATTATATTATTACTTTATTGGGCTTGGAAGGCATTCTCTGGTACATTTTCACCGGCCGTCACAGGTCGATCCAGAAAAGGGATTTTGACGAAGGAAAAATCTATTTCTGGGGAGAGACCTGTGACGCCCGGTGAAACTCTTCCCGGTTATTTTTGTACGGACCCACCCTTTCCTTGCCAAGCCATATGTTCTTGCAGAAGGATGACCTTGTGAGCGCGAGTGGTAGGTGTCGCTAGGGTAACCTAATTGTATTCTCTAGGGCCTGTCACGGCCCTCCCCTTTGATGAAGGGATTATCTAAATGGAAGACAGCCTGTGAATAGTGGTTTACACACGCCCTTGTTAAATACACGATACCAACAAGGTGTTCGCGTGAGGGTTGTAACCTCTGCATTCCATGCTTTTATCTTTCTCTAGTATATTTGGAAGATTTATATTGGTAAAGTGTAAAGAAAGGACCCTTTTCACTGGCCGTCACAGATCGACCCAGAAATGAGTCATGTAAAAATGAATGGCAGGTGGTAATGCGCCTAAATGTATGAACAATATTTACAGGGTATTTACATAGAATATGTACCAAGGTAAAAAGTGCTACAATCGTTGTAAAACATTGTCCTTACAACTACTCCCCTCCCCCAAGACAATTATTAAAAAGGAAACCTTTTTTTTATGATTGTATGAAAAGGACATGAATGGGTCAACATAAATATGTATTTTAATCTCTGTAGCGAGACGGGAGTTGCAGGCAGCCCCTTCGTCGGGACACTAGGACTGGAGGGCTGTTACCCTCGATACGCAGTTGCAGGATGCCGCCCTGGTGGGTCAAACCAGGGGGTTCGACTGCTGGTTGTGATTTCTTTGATCCACGTATGGTCAGGCTTCTTGTGTCCTCTGTCTGTTCTGGGGAGGCACTCGGTGGGCGCCGCCCTTGTTGCTGGTGTGCGTCGATGTCGCCTTCTATATGAGCAGGCTTTAATCTATCCACGGTCAGCCAGTCTTCTGCTCCGTGGACCATGATTTTAAATGCCTTTTGTTACGTAACCGAAATACAAACCACGCTATTTACATTGGGTTTACCTTTTAGCGCAGCTGAAATGACGAGCCAATAGTTTTAACGAGGGTTAATTACCCCCGCGCTAGTTAGCGGGGGGTAGGGGAAGGGTAGCTTGCTACCCCTCCCCCCCCACACACCGGTGACTTGCTTCACTTCACTTTTGGCTCGGCGATGAACAGACGTGTCTGTTCATCGTCCTTGTTGACAGCCTTTAATCTTTTTTATGCTTTTTCTTTACTACAGCTTGTGTGTGTGTTTGAAGTTGACTACCGATTATTATTATCTTTACTATGCGTACGTGTCCTGGTGTTGCCGGCCGCCCTTGTGGGACCTTTATGTCGGCTTTGGAGACTGATCCTCACACCCTTTGCCCTCAGTGTCGGGGCCGACGGTGTGACCAGGAAAACGTGTAGTGAGTGTAGGGAGTGGTCTGCCTCCCAGTGGGAAAGGTTTGGCCGCCGGCGTAAGAAGAAGTCCAAGAGAGACCGTTCTCCTTCGGGGGTTGCCTTGAAGGAGGAAGGTTCTCGGGACACTTCTTTCGCCGCCCAAACCTCCTCCGAAGCTCCCCCTCGTCCGGCTCCTAAGGAGAGTCGGCCGAGTGGTAGTGCAGGCCCTAGTTCTGTTTCCTGACCTTGGGTGGGGGAAGAGGGCGTTGCCTCCCATAGCGGGGCGGTTCCCCCCTCCTCCTCCGGGGGAGGTTGTTGATAATTCATTGTCTAATGATGATCTCTTACAGATTTGGGCTTCCCTGGGGCTTAAGGGCTTGCCCTCCAGGGCCGCCTTGATTGACCTTGTCTCGTTGGGGGCCGCCGTTAAGCAGTCGCCGGCGGTAGCAGAGGTAGATCCTCTGTCTATCGTCGACGTCAGGGTGGCAGAGGCCTCCAACGGGGCTGGGCAATCCTCTGCAGGTGCAGTTGAGGATGATGGTGCTGACGGCTCTCCTCCCCCTTCCGTACATCCTTCGAAGGGGGAAGTGAGTCCTACGGGCTCTTCTGCTGTTCAGCTTCCCTCTAAGGGAAGTGCCTTGACTGAGACTCCCCTTCGGAGGACTGATGGTCCTGATGATCTTCCCCGTGGCCGCCTTCGCCGTAAGGCTCACCATCCGCTGCGTCGCAAGGGCCTCCCTTCCCCTTATAAGGGGGTTAAGAGGCGCCTTTTTGGATCTTCTTCCTCCGAAGGGGACTGTCCTCGTCGTACTCAGCCTACAGCTCCTGCTCTTTTGGACACCTCTGCAGACCGTTCTCCAACTCCTGCTAGAACTTCACCTTCTGGGGAACTCGTCACCCGACGGGCAACGGTCCCTTCGGGGCAAAGGGATTCTTCCCTTTCACGTGTAGTGTTAGCGCACAGGCGCTCTCCTGCTCGTCAGCGCTCTCCTGCTCGTCAGCACTCTCCTACTCGTCAGCGCTCTCCTACTCGTCAGCGCTCTCCTACTCGTCAGCGCTCTCCTACTCGTCAGCGCTCTCCTACTCGTCAGCGCTCTCCTGCTCATCAATGCTCTCCTGTTCGCCGGCGCTCTCCTGATGTTCGCCCTCCTCGTCAGCGCTCTCCTGAGGACATCCTACATCCTGTGGTTCCTGAAGAGCGCTTAACGCGCCAGCATTCTTCTGCTCGCCCTTCTGCAGTGTTAGCGCACAGGCGCGCTCCTGCACGTCAGCGCTCTTCTGAGCGTCAGCGCTCTTTTGAGGATCATCGCCCTCCTGCTCGCCAGCGCTCTCCTGTGGTCTCTGACCATCCTGCAGTCCCTGTTGGTCACCCTGCGCGCCATCAGTCTCCTGAGCTCTCTCGCAATCCTCTTCCTGTGTTTACGCAACATCGTCCGCGTTCTCCAGCGTGTTTCAAAAGCTCATGTTCGCCCACGCGCCTACAATCTTCCTGTTCCTGTTCATGAATGCGCCGCGCCACCTGTTCCTTCACAGGATCTCACGCGTCGCCCTCTTGCTCGCCAGCGTTCACAGGCGATTCTAGTGTCGCCTGTTCGTCAGCGTTCTCCTACGCTTCAACGATCGCCTGTTTATCGGCGATCTCCGGACCGCCCGCGTGATTTACAACCTGCGCGCACACGTTCTCCAACGCTTCGTCGACCAGAGGTTCTTGAAGGACATGGTTCGCCATCTACTAGCTCGCCATCGCGCGATCATTCACCTGCGCGTCTTGCGCGCTATCGCTCGCCAACGCATCACCATGCGACAACGTGCCATCGCTCACCTGCGCGTCAGCGTTCGCCTGCTGATCTACGCCGCCAGCGACCTTCCTCGCCCACGCGGCAACGAGTTCCCTCGCCATCGCGCCAACGCATTCGTTCGCCGACTCGGACACGCAATCGTTCACCTGTACACCCTCGCGCCCACTCGCCTGCGTGACCGCCCGCCTGCGCGCCCGCGCGATCATTCGCCTGCACGCCCACGCGACCGCTCGCCTGCGCGATCATCCGCCCTCGCGCGACCATCGTTCGCGGCGAATTTCGCAGCCAGTGGTAGCACTAGGAACGCGTGTTCCTAGACAGCGCTTGGGATCGCCTCCACCCAAACGCAGGACTGTAGTGCAGGACAAGGAAGACACTGCGGAGAGGTTAGTGCATCATTCTTCCCCCCCTTCTTTTCAGGCAGGTACTGTGGTGTCCACTCCAAAGGATCGCCCGATCCCTTTCCCTCCAGCGAGGATTTCGGACTCTGTGCCCGTGGAGCAACAGACTTGGTTTGGTCCTCTGATGCGGGTGTTAGTGAGGGTTATGAAACCAGCACTCGCCGATCAGGGCAACAAACCAACGGCTGCCTCTCCTACGCTGAAGAGAAAGAGAGGAGTGGACTTCGTGGTGGCTTCCCCCAGGGCGAAGTTGATTCCCAAGAGGTCTGTCGCGAAGCCCCCTTCTCCTGCTCGAGTGCTTTCTCCTTCTCCCGTGGACGAGGCGTTTCCGTCCTCGGGTGAGTCCAGTGAAGCGGTAGTCTTCCCCTCAGCACCAAGGGGGCAGACTTCGTTTCATGGAGGAGAGTCGTCTCGTGAGGAAGGGGCTCCTCGAACCTCTTTGTTGGGATCCTGTATCCCTCCCAGGAGGGAATCCAAAGACTCCAAGACCGTCCCGAAATCATCTAAGAGGATTCGCCAGGAACCCGCGGCTCCCCGGGGGAACGTCCACGCTTCACCCCAGGAAGAGATTCCTGGGACAGGAGACTTAGCTGCCAGCCCGCAAGGAGGAGATCAGCAGGAATCCGAACATGCCTTCTGGCAGGTCCTGAGCCTGATAAGGCAACTTAACGGGCTTATGGACCCCGTGATCGCCCCCCGTGAAGGCAAAGACACTATCTTAGATGAAGTGTTTGACGTTCGGAAGGCCCCTAAGTCCAGTGTGGCTCTGCCCTGGTCTCGGGGTCTGAAGAGTGCCAGAGCTAGGGCCAACGCTCAGCTCGCAATTCTTGCCTCCTCCAGTCGTTCCTCTGCCGGGAACAAGCTCATCCCTCCTCTTCGTCTTCAGCAGAGGAGGTATTTCGAGATCTTGGGTGAGGCCAGCCTCGCTCTTCCTCTCCATCACTCCGTGGAGGAGCTGGCGAAGGGAGTTCCCTTTGAGAAGCTCTCTGCCCGGCAGGTGTCGTTCTCGGCGGCAGAGATCCTTAGCCATGAAAAGGTCGCTAAGTGTGCCATGCAGGCCACTTCATGGCTGGACTTTTGGCTAGGAACTCTGGGCATCCTATTGCGCTCGGAGGACTTGTCCAAGGAGACCAATAGGAAGGCCCTGGAGACCTCCTTACTCTCGGGCACCCGCTCCATCGAGTTTTTGGCGCACCAGGTTACCACCCTGTGGGCCAACTCGGTGTTGAAGCGGCGTGATGCTGTGACATAGAGATTCCATCCGAAGGTCCCCGCCGTGGATGTGTGTAGGCTCCGACATGCTTCCCTTCTGGGGGAGAACCTGTTTGAGCCTCAGGACATGGAGCGAACGGCTGAGAGGTGGAGGAAATCAAGCACGGACTCCCTCCTTCATAGGGCCCTTACAGCTCGGCCCTATAAGCCTCTAGCTCCGCCGCAACAGCAGCAGCAGCCTCGTAAGGCTCCGAAACAGGCACCGGCAGTTAAGAAGGTGATGTCTAAGCCCCAGCCCTTTCCAGCCAAGGTTAAGAGGGGCGGTAAGTCCTCCAGGGGAGACAAGACTCCTAGGGGTGGCGGCCGCAACCCCTAGGGGTAGCAGTCCCCCTGCATGTCCACTTGTGGGGGGATGCCTTCAGCGTTGCGTCCGCAGGTGGCAGCAACACGGGGCCGATGCTTGGACGGTCTCAGTGATCGGCCAAGGCTATCGCGTCCCGTTCACAACATCTCAACCTCCCCTGACAGCGAATCCAGTGTCGTTGAGCTCCTATGCCACGGGATCGGCAAAGGGGCGAATTCGAGACCATGCTCGAGAAGGGTGCTCTCCAGGAGGTCGTCGACGGCTCCCCAGCTGTTTGTGCAAACTGTGGAAAAAGTAGTCATGGAGTATGCATAGAAAACCCTAATTGCATACATTGTGGGGAAGCACACCCAGCTACATCTAAAAGCTGTGTAAAGTTTATTTTTGAAAAAGAAATCCAGGCCATTAGGACCATGGAAAGAGTTACTTTTAAAGAGGCTCGTAAAAGAGCTCTTGAAAAGCAAATAAGACCAGGGCAACCTTTTTTAATGGTTCTGAAGAAAAACTTGCCAAACCACACAGACGAAAATTATATCTCTACTTCTAAGATAAAGAAACAAATGAAAGTAGTTAAAGAGGTTGAAAGTCCCATTGAAAATCTATATCCAGAAATTGTAGAAAAATCAAAACGGACACTTAAAGATCTGAAAATTATTCAAAAGCCAACTACTCCGATTTTAAACAATAGTACAAACCTCTCACAGGCCGTTTCCTTGCCTGATCTGATGGAGGTTGCACTCGAAACCAATTTACCTGGTGAACCCGTAGTGGGGAAGGTGCAAAAACCTGACAGATCACAACCTTTTAATCAAAAAAGAGAGAGACCTCCCTCCCTCTCTCCTCCTACCATAAGAAACATTAAAGTCACGACTTCCAATAAATATGATATCTTGTCTACTGATGTTTCTGAACAACTAGAAGGTAAATTGAACCAATCAGAAATTCAAGTTGAGGTCCACCATCCTCCTCAACAATTAGATCAAAAGGACACAAAGAAAAAGAGAAACACAAAACCCACTATATCAAGATCCTCTCTAGAGTTACCTCCGGGAAATATTGTTAGATCAAATATTGCCAATGGGAAGACTTCATCTAAGGTGTCTTCCAAAAAATAAATCATAGTTTTTTCCTCCATTCTGCAATGGAATTGCCAGGGTTTAAGGGCGAAATATGAACAACTTAAGCTCCTCATACGTGAGCACTCCCCTATAACAGTATGTCTACAAGAAAGCAAGCTCGATGCTAATACTCCTTGTCCTCGAGAGTATATTAGCTATAGGACACCATATGATCAACGAGCAGGGAGCCATGGGGGAAGTCTTATATACATTCGTCGAGATGTTCCCCAAATATCTTTGTCAATCTGTACCCCTCTGCAGGCAGTGGCTGTACAGATTGGGAGAAAATACACAATCTGTTCTCTTTACTTGCCTCCAAATGATAACATCTCGTATGATAATATATTAGAAGTGATTAAACAACTCCCACAACCCTTTCTCTTACTAGGAGACCTTAATAGTAGATATCCTTTATGGGGTGATGTTTTAGCAAATGCAAGGGGTAATATTTTATCGTCAATTTTGGAGAATGAAGATGTCGGACTCCTCAATACAGGAGAGCCCACACATTTTCATGTACAGACAGGTACCTTGTCCTGCATTGACCTATCAGTTGCAAGCTCTAACTGTCTTCTCGATTTTAATTGGAGAACATTAGATGATTGGCATACTAGTGATCATGCACCAATCATTATAAACACCAACAATGGTCCACCTTTACAAAGATCACCTCGATGGAATCTTGATAAGGCGGACTGGAATAGATTTCGGGAGTTAAGTGAAATTGAAGGAAATGCAGAACAGTTTGAAAGTGTTGATGATGCCATAGACTTACTTAATGGAACTCTCACACAGCAGGAGTGAATTCCATTCCCAAAACAACTGGGATATTCAGACGACGACCAGTCCCCTGGTGGTCGTCAGAACTAACTGCCCTGCACAGAGCCACAAGAAGTCTTTAACTCGATTGCGCATGCGCCGTAATGAGGAGAATTTAGTCATATACAAGAAATGTAGAGCACAGTTCCGCCGTGCCATGAAAGAAGCTAGGCGCCAGTCTTGGATGTCCTTTGTTTCCTCCATTAACAGTAGAACACCAACATCATCTGTGTGGAGGAAAGTAAAAAAGATAGCAGGAAAATTCACCCCAAACCCACCACCAGTGTTAAAGATAAATGGCCAGTATATGACTGGAGCAACCGAAGTTAGCAATGCCCTGGCTGACCATTTCTCAAATGTATCTTGCAAGTGTGAAGCAGCTCCTGGTCACCAGTATAGGAGCAATGAAGAAAAGAAAGTTTTAAACTTCGCAACAAGAAAGCAAGAGTCATACAATTCTCCTTTTACTGAAAGAGAATTTGATTCTGCTCTTGCTACTTGTAACGATACAGCCCCTGGACCCGATGGAATTCCATATGCAATGATTAAACATGTACCTTTTAATACAAAGTTAAGCATTTTTAATAGAATATGGCATGATCATAGTTATCCAAGTGTTTGGGAACTAGCCATTATTTTAGCCTTTTTAAAACCTGGTAAGGACAAGTTTTTAGCAGCAAACTACCGACCTATTGCATTGACATCTTGTTTATGTAAAATCATGGAGAAGATGGTCAATGCAAGACTGATTTGGTACCTTGAAAAGAAGAATATTTTATCACCCATTCAATGTGGATTCAGGAAAATGCACTCAACGACTGATGTGCTGATACAACTTGAGTCCTCCATTTGTGAAGCCTTTGCTTCCAAACAGCACCATGTGACAGTTTTTTTTTATCTTGAAAAGGCATATGATACCACATGGAGATACGGTATACTTAAAAGAATCCATGAGTGCGGATTGAGAGGTGAGCTACCACTATTCATCCAGTCATTTCTTTCACATAGTGTTTTCCAAGTGAGAGTTGGGGAAGCTCTATCACAGAGTAAATGCCAGGAAGGAGGAGTTCCTCAGGGGAGTGTGCTGAGTGTAACCCTTTTTGCACTAGCAATTAATGGGATATCCTCAGTCATTCCCCGGGATGTTCTCGCAACATTATTTGTGGATGATCTCTCCATATCATTTGCTGGAGCCAGAATGGCAATGGTTGAGAGAAAAATCCAACTCTCTCTTGATAAAATTATCCATTGGGCTAATATGAATGGATTTAAGTTCTCAACAAGTAAAACTACAATTGTCCATTTCTGTCGTATACGGGGAGTACATCCAGACCCGGATATATACATCAAAGGTCAACGGATCCCATGTGCAAGTGAAGCAAAATTTTTAGGGTTGATATTTGATTGTAGGCTTACATGGGTTTCTCACTTAAAAACATTAAAAGCTAAATGTGTTGAAGCTATGAATCTTTTAAAAGTCTTGTCCCATACATCATGGGGGGCAGACCGCGATACTATTTTAAAATTATACAAGGCCTTGATATTTTCCAAAATTAGTTATGGATGCGAAATATATTCCTCAGCAACCCCAAGCCGGTTAAAAATACTAGATTCAATACATCATGCTAGCATTAGATTGTCCACAGGAGCCTTTAGAACCTCCCCTATCACAAGTCTCCTTGTTGATGCTGGGGAGTTGCCTCTGAACCTTTACCGAATGTCCTCTATTATTCGGTATTGGTTTAGATTGCAAAGACTCCCCAATTCTTCAGCCTTTCAGACTGCAAGCCTTGTAAGGCACTCAACCTACTTTGAGTTGCACCCAAAATCTCCTCAACCTTTTGGGTTTCGGGTTAACCAATTATTAAACAATCTGGATATAATTAGAAATAAGGTGCTTCCATTCAAGGTATCATCAACGCCTCCATGGAAATTACCCGACATATCTTTTTGTAGATACTTTATTGGAGTTAAGAAGAATTTGACTGACTTAGAATCCAGGTCTCTTTTTATGGAACATGTTGAACATAGAGGATCGACTTTTATATATACTGATGGCTCCAAATCTGATGCTGGCGTTGGATTTGGAGTACATAGTAATGATTTTAATTGTAGAGGTGTACTTCCTCTAACAGCTTCCATATTTACTGCCGAACTGTATGGCATATTAACCGCTATTGAGAAAATAGCTTTGGAAAAGGAGGGTAATTTTACAATTTTTAGTGATGCAAGGAGTGTTCTTCAGGCTTTAGAAGTTTTTAATTCTAGTAACCCTCTAGTTTTAAAGATTTTAGAATGGCTTTTTATTATTGGACGGAAAGGTATAACTGTTCGATTTTGTTGGGTTCCAGCACATGTAGGTGTGTCTGGGAATGAGAAGGCAGATTTACTGGCGAAGAATGCGGCATCCGAGTTGCTACCAAGGAGGTATCCCATTCCATGTAACGATTTCCTACCTTACATCAAGAAATTGGTTTGTGATAAATGGCAACAGCACTGGGATAGTCAAGATGGCAATAAAATGAGGGAAGTAACAAATATCATATCACCTTGGAGGTATAACATGATTCCCCGAAAATGGGAGAAGACTCTTTGTCGTTTCCGTATTGGTCACACACGGTTGACACACGAGTTTCTGCTGAAGGGCCAACACCAACCGTATTGCGAGGACTGCTTTGTACCTTTAACAATGAGGCATTTGTTGACCGAATGCCCTAATTTTACTAACTTAAGAAATAGATATCTGTTTGAGGCTCGAGGTGAGGATGGCAGGTTTATCCCTGCCAAGATTCTTGGACATGTGTCTTACTATGCGAGCGGAATTTTTAGATTTATTTCAGAAGCAGGTCTTCTGAAAACTATTTAACTATTGTAATGACTTCTTAATTTTTATGGTTTTAATCGAATTCTCTTAATTTTCATATACAGTAAATGGTATCGGCGTCAATGACCTTAGATGTCAGGATGCCAGAAAACTTTCAATCAATCAATCAATCCCTCATTATATATGTGTATACTGTACATTATGTACATACTGTATATATTTATTATTTATTTTTTTTTTCTTGTATGGCTTGGATGTTTCTACATCCATTGTAGCCCCGGCGGGGATGTTCATACATCCTTTATTGCTGCCTGCTTTGATGAGTGGGAGGAGGTATCACGGTTGGGAGGTGTTTGCATTCAAAGCTAAATGTGAGATTATTGGATGATTTCAGCCATCCCGAAGATGGTTAGGACCTTTTTGGCGGAACTATTCTCAAGTGTTGGGTCCTCGGAATCCAAGGGGATCCAATGCTTGGGGTAGGACTCTCAGCTTTTGGCCGGAAGCCCGTCATTACAGATATGGGGAGGATGATTCCATAATTTCTTGGTCTCAGTCCTAACAGGCGGGTTCAGCTTACACCTGTGCCTCTATATCTGTTTTGATGCTATCCTTCGGGTAGGGTATGGAGTGGACCATCTGGGAAGTATACTCTCATTGTGCCGATAGTGGAGAGTGCAAATTTCCTTTCTGACGTGTGATGGCCTAACATTCTCGAGCAGGTACATCAAATTAACCCTTTTCTCTCTCTCTCGTCTAATGGATTCTTTAAGTAACGAACCCCCATCCCCTGGATACGCTGACTCTCCCCCGGCACCGTTGACGACCTCTGCTAATGTGATAAGAGAAAGTTCTGTTGATGACCTCGGAACGGGAAAGGACCATTCTACTGATATTTCAAAATCGAGTAATTTGGGTAACACGAGGAAACTTCGAATCCTTCATGTTACACAAATTTCAATAGAGACAAATTATGATGATCAATGTAAAGCATTTGAATGCTATGGATGTATAAAAGAAATAAGGATGAAACTTGAAGCTGAAACTTGGGATTCATGGATATCTTATAGTAGTTATGACGAAGCATTTAGTGCAATAAGTAACTTGAATAATATTAAAATTAATAACTTGAATGTCGCGGCTGCTCTCTGCGATAAGGTACCAAAAGATTTGGATGTGTATAGGCCTGCCGATTGGTTGGAAAAAGACGCAGATTTAGTTATGCCCTCCCAGAGAAATCCAAAACCACCGATGTGGCTTATAGCTGAATCAAAGGGGGTTACAGGGAATTATTTTAAAATGCAAATTGATTCAGAAAAAAGTAGGAACTATTGCACCAGGCGATATATCTCTTTTCGGAAAAAAATAGTTTCCTTATCCATGCCAAATCCAGTACACAGTCGGTAATATTGTCCAATATGAAAATAAGTAATGATGACATTAAGTTAGATGTCAAACCCCACCTAAATTTTAGCTACGGAAGGGGCGTAGTTTTTAACAGAGATCTATTTGATTTTACAGAGGAGGAGATACTGGCCATGTGTCCATTAAATGTATGGAAAGTTCACAAAGTCCCAGGTACATCAATGATAATCCTTACGTTCCAGGATGCTGATGTACCTTTTCATATTATCGAGAACGAAAGGATTAAAGTAAGACCCTTCAAGCAGAAGCCATTGCAATGCTTTGTTTTAAATTTGAGCACCCGTCCAAAGTTTGCAAAAATGAGATGTGTGGTATTTGCTCCAAATCTTACCATGGAGAGTGTGCACTTGGAGCCAGGTGTTTAAATTGCAGCTCGAATCACAAATCCACAGACAAGAGCTGTGAGCTATATAAGTTGGAGGAAGCTGCCCTCAACAAATCAAACTTAGAACATATAAGTGTGACCCATGCCAAAAGACTATTAAATAAATCAAATACATATGCTAAGGCATTAAAATCAAACCAACCTAGCACTGCCAATAGCTCAAAAAAAGTATACTATCTGACAAAATGTCAAATAACGAGGTAACCATATTACCTCCTGAGGCTTTACCACGGTATATTAACACTAGGTCATTGCCCATTGCTGTACAGCCTTCAGCCGCCATTACAAAAAAAAATATAAACCTCTCTCAGGCCATGTCCTTGCCTGATCTGATGGAGGTTCCACTTAAGACTAACTTACCTGATGCACCTGTAGTGGGAAAGGGGCAAAAACCTCGAATCCCACCATCTATTAATCGTAAAAGAGAGAGACCTCCATTTCTCTCTCCACCCTCCATTAGAAACGTTAAGGTTATGACATCAAATAAATTTGATGTTTTGTCTGTTGATGTTTCTAATGAACCAGAATATAAACTTGAATAAATCAGAAATTCAAGTTGAGGTCCACCATCCACCTCAACAAATAGATCAAAAGGATACAAGGAAAAACACAAACGTAAAACCCAACATAAGACCACCTCTGAAGAAACCTACAGGTAATAATGTTAGATTAAAAACTGCTAATGGGAAGACCTCATCCAAGATGTCTTCCAGAAATAATCCATAGTTTTCTCCTCCATTTTCCAATAGAACTGTCAGGGTTTGAGGGCGAAATATGAACTTAAGCTCCTAATTCATGAGCATTCCCCCATTATTGTATGTCTACAGGAAAGTATGCTTGATTCTAACACTCCTAGTCCTCAAGAGTATGTTAGCTATAGAACACCATATAATCAACAAGCAGGGAGCCATGGCGGAAGTCTCATGTACATTCGTCAAGATGTTCCCCAAATACCTATGTCTATACGTACAACCCTGCAGGCAGTTGTTGTACAAATTGATATAGGGAGAAAATATACAATATGCTCTCTGTACTTACCTCCAAATGATATTTCATATGATGATTTAGCAGAGGTCATTCAACAACTCCCCCCTTTTAATGAGAGAATGCCTTGATGAAGTCATTGAGCTTCAGCACGGCATTTCATTCCCGTGCTGAATCTTGGTGACGGGCAAGAGGGTTCTCGATCTTCGGGAAATTGCTCCCCCAGTTCGAATCTAAATTTCTCTCTTTCATCTTTTTCTTCTGCTTAATATTACTTCGACCTTCTCCTAATTTTATCAACTTTCTTTCATCTTGCTGTCCTATCTCTATGATTATTATTTTTCTTAGTTATATATATATATATATATATATATATATATATATATATATATATATATATATATATGTAGATGTATGCATATATATATATATATATATATATATATATATTTATATATATTTATTTTATTTGTTCATTTATTTATTTATTTATCTATTTTTTTCTATTTTATCTAAATGGCGTGGATATTTCCACATTCGTTATTACTGCCTGCTTAGATGAATGGGAGAAGGGATCACGGTTGGGAGGTATTCGCATTCAAAGCTATATATGAGAGTATTGGATGATCTCAGCCATCCCAAAGATGGTTTGGACCTTTTTGGCGGAACTACTCTCAAGGGTTGGGTCATCGGAATCCAGGGGGATCCAATCCTTGAGGTGGGACTCTTGGCTTTTGGCCAGAAGCCCATCATTACAGATATGGGGAGGATGATTCCATATTACTTTGGTCTCAGTCCTTACAGGCGGGTTTAGCTTACACCTGTGCCTCTATATCTGTTTTGATGCTATCCTTCGGGTAGGGTATGGAGTGGACCATCGGGGAAGTATACTCTCATTGTGCCGATAGTGGAGAATACAAATTTCCTTTCCAACGTATGATACTTTCTTGTAATTCTCAAGCAGGTACCCCAACAAAACAACAACAAAAAACCTGAAAAATCCCACCCTTAAATATGGACCCTTCAAATACTGACTCCCCATCCCCTGGATTTGCTGACTCCCCCCCGGCACTGTTGACGACTTCTGCTACTGTAATTAAGGAAAACTCTGTTGACGACCTTCGAACTAAAAAGGACCACTCTACTGATGTTAAAAAATCTAGCAATTTGGGTAACACAGGGAAACTACGATTCCTTCATGTTTCCCAAATCCCATTAGAGACAAATTATGATGATATATATAGAGCATTTGAGTGCTATGGATTGATAAAGGAAATAAGGATGAGACTTGGAGATGAAAAATGGGACTCTTGGATATCTTTTGAAAGTCATGATGAAGCGTTTAATGCCATAAGTAATATTAGTAGTATCAAAATTAACGAATTGAACATCATGGGAGCTCTTTGTGATAAGGTCCCAAAGGAATTGGATGTGTACAAACCTGCTGATTGGTTTGAAAAAGATAGAAATGTACCCATGCCTTCACAGAGAAAACCCAAACCACCAATGTGGCTCTTAGCTGAACCTAAAGGGATAATAGGGAATTATTTTAAGATATGTAAGTTTATCCAAAAAAAAGTAGGAACCATAGCACCTGGAGATATATCTCGTTTTGGGAAGAACAGTTATCTCATCCATGCCAAATCTTCGACTCAGTCTGTAATACTGTCTAACTTACAGACAGGCAGTGATGAAATTACATTGGAAATGAAACCTCATCTAAATTTTAGTTATGGAAGGGGAGTGGTCTTTAATAAGGACCTATACGAATTTACAGAGGAGGAGATACTTTCTATGTGTCCATTAAATGTATGGAAAGTGCATAAGGTTCCTGGAACTTCAAAGATTATACTTACTTTCCAGGATGCTGATGTACCTTTCCATATTTTTATTGAAAATGAAAGGATTAAAGTTCGGCCTTTCAAACAAAACCCCCTGCAATGTTTTAATTGTTTTAAATTTGGACACCCATCCAAAGTTTGCAAAAATGGAAAAATGTGTGGTATTTGCTCCAAAACTTAGCATGGAGAATGTACACTTGAGGCCAGGTGTTCAAATTGCAATTTGAATCATAAATCAACTGATAGGAGATGCAAACTATATAAGTTGGAGGAAGCTGCCCTAAACAAATCAAGTTTAGAACACATAAGTGTGAGACATGCAAAAAGAATGTTGAATAAATCAACCAGCTATGCAAAGGCCTTAAAATCAAAGGTAAATTTACCACAGGAGACAGCAACCCCACTTAGCACTGCCAGTAATCCTAAGAAAAGAAATACAACCTCTGATAATAAAGTACTGCATGAAAAGGTAATCATATTGCCTTCTGAGGCTTCGCCACAGCGTATTAAAAATGGGTCATTGCCCATTTCTGTACAGCCTTCGTCCCCCATTACCAACAATAGTACTAACCTCTCCCAGGCCATGTCCTTGCCTGATTTGATGGAGATGCCACCTGACACCAAGTTACCTGGTGCACCTGTATTGGGGAAGGTGCAAAAACCTGGTAGCTCAAAACCTACTAATCGGAAAAGAGAGAGACCTCCATCTCTCTCGCCCCCTTCCATAAGAAATATCAAAATTACGACGTCAAATAAATATGATGATTTGTCTGTTGATATTTCTGATCTGGAAGTCAATTTAAATAAATCGGAAATTCAAGTGGAGGTCCACCAACCTCCTCAACAATCAGATCAAAAAGACAAAAAGAAAATCATAAATTCTAAACCCAATCTATCAAGACCCTCTTTAATAAAACCACCTAAAAATAGTGTTAGATCAAAAACTACTAATGGGAAGACTCCATCCAAGGGGTCTACCAAATTATAAACCATAGTTTTTTCCTCCATTTTGCAATGGAATTGTCAGGGTTTAAGGGCCAAATATGAAGAACTTAAGCTCCTTATTCATGAGCATTCCCCCATAATTATTTGTCTACAGGAGAGCAAACTTGATCATAATACCCCTTGTCCTCGCGAATACATTAGTTATAGGACACCATATGATCACCAAGTGGGGAGCCATGGCGGAAGTCTCATATACGTTCGTCGAGATGTTCCCCAAGTTTCTCTGTCTATTCGTACACCTCTGCAGGCAGTAGTTGTACAGATCGACATAGGGCGAAAATATACAATTTGTTCTCTGTACTTGCCTCCAAATGATAACATTTTGTATGACAACTTAGTGGAGGTGATTCAACAACTCCCTCAACCTTTTCTTTTACTTGGAGATTTGAATGGTAGACATCCTTTGTGGGGTGATGTTTTAGCAAACACGAGGGGAAATATCATATCATCAATTGTGGAAAATGAAGATGTGGGACTCCTTAACACAGGAGAGCCCACACACTTTCATGTCCAGACAGGTACCTTGTCATGTATTGACCTATCAATCGTAAGCTCTAATTGCCTTCTCGACTTCGATTGGAGAACATTAGATGATTGGTATACTAGTGATCACGCACCAATCATCATAAACATCAACAATGGTCCACCTTTACAGGGATCGCCACGATGGAATCTTGACAAGGCGGACTGGGATAAATTTCGTGAGCTAAGCGAAATTGAGGGGGATGCAGGACAAGTTGATAATATGGATGATGCCATAGACTTACTGAATGGAACTCTCCATACAGCAGGAGTCAATTCAATTCCAAAAACAACAGGGTTATTCAAACGACGACCAGTCCCGTGGTGGTCTTCAGAACTAACTGCCCTGCACAGAGCCACAAGAAGATCTTTAACACGATTGCGTAGACGCAGAACTGATGAGAATTTAATTATGTACAAGAAATGTAGAGCACAGTTCCGTCATGCCATGAAAGAAGCAAGGCGCCAGTCATGGATGTCTTTTGTTTCCTCCATTAACAGTAGAACACCACCATCTGTGTGGAGGAAAGTAAAAAAGATAGCTGGCAAATTCACCTCCAACCCACCACCAGTGTTGAAGGTGAATGGCCAGTATGTAACTGAAGCAAATGATGTTAGCAATGCCCTGGCTAATCATTTTTCAAAAGTATCCAGCAAGTGTGAAGGAGCCCCTGGTCACCAGTATAGGAGCACTGAAGAAAAGAAAATTTTAAATTTTGCAACAAGAAGGGAAGAGTCGTATAATTCTCCTTTCACTGAAAGAGAATTAGATTCCGCACTTGCTCATTGCAATGATACAGCCCCTGGACCCGATGGAATTCCATATGCAATGATTAAACATGTACATTTTAATACAAAGCTATTTATTTTAAGTATTATTAATAGAATATGGCATGATCATAGTTACACAAGTGTTTGGGAACTAGCCATTATTTTAGCCTTTTTAAAACCGGGTAAAGACAAGTTTTTGGCAGCAAACTATCGTCCTATTGCATTGACGTCTTGTTTATGTAAAATCATGGAGAAGATGGTCAATGCAAGGCTGATGTGGTACCTTGAAAAGAAAGGTATTTTATCAACGATTCAATGTGGATTCCGAAAAGTGCACTCAACGACTGATGTGTTGATACGACTAGTGTCTTCTATTTGTGAAGCCTTTGCTTCCAAACAGCACCATGTTAGTATTTTTTGACCTTGAAAAGGCATATGATACCACATGGAGATATGGTATACTTAAAATCATTCATGAATTGGGATTGAGAGGAGAGCTGCCACTATTTATTCAGGCATTTCTTTCACGTAGAGTTTTTCAAGTGAGAATGGGGGAAGCTCTATCTGAGAGTAAGTGCCAGGAAGAAGGAGTTCCTCAGGGTAGTGTGCTGACTGTAACCCTTTTTGCACTAGCAATTAATGGGATATCCTCAGTCATTCCCCAGGATGTTCTCTCAACATTATTTGTGGATGATCTCTCAATATCATTTGCTGGCACCAGAATGGCAATGGTTGAGAGAAAAATCCAACTCTCTATTGATAAAATTATCCAGTGGGCTGACATGAATGGATTTAAGTTCTCGACAAGTAAAACTACCGTTGTCCATTTTTGTCGTATCCGGGGAGTACATCCAGACCCGGATATATACATTAAAGGTCAACGGATACCATGTGCAAGTGAAGCTAAATTTTTAGGTTTGATATTTGATTGTAGGCTTACATGGGTTTCTCACTTAAAAGCGTTAAAAGCTAAATGTGTTGAAGCTCTGAATATCTTAAAAGTATTGTCCCATACATCATGGGGGGCAGACCGCGATACTATTTTAAAATTATACAAGGCCTTGATTTTTTCCAAAATTAGTTATGGATGTGAAATATATTCTTCAGCCACCCCAAGCTGGTTAAAAATTATTAGACTCGATACATCATGCAGGTATTAGATTGTCTACAGGAGCTTTTAAAACCTCGCCTATCCCAAGTCTCCTTGTTGATGCTGGAGAGTTACCTCTAGACCTTTACCGAATGTCTTAGATTATTCGGTATTGGTTTAGATTGCAAAGACTCCCTAACACTCTAGCCTTTCAGACTGCAAGCCTTGTAAGACACGCATCATACTTTGAGTTGCACCTAAAATCTCCTCAACCTTATGGCTTTCGGGTGAAACGATTATTATATAGTCTGGATATAATTAGAAATAAGGTACTTCCATTCAAGGTATCATCAACGCCTCCATGGAAGTTACCAGAGATATCTTTTTGTAAATATTTTATTGGAGATAAGAAGAATATGTCAGGCGTAGAAGCCAGGTCTCTTTTTAATGAACATGGTAAAGAACATAGAGGATCAACTTTTATCTATACTGATGGCTCCAAATCTGATGCTGGCGTTGGATTTGGAGTACATAGTAATGGTTTTAATTGTAGAGGTGCACTTCCTCTGACGGCTTCCATATTTACTGCCGAACTGTATGGCATATTAACCGCTATTGAGAAAATAGCGTTGGAGAAGGAGGGTAATTTTACAATTTTTAGTGATGCAAGGAGTGTCCTTCAAGCTATAGAAGTTTTTAATTCCAATAACCCTCTAGTTTTAAAGATTTTAGAATGGCTTTTTATTATTGGACGGAGAGGTATAACAGTTCAATTTTGTTGGGTTCCAGCACATGTAGGTGTCTGGGAATGAGAAGGCAGATTCACTGGCTAAGAAGGCTGCATCCGAGTTGCTGCCAAGAAGGTATCCCATTCCCTGTGATGATTTCTTACCTGACATCAAGAAATTGGTTTGCAATAAATGGCAACAGCAATGGGATAGCCTAGATGGGAATAAAATGCGAGAGGTAACAAATCTCATATCTCCTTGGAGGTATAATATGATGCCCCGAAAATGGGTGAAGTCCCTTTGTCGTCTCCGTATTGGTCACACTTGGTTGACACACAAGTTTCTGCTGAAGGGCCAACACCAACCGTATTGTGACTACTGTTTAGTACCTCTAACAGTGAGCCATTTGTTGACCGAATGCCCCAATCATAACAACTTAGGGAATAGATATTTGTTTGAGGCTCGAGGTGAGGGTGGCAGGTTCATCCTTGCCAAGATTCTTGGAAATGATGTGTCCTACTATGCAAGTGGCATTTTTAGATTTATTTCAGAAGCAGGTCTTCTGAAAACTATTGAACTTTTATGACATTCAACTTTTATGATTTTAATTGAATACTCTTTTATTTTTATTTTATTTTATTTTTTATTTTTGTATACATAAATGTTACCGGCGTCAATGACCTTAGATGTCAGGATGCCTGAAAACTTTAAATCAATCAATCAATCAATCCTTTTCTCTAGTGCTGCTCACTGAGGAATTGAGCCCCCGGGCAAGCCGAAGTCAGTAAGGCTGGGGACTTTCCACCCTTCCTAAGGGGTAAGTCACCCAATGTAAATAGCGTGGTTTGTCTTTCGGTTACGGAACAAATGACAAATTTGAATATAATTTATTTTTCCTAACCATACAAACCTTAGCTATTTACACATATGTGCCCGCCATCCCTGACCCCCAAGTCAAGTCCTACCTCTAAGTGAAGTGAAGCAAGTCACCGGTGTGTGTGTGTGTGTGTGTGGGGGGGGGGGGGGGTAGCAAGCTACCCTTCCCCTACTCCCCCGCTAACTAGCGCGGGGGTAATTAACCCTCGTTAAAACTATTGGCTCGTCATTTCAGCTGCGCTAAAAGGTAAACCCAATGTAAATAGCTAAGGTTTGTATGGTTAGGAAAAATACAAATTATCTTCGAATTTGTCATCTTCATCCTCTCCAGCATGCGATAGGACACTTTGTAAGGACGTGAGAGGGGGAGGCGCTGACTGTCCTGTCTGGTGAAGACGTAGGGGCAGTTGTCTAGCGAGGCAGGCTTGAAATGTTTTATCTTGTCCGCATATGTTTTGTGGCAGGGCGTGAATTTTCCTGCCCTTTCCCGTAGCTGGTTAAGGCTGACATCATCGGTGTTTGGATTGGAGGGAAAGAACTCGCCAGGGACCACAAGTGTCTCCCCATAGACTTTTTCTGCTAAAGAGGTGTTGCCGTTTGCTTTCGGGGTCATTCGAAGACTGAGGAGGGCCTAGGGAAGTTGCTTGACCAAATGCTCATCTGTGCATTGGACCCTTAAGGCCACCTTGAGGGACCAGGGCTTCTTTCGACCATGCTATTGGCTAAGGAGTTGTAGGCTGTCGTGCTGTGCAGGTTGGTTCCCATCGGGCGTGCGAGGGACGCCCACAGGTCCGAGATGAAAGCGGGGCCTCTGTCGGTTGTCATATCGTCTGGGACCCGAAACGGCTGACCCAGGTGGAGAGAAAGGCCTAGGCGTAGGCGTCCGATGATGCTTTGGTCATGGGAGTCGCCTCTGGCCACATCATTCAACGGATAATGATTGTGAGGAGGTACCTGGCGTTGCCCGAGGGTGGTAAGGTCCCCTCAATGTCGACTTGGATGTGTCTGATCCATCATTTGGGTGGAGGGAAACTGCCGACTCATGACTGGGTGTGACGACCGACCTTGCTGGTTTGACAGGCCGTGCATGTACGTGCCCACTCACATGTGTCCTTCCTGATCCCTAGCCACACAAACTTGTTGGTCATCAGTTTGGTGGTAGTCTTTGATGAGGGGTGCGAAAGGCCGTGGATGACGTCAAATGCCAGCCTTCGTCTCGATGGTGGAATGAAAGGTTGCGGGTGGTCTGTGCGGTATTGCAGAGCAGAGTGGGGCCATTGGAACCTCACTGTAGCTTCTTCGGTCTCCCCTTCAGGACGTTGAGAAGGGAGTTCATCACACCGGTTATGTTGGGCAGGAACTTCCGGTAGTTGTTCGCCATGCCGAAGAATTCCTGGAGGGACTTCACGGAGGTCAGCGTCGGGAACTTGTTTATGGAATCTACCCTTGACATCACTGGGTGCACATTCCTTTGAGAGTTCGTGCCCTAGGAACTCCCTTCTTGGCCCCGAAAGTGCATTTATCAAAGCGTACTACAAGGCCATTCTCCTGCAGTTGCTTCAGAACAGTCTTCACGTGCCCCTGGTGTTCCTCCTGCGTCTTGGAGAACATGAGGATGTCGTCGACGTAGACAGCGCAGAAGGGAAGGTCCCCCAAAATGCTGTCTATCAGACGCTGGAAAGTTGCCCCAGCGTTTCTCAGGCCGAATGTCAAGTAGGAGAACATGTAGGACCCGAATGACGTTATGATGGCTGTTGTTGGGATGTCGTCGGGACATGGGGTCTTGAAAATAGGACTTTTAGAGGTCCATCTTTGAGAAAATATTAGCCCCGTGGAGGTCTTCGGTGAGCTCCTGCATGTTGGGCAATGAGTAGTGGTCAGGTGTCGTGGCCAGATTGAGGTGTCTTATAATCACCGCAGGGCCTCCAACTCCCGTTGGGTTTCTTGACCATGTGCAGCGGAGAGGCCCACAGGCTAGATGCCTTTTTGCAGATTCCCATGCACTCCATCTCCTGGAAGGCGCGCTTGGCGTCATGTAGCTTCTGCGGAGGGAGGCATCAGAACCTACAGTGGGTTGGGGCGCCAGTCGTAGAGATATGGTGGAATATCCCATGCTTGGCGGGAACGCCCTCCAGTAGGCGGAGCTCCGATTTGAAAACTTCCGGGAATTCTTGCAGCAGGCAGACGTATTCATGGGGCATGACTGAGCACACCCTGGGGAGGCTGGGCCCACTGGAGAGATGGTGGGACCGTTAGGTCCCCTGGTCCACTAGTCGTTTGTGATGCACGTGTACCAGCAGACCATGGTGACCGAGCAAGTCTGCGCCCAGGAGGGGCCTCTTGACGTCTGCGATCAGGAAAGGCCAGCTTCCGGCCCACGATGGATATCTTCAGTATCCTTGTCCAGTAACAGGTGATGGTGCTGTTCGCAGCAACCAAGGAGGCCTTGTTGTCTAATGGGAGGCTGTGGTCGTCTTTCGGGGCCGGGATCGTTGACGCTGTAGAACCGGTACCTACCAGGAACCTTTTTCCTGCGTTGACGTCGAGGATGTAGAAGCCTGTGTGATCGGGCCTGACCTGCTGTACGGTTGCTTGTAGGCATCGTCAACCACCTAGTTTTTTGGATGGGCGCATGGTTGGACACACTTCCATGCCTCTTTTCCCCAGATTCGGTGGAATTAGCACCATCTGGGAAGGTCGGGGCCCTTGTGGTAGTGGTCCTCTTGTCGTTGCCCTTGCTCCTGCTGGGGGCGCTACTGGCGTCACTGCTGCGGTGGGGGCCGTGGGCGGGAGTATTTGGATTTTCCGCCGTGGATCGCGTTGACCCCTATATTGTCTGGTTCCGCCGGGTACTCTTCTGTCTCCTCCGTGACGGCGTTGACGGAGGTGGTGGCAGCATATCTAGAGCCTACATATCCAGGTCCTCGGCGCCCTCCAGCTGGGCGTGGATGCTTTGGGGAATGTGATGGGGGAAGATCTCCCTTGACAGGCTTATCTCCCTGGGCTGCCCATCGCTGTCGAGCTCGTTCAACTGGAGGAGGTTCAACAGTTCATCCCAGGCTGCTGAGGGACAAATGTCACCAAGGGGCGTTGTCATTAGGTCGAGGGCGCTCTGGACCCTTAGGGGTACTGGGAGATCGTAGACCTTCGTCAGTTTATTTTTAGGGTTGCTGTACCACATGGGTCCCGGCCTCTGTTTCAGCCAGGATGAGATTCTTTTTTGAACGCGTCGGCATTATCATCACCATGTCTGATTTTTCAATTCATCGCTGATGTTTGCCAACCTGAAATGGGCCTCTACACGCTGAACCCATACCGTCGTTGCATCCGATGTGAGTGGAGGCAGCTGTAACTTCTGTCCCATAGACATTTGTGTTATTTGCGTGAATACCGCACCGTGCCCTTCGGTTGCGAGGGATGAGGTACTATAAACTTCCGAATCTCTCCTCCTGACCTCACACTCCTAAACTCAGTAGTGAGCCGTATTTAGTCCGCTAACGGAGTAGAAATTCCAAGCAGCTGAGTAGTCGCTAATTGCCGTGGCAAAAACTGCGTTTAGAATGCAAAATGTTTTGCGCCATGATGAGTCTGTTTGTGGCGTTAGGGTATGTAGAGTTGGGAGCCCAAACGATTTGTCGAAATCGCCATCATGAGTCCGTCAAGGAAGACTCCACAGCAAAGTTTCGCCAACGCCAAAACGTAAAATAACCCTATGCCGTGATGAGTCCAATAATGGCGTTGAGATTGATAGAGTTGCAAGCCCAAACGATTTCTTTGGAAATCTCCGTTGTAAGTCCGTCAAGGGAAAACACTGGTGTCTCCAGTTGTGAGGTATGAGAGACAGACCATAGTTGAGTGATGCCTTATTTCCGACAGGGGTCGAATACATTGACCAGTGCGGACTGAGTTGTAGTGACCTTGGTAGGTGACTGTCCGACCATGAACAGGTGAGAGATGCGGGGCATTCGTGTTTTCTTACATTGACTTTATGGTTAATATAAAAGCCCATGCTTGACATATAAGAATGAGTCTTACATAAAAATGAAGGGCAGGTGATTCTGCGCCTATATGCATAAACAATATTTACAGGGTATTTACACAGAATATGTACAAAGGTAAAAAGAGTGCTACAAGTATTGTAGGACATTGTCCTTACACGCCAAGTAAAGTAATAGAGATGTACAGTACATGTGTTGTTTTTCAAGGGGTATTAGTTTGTTGAATGTTGTTGGAAAAGTGTATGGTAGTGCTAATTAATAGGATTAAGGATAAAACAGAGGATGCAATCTTAGAACTGCAGGGTGCTTTTAGAAGAGGTAGGGGATGTATGAATGAGATTTCCACAGTTAGGCAGAGCATCATCATCTCCTCCTATACCTATTGATGCAAAGGGCCTCGGTTAGATTTCGCCAGTCTTTTCTATCTTGAGCTTTAAAATCAATACTTCTCCATTCTTCATTTCCCACTTATGACTTCATAGTCCCCAGCCATGTAAGCCTGGGTCTTCCAACTCTTTTAGTGCTTTGTGGAGCCCAGTTGAAAGTTTGGTGAACTAATCTCTTGGGGAATGCAAAGAGCCTGCCCAAACCATCTCCATCTACCCGTCACGATGAGCTCAGCCACATATGGCACTCGAGAACACTCTTATAGTTTCATTTCTAATCCTGTCCTGCTATTTACCTCCCAATATTCTTCTGAGGGCTTTGTTCTCAAATCTACAAAATCTGTTGGATATTGTTTCATTGTCATACCACGATTCATGTCCATACAGTAACACTTGACTCATTAAACTGATATGGCCTGATTTTTACACTTAATTTCAGGCAATTTGATTTCCAAATTTTACTTACCCTAGCCATTGTCTGATTTGCTTTTTCCAATCTTTCATTAAACTCAAATTCTAAAGATCTTGTTTTAGAGGTCATAGTTCCTAAATATTTAAATGATTCCACCTCTTTAATCCTTTCTCTATCCAAGGATTTTTCGTCTTCCATCACATATTCTATTCTCATCATCCGTCCGTCTTCTATCTATCTTGAGCCCAACATCCTGTGATTAATTGCAGAGGTACACTTCCTCCAACAGCTGCCATATTTAATGCAGAACTGTATGGCATACTGACCGTCATTGAGAAAATGGCATTGGAGGGTAATTTTACCATTTTTAGTGATACAAGGAGTGTCAAGCTTTAGAAGTTTTAATTCCAGTAACTCTTTAGTTTTAATGATCTTAGAATGACTTTTTATTATTGGACTGAGAGGTATAACAGTTCGATTTTGTTGGGTTCCAGCACATGTAGGTGTGTCTGGGAATGAGAAGGCAGATTTACTGGGAAAGAATAATGCATGTGAGTTGCTACCAAGAAGGTATCCCATCCTCTGTAAAGAACTTGTACCTACCATTAAGAAATTGTTTTGTAATAATTGGCAACACCATTGGGATAGTCTAGATGGAAATAAAATGAGATAATGTATGTTATATTGCCTTGGAGGTATATAATATAATGCCAAAGTGGGAGACTTCTTTTTGTCGCTCCTCATTGGTCACACTCGGTCGGTTGACACGAGTTTCTGATGACTGAGCAACATTAGCCATATTGTTTTGAATGTTTGGTACCCTTAACAGTGAGGCATTTGTTGATCGAATGCCCCACTTGTTGTGCCAAAAGAAATAGATGTATGTTTGAGGCTCGAGGTGAGGATGGAGGGTTCATCCTTGCCAAGATTCTTGGACATGAGTTGTACCATACTAGTGGTATTTTTAGATTTATTTCAGAAGCATGTCTTCTGAAAGCTGGTTTACTTGACCGCCCTTGTGGGACCTTTATGTTGGCGTAGACACAGATCCTCACACCTTGTGTCCTCATTGTAGGGCCAACGGTGTGAAAAGGGTAATGTATGCGGTGAGTGTAGGGAGTGGTCTACCTCCCAGTGGGAGAGGTTTGCCCAGCGCCGGAAGAAGAGGTCCAAAAGGGATATTTCTCCTCCAAAGGCTTCTTTGAAGAGAGAAAATCCCAAGGCCTCTTCTTCCGTAGCCCAAACCACCTCCGAAGCTCCCACTCGATCGGTCTCTTCCGAGAGACCGTCGATGGGGAGCGTAGACCGTTGTTCTGTTGACCGATCCCAGGGTGCGGGAGAGGTAGTTGCCTACCATAGCGAGACAGCTGCCCCTCCTCCCTCAGAGGAGGATATTGATTTCCCTGTACCTAGTCGTGATTTGTTACAGCTTTGGTCTTCCTTGGGGCTTCAGGGTTTGCCCTCCAAGGAAGCCCTGTTGATATGATCAAGCTAGGAGCAGCTGTTAAACAGTCGCCGGCGATAGCAGACGTAGATCCTCTGTCTATCGTCGACGTTTTTATAACGGAGGCCTCCGGTGTGTCGGATCAAACTGCTCCTGTTGCTGAGGTAGCTGAAGGCTCTGATTCCCCCTCCGAACATCTTTCGAGGGCGGAATTTAGTCCCACGGTCTCTCCTGCTGGTGATTCTCCCCCCCGGGGGAGTTCACTTACAGAGACTCCTCTGCGAAGGCCTTACGAAGGTAAGCTTGCTGATCCCACGGCCCCTAGAGGGCGTATAGGGCGGAAGGCTCGTCCTCCCCTTCGCCGTAGAGGACTTCCTTCTCCTCACAAGGGAGTTAGGAGGCACCTTTTCGGCTCGTCGTCCCCGTAGTCCTCTGCTAAGGAGACACTTCGTTCTCCAATCCTGCCAGCTACCACCTTAGACCTCTGAAGATAGTTTGCGATCTCCTTCGGTGGAAGGTCGTCCTTCGGGACCCCCTTACCTGTCACCCTCCAGACCTGCTGTCCTGCCATCACCCTTCAAGGATGCTGATCCTGTCATTGTACAGGCACCGGTCCCTTCGGGGCACAAGGGACTTGAGCGCAAAACTGTGCCTCAATCCCTTAAGCGCCAGGCACCCCCTGTGCGCCGTCTTGCTGCTGTTCCTGACCTAGTGCCACTGCACTCCCTTGCGCACGTGAGCGCTCCTGCTCCTGTTCATACGCGCCAGAGTCCCCTGCGCCCACCTGATCTCCTGCGCGCCCCTCCTGCAGTTCTTGCTACAGCGCCTAAGCACTCTCCTCTTCGTCAGCGCTCTCCAGGGCCTCAGCGCACTTCTGGAATTAAGCGCACAGCCGCAGTTCCTGACACAGCGCGCAAGCGCTCGCCAACGCGCCAGCGCTCTCCTACAGTCCAGTGCGCAGTACAGGAGGTACCTAAGTTAGCGCACGGGCGCTCACAGGTACCCCTGCCTCCTTCTTCTAAACTGCGCCCGAATCCTGTTGCGCCCCACTCGCGCCCAACCCAGCAGCGCACCCTGCGCTCCCATCGCAGCAGCGCACACCAGTGTGCCCGATTCTGGTTGCCGCCCATTACAGCAGCACATGCCCTTACGCCAGCATCCTGATGCGCGGCCCACGATCTCCTGTGCGCCCAGCGCGCCCTCGTTCACCTCAGAGGGCAGTGCCTGCACCACCCGCGCATCGTTCTCCTGCGCGCCAGCTCACCTTTGCGCCCCCACGAGGCTGCGCAATCGCGCCCTTGCCCCGTGCTTCCTGACACGCGCGCTTCACGCGCTAGGAATATTTCTCCTGCGCACGCGCGCCCAATAATTTCGCCCGCACGGGCTCATCAGCAGGTTCCTGCGCGCCTGCACACGTGAGCAGAAGGTTGCTCCAGCTCCTATCCTGCCTTCAACACCGCCCCACGTTCCAGCTCCTGCGCGCGCTCGCCGTCACCTATGCGCGCTAAGTTCCTGTATCACACGATCCTGCCACGAGTGATCCATGGCAGGGCTCATCGCGCGACTACCAGCGAGATTCAGGCCGCGATCGCCAGCGCGATCCCGCACGCGACTTCATGGGCTTCTTCTCGTTCCCCCCCTTGCAAGCGCAGAACAGCGCGCTTGCCGGAGGAGGGGCGGTTTCCGGACAGGTCCAAGGACTCTCTTTCAGCTCAGGCCAACCCCTCTTTTGTCGACTCCTCCTAGGGATCGTTTGATCACCTTCCCTCCAGAGGGAGTGTCTGACAGCACGACTGTCAGCCAACAGCCCTGGTTTGGTACCATAGTCAGAGCTCTCATGCAGGCTTTTAAGCCTGTGTTCTCTGAACTAGGTCACAAAGCAGTGGCTACCTCGTCTCCCCTGAAGAGGAAGAGAGGAGTCCCCTCAGTGGTGACTTCTCCGAGGGCTAAGCTGTCTCCTCGGAAATCCTTGCGCAAGGCTCCTTCTCCCCCCCAGACTTTCTCTCCCTCCCCTGCGGACGAGGATTTCCCATCCTCAGGAGAGAGTGACAAGCCGGTCCGTTCCCCCATCGCACCAATGGGGAAAACTCCGCCTCTCCCTGAGAAGTCTCCTCACGCCGGGTTGGAGAAGAGCCTGCATCCCTCCCAGGAGGGAGGCGAAGGACTCGAAGACTTGCCGAAGTCTTCTGCAAGGATGAGACAGGAACAGCTAGACCTTCGGAGAATGTCCACGTGTCCCCCCAGGAAGAGCCACTGGGGACAGGAGACTTTGCTGCTAGCCCTTCGGGAGGAGAGCATCAAGAGTCAGAACATGCGTTCTGGCAAGTTCTGACCCTCATGAGAAATCTCAACGGGTTTCCGGACCCTGAGATTCCTCCTCCTGAGGGGAAGGACACGGTCTTGGACCGAATCTACGGCACCCAGAAGCTCTCTAGGGCCAGTGCACCCTTGCCCTGGTCACAAGGGATGAAGAGTGCCAGAGACAAGGTCGAAGGCCAGCTCTCCGAGCTTGCCGCCTCCAACAGATCCAGCGCCGGTAACTAGCTCCTCCCTCCTCCTCGAGTCCACTAGAGGAGGTATTTCGAGATCTTAGAAGAGACTTGTTTGAGTCTTCCCATTCACCATTCTGTGGAAGAACTCACTGGGGGAGTCCCTCAAGAGAGTGTTTCCAACCGGCAGGTTTCGTATTCTGCCACTGAGATCCTAAGCCAGGAGAAGGTGGTGAAGTGTGCCATGCAGGCAACTTCGTGGCTTGACATCTGGCTGGGGTCTCTGGGCATCTTGGTGCGGTCTGAGGACCTGTCCAAAGAAAGCACCAGGAATGTACTGGAGACATTCTTACTCTCTGGCACGCAGACCATCGAGTTTCTGGCCCAAAAAGTCTCGAGCTTGTGGGCCAATACGATCCTGAAACATCGAGACGCAGTTGCCGAGAGGTTCCACCAGAAAGTCCCCAGTTCCGACGGTAGCAGGCTCAGACACTCTTCCGTGCTCGGTAAGTGTCTGTTCGAGCCTAAGGACTTGGAGCTAGCCGCTGAGAGGTGGAGGAAGTCCAACCAAGACTCCCTCCTCCATAGGGCCCTGACATCAAGGCCCTACAAACCTCCAGCAACTCAACAGCCCTGTCCAGCTAAGAATACGAAAAAGACTACAGCAGCGAAGCCAAAGGTGTCTAAGCCCTTTCCCGTCAAGGACAGGAAGGGGAGGTAAAAATCCTAGAGGGAGCGGCCGAGGCCGTAAACGCTAGGATTGGCAGTCCCCCTGCATGTCCACCAGTGGGGGTATGCCTACAAAGTTGCGCGACAAGGTGGCAGCAACTCTGGGCACATACCTGGACGATTTCCGTGATCGCTCGGGGTTATCGCGTCCCGTTCACATCCTCTCTACCTCCCCTGACAGCGAGGCCAGTGTCATTGAGCTCCCTTACCATGGGATCGGTAAGGGGGCAAGCCCTCCTGGCGGAAGTCTAGACCATGTTGAAGAAGGACGCTCTCCAAAAGGTGGCAGACGGGTCCCCAGGCTTCTACAGTCGACTCTTTCTTGTAAAGAAGGCGTCTGGAGGCTGGAGACCAGTCATCGACCTCTCGACCCTGAACGGGTTTGTCAAACAGACTCCGTTCAGCATGGAGACGGCAGACACGGTCAGACTTGCAGTGAGACCGCAAGACTTCATGTGTACACTGGACCTGAAGGATGCGTACTTCCAGATCCCAGTTCATCCGTCTTCCAGGAAGTACCTAAGATTTTGCCTAGACAACAAGATCTACCAGTTCAAGGTGCTGTGCTTCGGTCTCTCCACAGCTCCTCAGGTGTTCACTTAAGTGTTCACCCTGATTTCATCGTGGGCTCACAGGATCGGTATCCGTCTCCTCCATTACCTGGACGACTGGCTGATCCTAGCAGACTCGGAGGCAACCCTTCTTCGCCACCGAGACAGGCTTTTCGAGCTTTGCCAGGATCTGGGGATCATGGTAAATCTCGAAGTCCTCTCTGCAGCCCTCCCAGAAACTGGTATACCTAGGCATGGTCATAGACACCAATATCCACAAATCCTTCCCATCAGACGACAGGATAGCAAGGCTGAGGAAGGTCGCAAGGCCTTTCCTCAAACGAGAAGAACTTCCAGCCCAAACGTGGTTACGTCTCCTCGGCCACCTCTCCTCCTTGGCCCATCTGGTTCCCAATGGTCGCCTCAGAATGAGATCCCTCCAGTGGCAACTCAAGTCTCAGTGGAATCAAGGACACGATTCCCCGGACTTTCTGATCCCTATGGGTCCTGCGGAACAGACTGACCTTCTGTGGTGGCTAGCAGATGAGAACTTACGAAAAGGAGTGGATCTTCTCGTCCTTCCCCCGGATTTGATGTTGTTTTCGGACGAACAAAGATAGGGTAGGGGGCCCACGTTCTGAACCACAGGACCTCAGGCCTGTGGTTAGAATCAGAAAGGTACCTCCACATAAACCTGCTAGAAATGAAGGCCGTATCCCTGGCACTTCAGCAGTTCCATCAGGTCCTGGTGGGCCACTCTGTGGTGGTGATGAGCGACAACACCACAGTAGTAGCTTACATCAACAAGCAGGGAGGTACAGTACCTTCTCGGAACAGCTATCCCATCTTGCAGTAGAGACACTGAGATGGTCCAAAGTCCACTCGGTCACACTTTCAGCTTGCTTCATTCCAGGCAAAAGGAATGTGTTCGCCGACAGTCTGAGCAGAACGACGCAGATAGTGAATACCGAATGGTCTTTGGATCCTCAAGTAGCCAACAAAGTCCTGACTTTGTGGGGTTCCCCGACTGTGGATCTGTTCGCTACAGCGCTGAACTTAGAGCTCCCGCTGTACTGCTCTCCAGTCCCGGACCCCAAGGCTCTCTGGCAAGATGCATTCCAACAACAGTGGGAGAACATCGATGTTTACACCTTTCCCCCGTTCTGTCTGATGAGGAGGGTGCTCAACAAGACCAGAATATCGGTCAATCTATCGATGACCCTGATAGCTCCGCTATGGCATCACGCAGAGTGGTTTCCGGACCACCTGCAACTCCTGACGGAGCCCCTGAGAGAACTCCCTCCACGTCACGAGCTACTCAAACAACCACACGCCAACATCTTCCACAAAGCCGTAGCTTCGCTTCGACTTCACGCCTGGAGACTCTCCAGCACCTCCTCGCTGAGAGAGAATTTTCGCAACAAGTTGCGAATAGGATGTCTGGACACCTGCGCAGGTCATCCGCAGGGGTCTACCAGGCGAAGTGGCGAGTCTTCTGTGGTTGGTGCCGTGGAAGGGGATATCTCTCCACTCGATGCCACTATTCCAGCAATAGCGGAGTTCTTCGTGTATTTGCGGGAAGAAATGCGCCTTTCAGTCTCGGCGGTGAAAGGCTATCGCTCAGCCTTAAGTCTAGCCTTCAGACTCAAAGGAGTGGACATTTCTTCCTCGCTGGAACTTTCTCTACTCATACGGAGTTATGAGCTTACCTGCCCTCAGTCGGAAGTGAGACCTCCTCCATGGAACGTGGTTCGAGTTCTCAGGTCTCTGAAGAGACCTCCCTACGAACCATTACGCCAGGCTTGAGATCGCCATCTTTCTTGGAAGACTGTGTTCCTGCTAGCTTTGGCCTCGGCCAAACAAGTCAGCGAACTCCATGGTCTCTCATACGACATCGCCCATTCAAGGGGATGGTGGGAGGTAACGTTCAGGTTCGTCCCCGAGTTTGTTGCCAAGACTCAGAATCCTTGAGTGCCGGACCCTAGGTTCGACTCTTTCCAGGTTTCGAGTCTTCGTTCTATAACAGATGACCCAGACCATCTCCTACTGTGCCCA
Organism: Palaemon carinicauda; assembly: GCF_036898095.1. Classification (NCBI taxonomy): domain Eukaryota; kingdom Metazoa; phylum Arthropoda; class Malacostraca; order Decapoda; family Palaemonidae; genus Palaemon; species Palaemon carinicauda. Next base: position 18,369,926 of record NC_090743.1, read on the forward strand.
GTAAGGAGTCTGAGATTGTATCTTAAAAGAACAGCTGCAGTTCGTCCCCCAAGTGCAAGCCTTGTTTGTGAGCACTGGGAAAACATAGAGGAGGGTCACCAGGAATACCATCTCGGCCTGGATTCGCAAGGTAATACACCTACCCTTGAATCCTGACCCTCCTCCGTCACGTCGCCCCAGAGCACATGATGTCAGGGGCATAGCTACGTCCCTGGCCTTCAAAAAGAACTATTCAGTGACCCAGGTCCTGCAAGATGGGGTGAGGAAGCGTCAGACGACCTTCACAGCCCACTACCTGCAAGGCAGGACACACAGGAGACTCGATACATTCTCTATCGGCCCTGTGGTGGCTGCACAACAGCTGGTCTAACCCCAGGCTCCTTAAAGGACAGGTAGCAGAAGGTTGAGGGCATTGTTACCCGGTTTTAGTCTGCATGAATGAAAAGGTTTGTCTGGCTCTTATTCTTTTCTTCATCCTCTCCTCCCTTGGAGAAAGCAGCATCCTGGGTTCTCTGCACAGCTGACCTCAAACCACTGCAGGTAAACCATGCTTCCTTGTGTTTCTAGTATTAAGATTAATACTGTCGCGTCCCCATACCCTGACGAGGTGGTATTAGGAGAGTCCTAGCCTAGATTTCCATCTGAAGAACTCCAGGTCAACTTCCTAGGACGAGTCACTCTTCTCACCTTCACACACAGCTTATGTAGGCCGCAGCAGTTGCACAGCAAAGCTAGTGAGGAGCAGGGACTCCTTATTGCCTGAGTACTTACACACTCAAATATGGAGTCCCCGGTCAAAGCCAAAGCCAGTATGGCAGGGACTTACCACCCTTCCTAAGGGGTGAGTCACCCATATTAAATAGCGTGGTTTGTATTTCAGTTACGGAACAAATGACAAATTCGTAGATAATTTGTATTTTTCCTAACTATACAAACCTTAGCTATTTAATCAAACTTGCCCACCAGCCCTATCCCCCGTGAAGTCCTACCTCTAAGCAAAGTGAAGTATTCACCAGTGTGTGTGTGTGTGTGTGTGTGTAGCAAGCTACCCCTCCCTACCCCCGCTAACTAGCGGTGGGGTAGTAAACCCTCGTTAAAACTCTAATGGCTCGTCATTCAGCTCCGCTGAAGTAATAACCCCATATTAAATAGCTAAGGTTTGTATAGTTAGGAAATAGGGATTTTGACGAAGGAAAAATCTTTTTCTGGGGAGAGACCTGTGACACCCGGTGAAAAGGGTCCTTCTTTACACTTTTCTAATATAAATCTTCCAAATATACTAGAGAAAGATAAAAGCATGGAATGCAGAGGTTACAACCCTCGCGCGAACACCTTGTTGGTGTCGTGTATTTAACAAGGGCGTGTGTAAACCACTATTCACAGGCTGTCTTCCATTTAGATAATCCCTTCATCAAAGGGGAGGGCCGTGACAGGCCCTAGAGAATACAGTTGGGCTACTCCACCGACACCTACTACTCGCGCTCTCCAGGTCATCCTTCTGTTTTGGACTTGCCCGCTAAGTCGTTTTTATTTTGTTAGGTGTGTTTCGGAAGTGATTGTCGTTAATTCAACATGACTGACGTTGCTACTTCACCTTTACCAATGTTAAGTACCATAGTTTGTTTTGACAGTTTTTTTCAGTACCGGGCATTTGTTCTCGTTCCAGTAATGTGGATTTTGGAAGAGGCTTGGCCGTCCTCGGTATCAGCAGCCATTTTGGTTTTGTTCGATTCGGTAGTTTTTCAAGTTAATATTGCCCTTCTGGTACTCTGTCATCTAGGTTATATCACTTACGTTTTATGACCAATATTATTATCATTATTTATTATTGTTTTTTACTATGGTATTTATTTGCTAGCAAGTCCAATTTGGACGAAGAATATCGATCTAGTCTTTGTTATAGTTATGTTCACGCCTCAGGAAGGTGCTTGATTTAGACTATATCTTTGTTTAATTGTTACGTTGTCGTTATTCTTCGTTCTTGGTTATTACAATTTTATCATTATTCTTATCATATTATTGTGTGATTTTGGTTTTTTATTATGTAACCTTGAGAGCGTGAGCATAGAGTGCTCGTATTCTGTTTCTACAGATACGAGTTACCCCTACTCTCGTTTTCTTTATTAAGCTCGAGTAGAGGAGGTGGATTAAATTATCTACGAATTTGTCATTTTTTATTGTTTTAAATTGAACTACCATTTATTTATCAATAACGAATATCGGTGTCAATGACCTTTGATGTCAGGATGCCAGATAACTCCTAATCAATCGATCAACCAGCCTAGGTTGATATTTCATGGATTCTGGTAAGCAAGCTTTGCAAATCCTGTGGTGTTCTGCTAATAAGGACAGCGTTATCAGCATACTCTAGGTCAGCTAATTTCCTGTTACCAATCCAGTCCAATCCTTCTCCACCATCCCCAACTGTTCTATGCATTACAAAATCCATTAGCTGTATAAACAGCATAGGTGACAGCAACACAAACCCTTGGATATCTTGCATATCACTTTCTCATAGAAAACACACAACATTCATTCCTATATTTAGCAAAAGGTAAGGAGATGCATATTGCATTCATGGATTTGGGGAAAGTATATGATAGTTGATAGGGAAACAATGTGGGATGTTATAATGTTATATGGAATTTGTGGAAGGTTGTTGCACAGTGAAATGTTTATACACAGGTAGTAAAGCATGTGTTAGGATAGGAAATTGAGTGAGTAATTGGTTTCCAGGATGAGTAATGTTGCCATGGTGGTTCAATTCGTTCATGGAATTGTGGGAGAGGTGAATGCTCGAGTGTTTGGTTGAGGACTGAAACTGATAGATGAGTGAGAGGTGAATTGTTTGTTGTTTGCGGATGATACAGTATTGATTGCAGACTTGGAGGAGACACTGGGTCGATTAGTGACAGAGTTTGGGAGGGTGTGTGTTAGAAGAAAGTAGAGATTAAATGTGGGTAAGAGTAAGGTTATGAGATGTACAAGTAGGAGAGTACAATGGAGAGTTACTTGAAGTAGATCAGTTTAAGTACTTGGGGTCTGTTGTTGCTGCATATGGTGGAGTGGGAGCAGAGGAATGAATGAAGGATGTAAAGTGTTAAGGGCAGTGAAGGGAGGGGTAAAAAATAGAGGGTTTGGAACAAATGTAGAAGTGTCTGAGGAGTATGGCTAGTGTATCTCGATTAGATAGGGTTAGGAACAAAGTAGTGAGGGCAAGAAAGCCTGTAAGAAATTAATTATCAGCTAAAGTGGATATGAATGTGTTGAGGTGGTTTGGCCTTGTAGAGAGAGTGAAAAATTGCCATCTGCTGAAGAAGGGTATGAATGGTAGAGTTGATGGTTTAGGTGATAGATGGAGTGAAGAAAGCTCTAGGTGATAGGACAATAGATGGGAGTCAAAAGTGTGTGCTAGAAATAGAAATAAATGGCGAGAAATTGTGATCTAGTTCCGATAGACCCTGGCGCTTCCTAGTAAGCCTTAGTGACCGCTGAGGTAGCGGCAGTAGGGATTTGGGATATGAAGATCCATTAGTGGTGGCTAACGGGGAAGGGTGTGCTGTGGGACCATAGCAGTACCAACCAAACTTGGCTGAAACCTTTGTCGGACTGGGAGGAGCTAAGAGAAGAAAAGCTTTTTGTTTTTTTATAACTCCCAAAATTAGGGGAAGTGCCTAGGTAAATATAGGTTGGACATTACACCAGCCACCCATTTGAGATACTACTGCTAGAAATTTCTTGGTGTCCTTTAACTGACCAGACAGTACTGTATTACATTGGATCCCTCTCTCTGGTTACGGCTATTTTTTTACTCGCTTTAGTTTATTTTACAAAATAAGAAGATAAAAGTTAAATCTAAAGTACATACCATCCTCAATTTTGGTAACTGAGGGGTTGGGTTTTTAAATTTGTCATAGCCGTTATTTCTTAATATTTTGATGTACAAATTGACACTGTGATAAATATGATGCCATAGATGTCTTTGGGCAAACTTACTCGTTTTCATTAATTAAAAAAATATTTGTCTAAAAATAATCGGGTAGGCCCCCTTGATTAAGTAATGTCTGGTTCAATGTTCTCATTGTAGGCTATGCACTGTTTTTGCTTGTAAGATTACTATTCTTTCTGGACTTGTCTACCTACTTTTGCTACTGCTGACATTTCCAAGGATGCACTTCATTCTGACCACCCAGTGAAGCACAACTGTGTTGTAATCAATACATAATTCTTACACAATTGTCTACTACCTAAATTCCATATAGATGTGGCCGTGCAAATTTCAAACTTCTTTTTTACAGTCATATAAATTCCTCATGTCTTTGCTGTTAGCTCTAGTAATTAATTTGTGTTGATTATATTACTGTGTGTTTTAAACAATCAGGGATTCATTCTCTTTACTCTGAAAGGTTCATGGCCAGGAAGTTGAATACCGTCCGCTACTGTACTTACCTTTGAGTTCATATGAAGGTCATGTTTGCAGAATACCTTTTAATTTCAATTCCAGTGTCTTCATGGGCACAAAGTATTAATTTTCTGAAAGTAAAATAAATCTAGTAAATTTATATAATGTGTAACGTAAACATAAGGTAAATATCCCACACCTGCTTTGACCTATACCGTACTATGTGATATTGACCTCAAATCGATTCAAACACCACAAAAGTTGATTCATGAGATTGAATCCCAAGAACTTCAAAATCAGTCCATTAGCTCTTAAGATATCACAGTTCTTGTGGGAGGTAGCGGCGGTGGCCATCTTGGAGATATGCCATTTAGAAGAATATGTGCATTATTATATAGATGTTATCATCTGGAAATGGTAGCTATAGACTCTAAGGATCACAAAAATGTATAAACCTCTAAATATTTTCTTTGAAGGGGCTCGATTGACTTTCTTCCTGACTATGTAAGAACTCTAGCTAGACAGGGAAGCAGTCTTCAGATGTTAGGGAAGAAGAGATGTTGCCATGGTGCTGGCTGGGTGTCAAATGAGCTTAGATGGATGGCAGAACTGAATAGTGTGTGGGCACTCGTGTCCAGTAGGACTGTCAGTTCAGACGACCTGTCAGTTAAAACTAGAAGCTGTTTTGAAGTGGTGAATGTGGCCATTAAATTTGGTATCAAGTCAATAGAGTGGAGGACTGACTCGGCCACTGTTGGAGGAAGTTGACATCATGAGGCTCAATACTACACAGTACTCTAGAAGTTTTATTCCAGCTGTGACCATGTTGTGGACTGATCTTCCTAATCGAGTAGTTGAATCGGTAGAACTTCAAAAGTTCTAACTCACGGCAAATGTTTTCATATTGAACAGGCTTACATAAGTCCTTTTATAGTTTATATATCAAATCTTTTAATGTTGTTAATGTTCATAAAACATTTTATTTTAATTTTTCATTACTTATATTTTTTATTGATTTCCTTATTTCCTTTCCTCACTGGGATATTCTTCCATGTTGGAGCCCTTGGGCTTATAGCATCTTGTTTTTCCAACTAGGGTTGTAGCTTAGCTAGTAATAATAGTAATAATAATAATAATCTGTAATAAGTGGTGAGAAGTGTGTGTGCACACAAAGAGAGCTGCAGAGATGATAGATTTAGGAACATTGAAGTATTTTATTGCAGAGTTTGGTTTAAATATTGTTGTTCAGATGGTGCTACAGAGAAGAATAGACTTGATATTTTGACGCGACTCTAGAAGAATCGGTAGGTGAGCAGTGAAGTCAAGCATGCACATCTCAGAACAGGAGCTGTAGTTGAAATAACAGAATTGTATAATAAACACTATGTAAATTGATAGAACACTATATTTAGCCAAGAAGTTAAACCCTGAAGTTTCCAGAGAATGTGTGAAGAAGGTAGTTTAGTATTGTGACTGTTGTCAGTCCATTGATACTGCTTCAGTGCACAAAGGAGGTGAATTAAAGTGGTGAAAGGAACTGGCAGTACCTAGCAATTGATGTTACTCGTTACAGACAGATACCGTATTTATCAGTGATTAACTGTAGTCCAGGTCGTTTCGCAATATGTAGGAAGTTAGAAAAATGCTCAAGTAGTATCTGCGGAGTTGAATATCTTTTTGGAAAGAGGGCTAGTTCAATACCAATTATAGGTTAATAGTACAACATTTGGGTAAATTTTTCAGAGATATGTTGTATTGTTGGAACATTGTTAGGGTGTTTCTGGCTGCTTATTGACCAGGAGGAAATGGAATAGTTGAAAGGCACCATAGGACCATCAAGGCTATTGAAGAGGGGCAGAATTAGTCCTATTGACACAGCGTTCTGGTACAACATTGCACCAAAGTTTGGACAGTAGTCTCCAATGGAGCAGATACCAGCCAAGAAACTTACTTTCAATTGAGATGTGGATGAAGTCCCTAGACACCTTTGTACTACTTAATGACATAAAGGGATTGCTAACTCCTAGAACAACATTTCTGTTGGTGGAAGGTCAAGGCATGTGTTGGGTGTGGAGCCAGTTGTAGTTCCAGATTCTCCATCTGATGGCTCAAGCAAAATGTCAAGTGATGATTTAGACTCGTAAGAATCGGTGGAACCACAAGTAGTGGTCAAAGAGAATCAGTCCATGGAAAAATTTAAGACCCGTTGTATGGATGGCCGATTAAATTGTGTACGCTGATTTTGAAGATTATGAGGGCATGTTTTGTGATTATAAGTAATTTAGAATTTTTTTTTTTTTTTTGTAATTCGACATGGCAACACTGCCACAGTGAAGTGTTGGTTAGTCTACACCTGGGGGAGTTGTCAGTCAGTTTTTGTGGAGGTAGGATGCCGTGGCTGCATGGTTGAGTTTGTGGTGAGGGACTTTTCTCTCTACTTTCCTCGTTGATTGGCGAGTTATCTTGAAGGTTGTCCATTACACTATCTGAGGGAGCTTTCGAGGTGAATTTAACTACATTTGCATACTTACCAGTTGTGAAAAGGTAGAAAAAAATCATGGGTGCTTTTGAGTAAGGTATTTGCAGTCTGTAGTCATTATAGAAGACTTACAGATTATATTGCTGGGTTCCAGTATGTGGGGGTATATGGCAGCAAGACGCAGATAATTACTAGAGCAATACCAGCTGTTGATGAACTATTTTTGACTAATCCTATGTATTAACCCACAAATAACTTTAGAGACATCTCACAAGAAGGTTTTGATTTGGTAAAAGAAAAAAATTCCCATCTTGTTAGTCTGAAAAATATACTAATAACTATCTAGTCTTGAAGTGTCTATATCTTATTAAATTAGGGAATTATAATTCAATTCCAGAACTGTGGTTTGTGTATTGTAATAGTTTTTATTCTATTTTTTTGTGGTATAATTATATAACTCCTATACTGTATCCTAACTCCCCCCTTGACTATAAAGGATTTGCTGGTCTAATACCCCAGTGTAAAAACCAATCGAGCTCGTGGAGTGGATGTCGGGCACAATCTTGCCAGGAAATTTTATCAGGTTAATACCAGTGACATTAAAAAGTTTTTCAGAAGCTGATATATTAAATTTTTCAATTTAATTCTTAGTGTATATATATTTTTTCATATTCCAGGTTGACCTGCAGCAAAATTCACCAGTGACTGCAGCACAGATTCCTCCTTTGACTTGTGTAATATGAACACACTAACACCACAAAGGAAAGTAAGCAGTCGTGCCCACGAACACCACGTAGATAAATGACCGGTTGTACCCACAAACATCACGTATAAAAGTAAGCAGTCATACCCAAACTGAATTGGTTTGTAATATAGGCACTAATTTTGTTACTGACTAATGCAGAATTTAGTTTCCTTTTACCGTGCACAACAAGTAACTTAATAATTTTAATCCTTCGCATTAACAAATCTAAGAGTTATTTAGCTGATTACCGTAACTAATCTAAGAGTTACTTAACATCTGCTGATATCCTAGATGTTTATTTTACAGTACAGTAATAGGAAGGTATAATGCATGTTAAAATCAGTGCCAGGCAAATGTTGAAATGAGAGTAGAAAGATTTTGAAATTTCTTGAATGTTAGCTGGAAAAGGATTTTGTTGTCATTGTGTTTGTTGTTAATTAGGTATGAAAACTGCACTAATCATGAAAGATAATGACACAGGTGTTGAATTAGCATTAATCAGAAGTTGATCCTACACAAAATGCAAACTCTCGTCATTTAAAAAGGGTTTACTCCGTTGCTGTTTGGCTTTGACCAGAATTAAGGAAATCTTGGGATTCTAGTAATATTGTATGGTTACCAGCATCCCATCTAGCATAATCAGCAGGACTAGCATCACCTAACTTGGCTGTCATCCCAGTCAGACTTCTGCTTCGACCCCTGTCCACTCTACGCTTCGCTTCGTTCTTTCTCTTACAGAAAGTTTGTGGTTATGAGTGTATCTCAAGTAATGAGAACCTACCCTGGTCTTGAAGGTGGACAATAATCCCGATCCTTTGTGCCCTTTATGTCATGGTAAACAATGCTCTTTTTACCTCTACTGTACTTGTGATTTTTGCAGGGACTTGGAGAAATTTTAGTCAATATTAGTAAGAAACAGAAGCCTTCCATCCCAAAGCCTGATCTTTCTCTTAAAGATCCTTCCACATCGAAGTTTCATGAAAATTTGATACCTAAAGAGGACGGCTATTCTGTACATCAGGATGTTGGTCACCCATTGTAAACTGAAATTCTTACATAGTGATACACAATTATTGGCTTTAGCTCTTATCCAGTCAGAGCAAGAGATGTTACTAAATTATGTTAGTCTTGCCAGCTTATAACAGGTCCTCCATCTCCTTAGCTTGGGAGGTCCTCTTTTTTGAATTTTCCAGATCGGAGAGTTTTCTCCTCCATGATGTAAGAGCACTCCCGGTGAGAATGTTGAAAGTATCGCCAAACATACATCACCTTGGACTCACGCCGAGAGGAGACAGATCAACCTATTTCCCTGGGTACAGAAAGCATACTTTACTCTTATTTGCATTCATGATGAGCCTGACCTTCCTTTAACTTCTAGGAGTCTTAAAGGTAAGTCTTCCCCTCAAAAAGAAGTAACCAGCTTCTCTCCAAGGAAGACCACACCTTTTTCAGATAAACCTTTCTAGGCATTACAGCCCTGGTCTTATTGTGCAAGTGCAACATTAGATCTGCACCTGCAGACCTCCAAAAGAGTGCCACACACTTTTCCAAACAGGTATAGATAAGTGTTCTTTAATGGCATCTCAGTCGGGAACAAGCAAACAAATATTCGTGTGCCTCCTGAACATGTCTTTATCACACGTCCCAGATTAGACGTGCCACCCATCCCATCTCGCTCACAAACGGCATACAAAGCCACTATTCCACAAGCAACAACAACTCGTATTGATGTGACGTGAACGAATTTTCATTCTTCTACTAGATTAATTTGTACCATTTTAGGTCCCACTAGAATTGGTAATTTCAAGTTATCCATGGTTATGCTTGTACCTAGATCATTTGAAATAGGTGTGGGAAATTTTAAACGAAAGCCTAGACGAGCACAGTTTTGGAGGAAACAGCAGCAGAACCTTACCTGCCATTTCCTTGTATCACATAGACTACAGTCTTTTGAGACCAACCTCCCTAGAAGACAGGTTGAACGTCCTGCCATATTTTATTCGGTACAAAGATAATGTTTAGACGCTCTTGGGATACACCAGATTGGTCTTATTCGTCTCTACAGGTTTCTATTTCTGAGGAGATAAAACTTCTCTCCCTTCTTCCTCTTATGACCACGAGTCTCGTACTCAGTTAAATCAAAACTATATGTTCGGGTTCTATTGTTTTATCTCTCATTAAGACCCAGACAAGAGAGGAAAGACATGCCAGAAAGAGTGAAAAATAGATTACTTTTTCAAAGCAAGAACAAAAAACTTCTGATGTAAGACAATACTAGAGATCCAAATCAGACGACTATCACGATCGAGGACTCCCAAACAAATTACAGACAACAGCAGATACTTCTGTGGTTCCTCCCTTAGAGGTACCAACATCAGGTCTTGGGGTGGTCTTTCTCCAATTTTTTGTAAATTATGAGCCTGATTAGGTGTATAGATGGACTTGGCAAGCTCCCAAGTTTCATGTAGGCCCTGTACAATTGACTGCCTTTTTCAAGAGCGTCTGGAACCGTACCATAAATTCAACATGCCATTCTCGAATAAAGCCAGAGAACTTACTAAAGTAGATTTGAACTTTGAAATTATCTCCACCTTTCTTATCCTATTGACCTGGATGTCACAAACTTTACTCCAGGCGCATAGGAGCATTGTATGATAAACTTAATCATCTTTTGTCTCTATTCTCAACTCTTGAGCTGCAGAATATGAAAGTTGCAGCCATGTTGGCCTTCCAAGCATGTTTCTGGCTCAACGACTGGTCATGGGCTGTCATATTTTTCTATTTCAGATAACCCTAATGATAGAGATCAAAAGGGCTGTATGAGGACTAGTACTGTATGTTCGTGGGCAAAGCTCTAGAATTTGTTCTTCACCATGCAGCCTCCAATTTGGGTAGGTACCTGCATCCTCAAGAGGAGGAATGCACTACTAGCTAAGTATTCTAAGCAAATGATGCAAAGAGATGCTTTTTAAGAAATTCCAGAGTTATTGACCACCCTACACTATTCCCTCCTGCAGCATGTAATTTTTTTTCCCCACCTCTTTACCGACTCCACAGGCATCTCCTCTCAAGCAGGTATCACAGCGTAGGCTGTTACCCGTAGAATGCTTCCTTATTTAAAAACCAGGACTCCGCATCTTCCTTTTGTCATAGAGCTTCCCATTTAGGAAGCCATGTCCCCCAGCTTACCACTTACCAGTGGGGAGATGATTACGAAGTCATTAGTCGAGGTGGTAGTAATTTTGGGGGGATCCTTGGGCAGTGGAAGTATAAAGCTCAGGGTATCGCATCCTGTTCACAAGCTATCTCCCACCACTATCTAGGATTCCGACGATCCTATCGTTTTTTATGAGGGGATCCCAGAAAGACCTGTTACTGGAGAAAGATATCTCAATGCTCGTGAAGAATGCTATAGAGGAAGTCTTAGGAAAATCCCCAGGTTTTATCAGCAACATCTTCCTGGTAAAGAAACATACAGGAGGCTGGAGACCTGTCATAAGACCTTTCCTGCTTGAACCAGTTTGTGCTCCAAACGAGGTAAGAGATGAAGACACCAAGTACAGTAATTCAAGCCATCTGAAGGAACGACTTCCTGCTGACCATAGACCTGAAAGATACCCATTTCCAAATCCCTATTAATCTTATTCAGAAACAGTGTAACCTTTAGAGGTGCTATAATTTGGCCTGTCCACATCACCACAGGTATTACCAGGGCTGTGGAGTCTGAGTCGAAGCAATTTTGAGGGAGTGTGATTTGTTAAAATTATCCCGACTCCAACTAGATCTTATCAAATTCCAGACGAGTTCAGTAATATCATTATTTTCATTTTTTCATATGTGATTTTATTTAGTTCTTTAGTGACTTCATACTGCTAAAAAAGATTTTGAAGTTTGTTTTCATTTAATATTGAATATTAAAAATGTTCACTAAGGTGGAGCTGGCTTTCTTCATAATACAAAGTTTGTTTGAGTGCGAGTTTATTTTTCCTAACTCTGTCATCATCAGTTTCATTTTAATAGGACTGTACAATGTACAATAATTCAGAAAAAGCAGTCACTTAACCAGACTTGTCGATAGTACACTAACATCTAGTAAAAGAACTTATTTATTTTCTAGCAATTAACGGTATAATTGCTTTGGAGTAAATATTGCATCAAGGAGTCAAAATCGTAGGTACCAAAAAGAGAGGAGTTGGAGTCTGAGTCGAAAGGTTTTGGTACCGACTCCACAACCCTGGTATCAACTCTGGTTTCCTTATGGGTACACACCATGGGGATAACTCTCTTATTAAGGTACCTGGACAACTGGCTTCTTGCAGTCAAGATCACAATTCATTCGTCACAGGAACCTCCAGCTCAACTTTTGTCAAGAGCTGGGGTCCGGCGAACCTTGAAGTCCAGTCTCGTCCTTTAACTCTCATATGGTACATGGGCATGGATATAGACAAGGCCCAAGCCAGAGTGTATCCATCCTCACAGAATCCAGAGCATCAGACAGGTTGCAGTTCCCTTTCTTGAAAAGGCAGGCCATTCATGGTAGAAGTTCCTGGGCCATCTTTTCTCCCTAGAGAAGCTACTGTAGTACCCTTCCGGAAGATGCATCTTTCTTTCTAATGGGTGCTGAAGAGTCAAAGGTTACAGATATCAACCGCCCCACCACCATCAGCTTTTTTAAAGATCTCCCGAGATGTGAAGACACACACTCTTGTGTTGGCTAAAGGAGAAGAATCTGTTAGCTGGATCTCCTTGACAGGTTCCAACTCAGTTTCTTCTTTTATCCCATCTAAGGAAGGAACAGACTTCAGGTAAATGGTCACAGGAATACAAGTCCTTCCACATATATTACCTAAAGTTTGAAGGCAGTATACCTAGTATTACTCCACTTCTCAGTGACAATCAAGGGTCACTTGGTAGTGATTATGAGCAAGAACACCACTATAGAGACTAACATCAACAAACAAGGGCTCTGTATCCCATCTACTATGCCAGCTAGAGGTGGGAGTTCAACATCTGGTCCAAGTAAATGCCATTCACCCTTCAGCAAGATTTCTTCCAGAGAAGAGGACCGTAATGGAAGTCAATTTGAGCTGACTAGGGACAACAGTTTGTTCAGAATGGTCTTTGAATTCTCAAGTGGTAACCAGTCTCCTGACTTTGCGGGGTTCCCAATTATAGACATGTTAGCCTTTCATCTGAGCAACAAACTCAGTTTTCCATATTCTGACCCAGCTGCAGTGATGGATGCATTTCAACATCCATGGGATGGAATATCATTTATGCCTGATCCGTGAGGTGCTGAACAAGTCATCAGAAATTCTAAGCAATAACGCTGGTCGTGCTTAAGTGGTACGTGGTGTACGACGTAGATCGTCAATATTTTCTCAAAAGTTACAAGGGAACATCCAGACTGGCCAAAACTTCTACCTCAGGCTTATGTGAAAGTTTTACAAAGCACCTCCTTGCCCGTCTAAACAGCTGGAGATTTTCCAGCACCACCTGAAAGTTTTTGAGACACTGTGGAGCAACTTCCAGGGTACCTCCACATGCATCCGCAGCAGTCTATCTAGCAAAATCGGTCACTTTTTCTGCAATTGGTGCCATAGAAGGGCTTATTTCTGCTCAAGGCCATTATTCCACTGATTGCAGATATTTTAGTTTTCCTACGGGTAGAGAAACTTCTTTGGTCACAGTGGTAAAAGGCTATCACTCAGCTTTAAGCCAGATTTTAAGACTGAAGGGAGTTGGTCTCTCCTCAGGGAAACTCTCAGCTCTGATAGTTTCAAGCTGTCTTACCCACCTTGGGTACTCACTCCCCCTCCACAAAGTATGATTAAGGTTCTGATGTCCCTAAAGATGGCACCATATGAACCCCTCCAGGAAGCCTCAAATCAAGACACTATTATTATTATTACCAACTAAGCTACAACTCAGTTGGAAAAGCAAGATGCCATAAGCCCAAGGGCTCCAACAAGGAAAAACAGCCCAGTGAGGAAAGAAAATAAGGAAATAATGATATAAGAAGTAATGAACAATTAAAATATTTTGACATTTCATATACTGTATAAACTATTAATGGACTTATGTCAGCCTGTTCAACATAAAAACATTTGCTGCAAGTTAGAACTTTTGAAGTTCTACCGTTTCAACCACCCGATTATGAAAATCATTCCACAACTTGGTCACAGCTGGAATAAAACTTCAAGAGTACTGTGAAGTATTGAGTCTCATGATGGAGAAGGCCTACTGTTACAATTAACAGTGTGCCTAGTATTACGAACAGGATGGAACTGGCCGGGATGATCTGAATGTAAAGGATGGTCGGAATTAAAAAAAAAAAAAAATCTTATGCAACATGCATAATGAATTAATTGTACGAAGGTGCTAAAGATTAAGATCTAGCTCAGGAATAAGAAATTTAATAGACCATAAGTTCCTGCCCAACAAATTAAGATGAGAATCAACAGCTGAAGACCAGACAGGAGAACAATACTCGAAACAAGATATAATGAAAGTAATTAAAACACTTCAGAATAGATTAATCACCAAAAATCTAAGACTCCATTGGCCAATTTTTTGTGCAATTGAAGAAGACTCAGACCTAATGTGTTTCTCAAAAGTAAATTCGCTGTCGAGAATCACACCTAAAATTTTGTCATACAAAGTTAAAGAAACATTATCAATGCCGAGATCCGGATGTTGAGGAGCCACTGTTCTTGACCTAAATACAATCATACGTTGAGTTTTCTTAGGATTCAACTTCATACCCTATAATTTGCACCATGCACAGATCTCTATTAAGGGATTCAGCAATCCCAGATCTCTACATTACATAGATAGAATTGATGGAGAGAGAGTAGCATCATCTGCATATGCAACCAGCTCGTTTTCTAACCCAAACCACATTTCATGTGTATACTGTATGAAAAGTAATGGACCAAAAACACTACCCTGAGGAACGCCAAATATCACATTCCTATACTCACTATGGTGTCCGTCAACAACTCTTTGTGATTTATTACTTAAAAAATCAATAATAATGTTAAGAAACAACCCACCCACTCCCAACTGTTTGAGTTTGAAAACAAGGGCCTTATGATTAACACTGTCAAAGGCAGCACTAAAATAGAGGCCAATCATACAAACTTCCTGACCACAATCAAGGGATTTCCGTACAGTTTTGGGGATTGTAAGGGCATCACATGCCCCAACCTTTACAAAACTAAATTGCAAACTAAGGAACAGATGATTACCTTCAGCTAACCTATTAAGATATTTTGCCATAAGACTTTCAAAAACATTAGCTAATATGGGAGTTATAGAAATTGGGCGGTAATCAGTTGGGCTTGAGCCACAGCAAACACATTTACTTAGTGGAGTAACATTACCAATTCTCCAACTAGTGCTAAAATCTTTTCTTCTTGCTAACTAGCGCAAAATAACCTAACTTTGGAGCTCAGAAACCTGCAGTGTCTTCATATAAAAAAACAAAGGAATAATAGCCTACCATTTGGGTCTACACCTCCGCATCAAGATCCATCACGAGAGCTTTAATTTAACAAGACTGAAAAGCTGAACAAGTTAGTTTAGCCTCAGGAAAACAGGAATGAGGAAGTTCTAGTTTCTCATTACTCTGCTTACTGTCAAATCCATCTGCAAAAAAGGGTTGTCTTTTCCTTTGGACAGTGAGTGACTGAGCCATCTGGTTTAAGTAAAGGAGGAACTGTTGCATCTACACCAAAGAGTGCAGATTTAAGGGTAGCCCACCACTTATGCTCCTGGGCTGTTCCGGAAAGGGTTTCTTTTATGGTTAAATCGTATTCTGTTACAGGTGAAGCATAAACTCTGAGCAAAAGCTCTAAGCTGAGTATAGTTATTACAGGTCAAATCTGATCTGTTACCCTTCCAAAGATGATAGGCCTCCTGCTTCTCCAAATAAGCATGTCTACAATCATCATTGAACCACTGTTTGTCCTTCACTAGATTTTCATTCAAAGGGACAACAGGATCAACACTACT
Source organism: Palaemon carinicauda (assembly GCF_036898095.1). NCBI lineage: Eukaryota > Metazoa > Arthropoda > Malacostraca > Decapoda > Palaemonidae > Palaemon > Palaemon carinicauda. Next base: position 18,385,568 of record NC_090743.1, read on the forward strand.
ATACAATTGTGACCAATCAAGCCCAAAATATCAAGCAAAATCCCATTCCAGTCTGCTTGACATTTCATCTTAAATGGGTATGATACATCAGGGACAGGCAGCTCATTCTTCACTACCAATGAAATAGAAGCATGATCCGAGGTCCCAACTGGAGAACCAACCTTACTGTTATAACACCTGGAGAGTCTTTGCATACGAGGTCCAAGCAGTTACCAGACCTGTGAGTGGCTTCACTTATGATTTGCTCACAGCCTGATTCAGAGGTAAAGTCTAAAGTTCCTAAGCCATGACGATCGGTAGGAGAAACAGAATTTAACTCCCTATGATGAGCATTGAAATTACCAACAAAGATAGAAGAGGCCTGTCTATCATCTTTTAGTATCTTACTCTTAATGGTAGGAAGACAATTGAGGATAGAATCATCCATGTCTGGATTCTGGTAGATTGAACACAAACTTTTATTACCTGAATCTCATGACATCCACATTCATAGCAGGACTTAAGAGAAGCAGGGTATTCAGTCCCAATATACACCACCATTCTCCTGGCCCTAGGGATGGCATCGCGTTTAAGGATTATTAGCCTCTCAAAACCAGTTTTAAGGAGCTCAGATAAGAGCTTCATATTAGAAACCAAAGTTTCTGAGCACAGAAGAATATCATACTGTCTGGACGCAACTGTAAGGTCTTGAATATTTGCATGAAGACCACGAATATTGAAATACAGTAATCTAGGATGTACTGGTCCCGGATTTTGCTCAATGTCTCCAGAGACTCTGGTCTCAAAACTGTCTTCCTTCTAGTTTTAGCTTCCTCGTGGCCTATCTTATTTCATGCTCCAAGGTGTGGAAAGATCTATCATTCTCTCTTGTAGAAGAGTATTGTCAAAATCAAAAATCCATCAATTAATGATAATAGACTTGGCTCCTCCATTTCGGTGATCAGGAAGTTACTGAAAATCTGGACAGTTTTTTACTTTGTCCTGAGAGGTCGATCATAGTTACAGTACCTTAAAATATCTGTTGTCTTCTGTCTGTCCATCCCAACTTGCTTGTAAGTGCATGTTGAAACAATAAGGGATTAATATAAAACAGTATCTTTCTGGTTATGTGAAGTCATCCTTAAAGCATATAAATCTTTGGGAGCCATTCACAATGCTTACGACTTAAGTGGTGTTGCTGCAACTTGGCGTTCTGCAAAACCACTTGGTAGCTCAAGGTCCTTAGTGCAGGTGTTTCGAAGAGACAGACTACCTTCACTGCACATTACTTTAAAAAGACTCCACCCACAGATCACAGCATACCTTCTCTTTGAGCCCAGTGGTAACTTCCCAATAAATAGTCAGACTTATGCCTTTGCAGGACAGTCAACCCCTCTGTCACAATTGTCTGCTATTCTCAGCGTAAGTGTGTATAAGAATAGAATGAATTAGTTCTTACTTCTCTTCCGAGCATCCCTTCCTTGGGAGTTTCAGCATAGAAGACCACTTATGCAGCTAAGAATATATGACTTTATTTTTCAATTTTGAACATTGAATTTATTTTAAATTTTGTCCATACAAAACCACAAACTTAGGACTATGACTCAGTCACGCACCTCTTCACAAGGTTGATATTTGGACATTGCTTCCCATACAAGTCGTTAGATATTTTGATTTTTATCCCATGGATCAAGGGTCAGGTGGATGCCTTGTGTTTCACAGACTTCCTCCCACCTGAGGAAGACTGCCTTTTAAATGACAAGGGTTTGTATTTCACATAGGAACAAAGTAAAAGTTTAAAAAAAATTTTTTTCCTAGCTATACAAACCCGAGTAATTTAATCTACATTACCCACCTCATCCAACCCTCAGTCTACATGGTCTGCCTCATCCATCCCTCAAATCTTGACCATTAGCAAGGGGTACCAATGACTCTGCAGCTCCTACCCTGTGTGGGTGGGAAGCTTGCTACCATAGAATGTTACCAGAATCCCATGATTTTTTTTTTCCTACGAAAAATAAATTTCTGGGCTCAACCTGTGCCGCCCAGTGAAATGCTCCTTAAGCACCATTTCTAAGGTATATAGCTGCTATATATATTACCAGAGAAAAATTGCATAGGAATGCCAGGTTGAACCCAGCTCGCTCACCTACACTAGGTGTCGGTTTATTACTGGGGGCGAGATAAATCATAACCAGAGGCCTCGCACCAATTAGAGATTTTCTCTTAAAAATCCCTGAAACAGCGAGGTGCCGTTCAACATCTATGCTACGTAAGCTACTACTACCAACCCAACCCACGCTAGTGAACTCACTCCTATTATAGCACCCGTACTGGATACGTCTCGCGTTTTTTTGTCTGGTGTTTCTTTGGTGTTTTCTACGCTTTTTGCTCTGATGTCGGACTCTCAGGTCTCCCCATCCAAGTTAAGTACCAGATCTATGAGTTTTGAGCTTTGGGAGGTAGCATTGCTTTTTATTGTTAATTATTCAAGTGTTATTGTCTCGATGTTCCGACCGTCCGAAGTCTTTTGGCGCGCTCCCCTCCCTTGCTCGTTCGTCACGTTTCACAATGAGTTTCATTACTGATCGTTATCCGTTTCGAACATTATTTGGAGTTATTTCACCATTACACCTATTTTTATTGCGAGTCTTTTAGATCCAGTTTAATTTTTAGATCATCTATTCATCATAGCTTGTTCTCGGTTGGCATGCCTGCCTTCGGGCTCAGTCTAGTTGGTTTCGCTCATGCCTTATTTATTGTCAGTTTCAATATTTATCATTGTTTACGCTACGATTACCATCTAGTATCATTATTTAGTTTGAGTGGGACTCTCGAGACACGGATATTTTATTACGAGAGGCAGTTATTAGCATCTTACTGTCGACATCTATCCGCAGTAGATTCAGTTGGTACCCGTGATCAGAGCGTCTCACCCGCTCTACAGGCTCCCCGTCATACCCCCCCCTGCCATCTCCTGCGTCCCCCTCTTACTGATTTGTTTTATGCATGCTTATTCCAGTTCAATGCTTACATTATTTGATATTTAGTTGATCATTATTACTGTTCTGTTATGATCTCTGTTCCGTATCCGATTACAAACCAGGCTTTTATGTACTTAGTTATATCGGACGGGTTGGTATTTCTGTCTCATATTATCACGTGATCTCCTTGTTCCCCCTCATGGACTTGTTCTCGCTTCCCCACTATCTCGCCCCCAACCCAGGGGTCCCTCTCCTACTGTTCATTGTGTGTGGTTTAACTCTACGGCCGAGTCTTCTCGTACCTCAGTTCTCCCACCACCTTCCCCTCCCCCTCATCCCTACCGGGATTTATTACGATTCATTAGTGGGTGGCGAGACTTCCCCCGGGGTTTTCATCCAGTACACATGTACCTGGTCGTTCCCGTTTTCTTCCCCGCCGCCCTGATTGACCATCAGCGGCGAGGAGAGAGAACTAGGCTCGGCCGGGTTGCAATTTTACTATTTCCGTACTCGACGGAATCCGTATTATTTTAAATTACACCCTGGATATGGAGAGTTATTGTGTTTGTTAGGATACAAGTATGTTCCGCAACCTACGGAACTCCCTTTATGATTAATTCTTACCAGTTTTACATTGAGTGCTTTGTCATGCTACCAGTTTTCCCGTCCGTCCCGTGTGTCACGGAACTGTCCTGTTTTCTCCCGTCACTGGGGAATCTTGCTATGAAGGTTTGAATTTAATGAGTGTGTCTTACGACAGATTGCTAGGCCTCCGGGCCCCCCGCAACTGCTTCCCGGGTCTGACGGGACTGATTTTAATATTACGACTCTACTCTTTTACATTATGGACGGGAAACTATATCTTTCGCCATGGACAATTCACTTTGAAATGATCATAATACGGAACTAAAATTTTTTCTCAGAGGTTTATTTTCTAGGATTACTGTTACATATCCTTATTCTACATTTAAGTGCATCCTGACTTAAGTTTAACCCTGGATAGGTACGGTCCTCGGACACCCCTTTAAGGGTATACTCGGACGCGAACGACCCCGACGCCAAAAAAAATTCTTGAAAAATCCGTTTTTGCAGTAACCTCCTTTTTTCTTTTGCCAAAAAAAACTTCAATGAATGCTTAAAACAACTGTAAAGATAAATACTACTCATCTGCAGAAAAACTATTTATTACAAATATTTTAAAAAATTAAGTAGAAAAAAAAAAAGACCTGACATAAAAATTCATAAAAAAAAAGTTTATACATATATACACAAATCCTTTTAGGAATTGATTCTTGAATGTTTAGGACACATCTTGATGTATTTTGGATGAAGTCAGACCCATGGAGGTGAAGATCTGAAATGAGAAAAAAAGGGTAACTTTTTTTGGCCAAAAAAAATTGTCCAAATTTCATGAATTTTTTTGGGTACCCAAATGAAATAGGAAGTGGCTAATTTTTTTAGGGAATAAACATATGTTATCCTAAAATAGAAATATGTAAAAAAATCTTCATTATTTTGTAAATTACATTTATATCAGGGGCCATATCTAAAGGTAATTTTTTGAGTACTTGGAAATTTCGTAAAAAAATACATATATTTAATATATAATATGATATTTATGCAGGTAAAAATATACCAAAATATCACAAATTCTATAGGGAACAAGAATATATATAGATAGGGCAGCTTACGCTTCGGATATGTCCACAAAATGGCCGCCAACCACACTGACTCAGACTCCCTAATCTGCCACTTGAAATGTAGGAAGGGTATGTCAATTTCAAGGTGTTATTTACTAATCTAATTATTATTGGATATGCATAAAAATTGTATGGTGGGTTGCTGGATAATTGTCGATTATTTTACGAATATAAAATTAAAATTCTGACCCAAAAAATTTTTTTTGAAGGGAAATAAAATCGAAAAAAAAAATGTAAAACAATATTTTAGCTAAAAAAATTTGATGATATTCAATCAAAAAAAAAGTAAACAAAATTTTCCGACAAATAAACATCTAGAGGAATCATTACTCTGTGATAGTTCCTTAGTACGTAGTAATTTTGAAAGAATTGGGAAAAAACGAAAAAATGGCAGTCACCGGAAAATCGAACACATACCTATATATACGCCATATCTGGCTAAAAAAAAGATAGGCATGGGTAGCCAGATCATCTAGAAACACTTTCCAACACTATAAAAATATAAGTTTTGCGACACTACTTGCCAATTCCTTACAGTAACATGACTAAGCAAAAAAATGCAAAACAAATAAAAAGGGGCACTCGTGGAAAAATGGCCATTCTAATATACGGCATTTCAGAAAAAAAAAATTTCAGCCACGTGCTAGGCAAACCATCAAGGCATATTTTCCGACAAATAAACATATAAATGAAATATTACTCTGTGATAGTTCCTTAGTACGTAGTAATTTTGAAAGAAATGGGAAAAAACGAAAAAATGGCAATCACAGGAAAATCGAACACATACTTATATATACGCCATATCTGGCTAAAAAAAAATAGGCATGGGTAGCCAGATCATCTAGAAACACTTTCCAACACTATAAAAATATAAGTTTTGCGACTCTACTTGCCAATTCCTTACGGTAACATGACTAAGCAAAAAAATGCAAAACAAGTAAAAAGGGGCACTTGCGGAAAAATGCCCAACATTCTAATATACGGCATCTCAGATAAAAAAAAAGACATGCACGTGTTAGCCCAACCATCAAGGCACACTTTCTAACACATAAACATGAAAAAAAAATCAATAATATACGGCAATTCCTTACTACGTAGTAAATTTTTACAAATATTGAAAAAAAAACAGAAATTGGCAACCGCAGTTAAATACCCAATATACCAATAACTACGTCGTATCTGACAAAAACAAAATCACGCATGGGTAGCCAGATCATCTAGACACACTTTCCAACATTAAAAAAGCAAAAGTTTTACGACACTATTTCGCAATATCTTACGGAAAAATGACTTGGCAAAAAAATAAAAAAAAATTAAAAAGGGACACTCGCGGTAAAATGCCCGACATTCTAATATACGACATCTCAGATAAAAAAAAAGACATGCACATGTTAGCCCAACCATCAAGGCACACTTTCTAACACATAAACATGAAAAAAAAATGAATAATATACGGCAATTCCTTACTACGTAGTAATTTTTACAAATATTGAAAAAAAAACAGAAATTGGTAACCGCAGTTAAATACCCAATATACCAATAACTACGTCGTATCTGACAAAAACAAAGTCATGCATGGGTAGCCAGATCATCTAGACACACTTTCCAACACTAAACAAGCAAAAGTTTTACGACACGTTTTGGCAATATCTTACGGAAAAATGACTTGGCAAAAAAATGAAAAAAAATGAAAAAGGGGCACTCGCGGTAAAATGGTCCTCGTGGTGATGAACGACATTTTAACTAAAAAAAAAACATGCACATGGTAGCCAAACAATCCACCAAGACTTTCCACAACTGATAACCTATACAAGTTGCACCATTCTACGACAATTTCATAATACGTAATAACTTTGATAATTATGCAAACTACCTCAGAAGGGTAAACTCGGACGCGAACGACCCCGACGCGTCTCAGAAATCGGGGAAGGAGTACAGCTACAGCAATGCACATCTGGACACTACTAGAGCGTGTAGGGGAGACACCTCCTGCAGGTCGATCACCCACAAATTCAGTCACAGGGGTGAGTCACGTGAGAAAAACCTGTTTTTTTTTGACGCTCGGGGTCGCAAACGACCCACCGTACCTATCCAGGGTTAATATCCGGCCCCCCCCCCGGGGCCTCTCTGAGATATCTTAACTATTAGAAATATTCTCTTAGCTTATATTCAAGTGTACCCTGACTTATCTTACCCGGTCCCCCCGGGTCCCTCTGAGATATCTTAAGCTTACATACCATGATCCTATATGCTGAAGTGCATGCTGATTTAATCTTAATACCCGGACCCCCCGGGTTCCTTTGTAAGATATCTGTTATGGGGTACTCATGGATCATTCCTATTAAAGATGGTCCGTTGCCAAATGACAGCCTGCGCGGCCGTTCTCCAGCAACCCTGCGGCCACGAAGTGTGTAGGTCCCATGCCGACTGTGGTGTCCAGGTGGACGGCATGGTGGTTTGGCTCCCGGATAACTGCCTCATATGCTATGAGTTGATCTCCACCCTCTCCTCGGATTCGGTGAGTATCTCAGTTTCGATCCAACCTTATACATGGTTTAACCTTTATTTCCATGTCTGTTTCTTACAATTTTGATCGATTCATTCCTTGATAATTACTATATCCTTACTCCTCCGGATTTCTATCCTTAACGAAGCATATTCTTTCAGAGCTCCCAGTCTGCTAAGACTTCAGCCCGGGCAACCCTGAAAGTCTGGGTCGGTGGCTTTGCTCGAAACGTAAAGGCAAAGCAGCCTTATGTACTATCGGAGGAGTATTGCAACCTATTATACCCGAATGCTAAATAATCAGCAGCAGTTGCCATTAACGCAATGATCGGCCTCCCTACGGATTTAGGACCTTCCAACGACCCTATCACTGACGACGTCACCGCTATGAACCTGGACGTGGAACCTATGGCTCTTGATGAGCCAGAACCAGGTAGGTGAGGCAGGTGGATCTTGGGATAAGATTCCTCTTCTTAGCCTGTCTTTCTCTACATCCTCTAATACTACTTCTTTTCAGGGTTTCCCGGGGGACCACGGGTCTGTTACCAAATCCCGCCCGGTTCCCCCTAAAGTAAAGTCTCAGAAGAGGCCTTTGCTTAAGACTCGGAAGGTTTCTAAATCTTCGAAGTCTGTAAAGGCTTCTCGCTCTAGAGTCCCCAAAGACTCCGCTGTCGCCTCCCCTCCCACTCACGACCCTGGAGCGCAGACAGCCTACGCACCTCTTCCGGCGTCCTTCGACCCGGAGGAATTTTCATCTAAACTGCTGATGCAGATTGGTTCGATGATGTCTTCCATCACGGGCAGGCTGCAGACCCAAGAGGGTCTCATAGAGGGCCTCTTGAGACAGGGGTTGCCACAGCAGCAACAATTCATCATCCCGGACGCCTCTAAGCTCCCACCCTTCACTAAAAATAATCCTTGGAAAATGGCCTTGCACTCTCCCTACACTGATGGCATGTTGACCATCGAAGGTTGTGGCACCCGGCCGGTCAACGACTTTGAATTCTTCCCTCCTGGTCTTAAATTCCCTTTCCCCGGCTTCTTCCGGCTGACCGAGGAGGCTCTTGTTAGATTGGACAAGGTCCCAAAAGAGACCGTTATTTATCCCAAGGAGCTAGCCCAATCTACTTGGGTTCGAACATTGGGCGAATGGGATTGTGTCAACACTATGCTGACCCCCACAGGAATTCCTATACCATGTTCCTTGTGGACGAGCAAACCCCTACTCCATGCATTACAAAAATGATGGAGCTAGCTCTTCAGGCCATCGCCGAAGACAAACCATTGCCACAAATACGAAAGACAGACCCAACATCTCTCTTGCTCCCGTCAGACAACGAGTGCTGGCACAATATTCAGGCCACTTTTACTTCTGGCAAACTAGCGGCTGACTGTGCTTCGACACAGTTCAGCGAGAAACTCCCGAGGCTCCCGGAATCCTTAATCCGTCTTGAGTTTGAAACCCGGACCAGGTTTAGTAGAACTCTTAATTCCGGGACAATGGCAGAGGTGCTCTCTCACATACGAAGAGGAGTCGGTTTTTAAAGTTCTAATGAAGTCTTTACAGTACTTCAATCACTTTTGTCAGATGCCTACGACTTTCTAGTAGCTAGATGCCGTTGCCGTAGGCATGTGCTAGCTGAGCCTACCATTCGGCATGAGCCGAATAAACTTATTAAGGCCCCCTTCTGGGGTCCGGACTTGTTTCAGGAAGACCTAGTGAATAATGTCCTTGCGGAAGCGGCTAGGGTTAATCAGAGCCTCAAGGTTCGCTGGGGCCTCGTGCCCAAACGAAAGTTTGAACAGCCAAGCGTTCAATCTCGAGGCAGGAAGAGGCTACGCCCGTACCACTCTTCCCAATACCGCCAATCTCTTCCAGTCGTACAGCCTATCCCGGTGGCACAGAGAAATCAACCTTCCACCTCCAAAGGCCACCCCCAACAACAATGTGTTGGTTCCCCAGAGTCAGGTGCCTTCCACCTCCTTTGCCACCTCCCCCGCCTTTAACCCCAACTACGAACCCCGGGGTTCCTCTCAGGGTTACCAACGTGGTAGAGGTTCCGGAACAAGGGGATCATTTCACAACAGAGGTGGCAGAAAATCCTTCTACCGTGGCTGAGGATCACGCGGAGGACGTGGAGGCAAATCCACATCAAGCTATTGAAAGCTCTCAGGTAGGGGGAAGGCTTTATGCATTCCGGCACCATTGGAAGTTCAGCAATTGGGCCTTCAGCATAATTTCCAGAGGTCTGGGGTGGATTTGGATAGAAGGGCCCCCTCCACCGACCAGTTTCCATCAACTTCCAACGGAGGAGCTGACTTTATTTGTTCAAGATCTTCTGCAAAAGAACGCAATCAAAGAAGCAAAACATTTGAGATTTCAAGGTCGCTTGTTCAGCGTGCCAAAGAAAGGCTCAGACAATCGAAGAGTCATTCTAGATCTCTCGTCTGAACTTGTTCATTCAATGCGACAAGTTCCGCATGCTAACCGTTTCTCAAGTGCGGACCTTACTTCCCCGTGGGGCCGTCACCACCTCCATAGATCTTACAGATGCCTACTATCACGTTCCGATAGCAAGGCACTTCCGACCATTCCTAGGATTCAAACTAGGCAACCAGGCCTACACGTTCAAAGTAATGCCATTCGAGCTCAATATTGCTCCCAGAATTTTCACAAAGTTGGCAGAAACAGTAATCCAGGAGTTACGAACCCAAGGAATTCAGGTAGCTGCATACCTAGACGACTGGCTCATTTGGTCAGACAACGTTGAGGACTGTTTCAAGGCAACGGACAAAGTAATTCAAGTCCTACAACACCTAGGGTTCCAGATCATCTTCGGGAAGTCTCGGCTGGTCCCAGAGTCCAAATTTCAGTGGCTAGGACTACAGTGGGATTTACGCTCCCATACCTTATCTCTCCCCAAAGCCAAGAGAACGGAAATAGCAAAGAGCACGAAACGTTTTCTCAAGGACAAGCTGACGTCCAGAAGGAGCCAGGAGAGGATCCTGGGCTCCTTACAGTTCGCCTCAATGACAGATGTCCTACTGAAGGCCAGACTGAAGGACATAAACAGAGTTTGGCGCTCCAGAGCGAATGAAAGGTATCGGGACAAAAAAGCTCGTCTTCCTCCAGTTCTGAGGAGGAGACTCCAGCCATGGACAAAGGCCAAAAACCTGGCAAAGTCAGTCCCCTTACAATACCCACCTCCAAAACTCGTTATCCACACAGACGCCTCCTTGACAGGCTGGGGAGGATACTCCCAGCACAGGAAGGTTCAGGGACTATGGTCGACGATGCTTCAACAATTTCACATCAATATCTTAGAAGCCATGGCGGTCTTACTAACTCTGAAACGACTATCCCCAGCCAAGAAACAACACATAAGACTGGTTCTCGACAGCGAAGTCATAGTCCGCTGCATAAACAGAGGTGGTTCCAAGTCAGGCAACATCAACCATGTGGTGTTAACGATCTTTTCGTTAGCGGCATCAAATCAGTGGCACTTGTCAGCCGTCCACCTCGCGGGAGTACGAAATGTAGTGGCGGACGCACTCTCGAGGACAACCCCGTTGGAGTCGGAATGGTCTCTAGATCTGAAGTCATTCCGTTGGATCCTGTCCCAGGTCTCTAAGTAAACCTCTTTGCAACAGAGTCCAATCACAAACTAGCATGTTATGTAGCCCCAAACCTGGACCCTTGGGCTTATGCCTTGGACGCAATGTCCCTAGACTGGAACACTTTGGAGAAGATTTACTTGTTCCCACCGGTAAATCTGCTGATGAAGGTGCTGGACAAACTCCGGACTTTCAGGGGACAAGTGGCTCTCGTGGCTCCCAATTAGCCCAAGAGCAATTGGTTTCCTCTGATACTGGAATTGGGTCTCCATCCCCATCAGATACCCAACCCAATTCTTATGCAAATAGTACAAACTTGCACTGTGTTCGCTTCCTCAAACATTCAGTGCCCCCTAGATTTATGGACTTCATGAAATTTGCAGCCCAAAAAGGTGCAGACATCGATCCGCAAAATACTTTATTTTTGGAGTCTAACAAAAGGGATTCCACCCTTCGCCAATACGATTCAGCGGTTAGGAAGCTTGCAAAATTTTCGTAAGACTCAAAGGTCGAATTAATGACTATGAATCTGACTGTAACCTTCTTCAGATCCCTTTTTGTGTCAGGTCTGGCAGCCAACACTATTACCACACTTAAATCTGCTCTAAAGAAGATTTTCCATATCGGGTTTAACATAGACCTAACAGATCCACTATTCTCATCAATCTCAAAAGCCTGCGCCAGATTGAAACCATCTATTCGCCCTAGCTCGGTTTCCTGGTTTTTGAATGATGTCCTCAAGTTGGCATCCGAGACCCTCAATGACTCGTGTGATTATATACCCTTGTTAAGGAAGACCTTATTCCTTATGAGCCTAGTTTCTGGCGCCAGAATATCAGAACTTGCAGCCTTGACTAGGGACCCGGGCCATATTGAATTTCTCTCGTCAGGGAAAGTTCTCCTCTCTCCTGACAAAGTTTTCTTAGCCAAAAATGAGAATCCCCAGGATAGGTGGTCCTCCTGGAAGATTGTTCCGCTTCCTCCGGACCCATCACTATGTCTCGTAACCACCCTGAAATCCTACTAAATAGAACCTCCTATAAGTCCTCAGGGCCCTTATTCATTAAAGAACATGGTAGTACCATTACCCTCAAAGGGGTCAGGCAACAAATTTTATATTTCATTAAACAGGCTAATCCTGATTCATTCCCCCATGTCCATGATATACGAGCTGTAGCTACCTCAGTTAACTACTTTCATTACATGAATTTCACTGAACTTACTAAATATACAGGCTGGAAGTCCCCAACAGTATTTAAGCGACACTATTTAAAACTTCTGGAAGCCCTTAAATTCGCTACAGTAGCAGCGGGGAATGTGGTTCCACCTGAACATGCTGAGTCTTAACTAACCATGTCTTGCTATCTTCTTCCTCTTACCTGCCTTACTTACAGTTCCTACCTTGGTTTTTGGTTTTGTTATACATGAGCTATACCAGTACAGTGTAACATTTTATTATATCAATTGCTCTTATTCCACGAATTGTTTTTGTTGTTTTCACTCATGTTACCTTTTCAATCATGTTGTAATTTAGATTTTATCCTGTGACTGCTAATACCTAGCTGTCCCTGTCATCCCTCCTTAAGAGAGTGATTTCATGTTATCTTTATTACTTTTCAATATTAGAGAGGATATACCTCTTATTCTTATATACGTTTGAGTAAACCATTTGATGTTACCATGTCTTTAATTGTTTTCCTCTCAGGTTATTTCCAAGTTTGGGACCATTTCTCTTGTACCATTTCACTGGGCGGCACAGGTTGAGCCCAGAAAAGGGATTTTGACCAAGGAAAAATCTATTTCTGGGCGAGAGACCTGTGCCGCCCAGTGAACCCATCCTCGAAATCCCTCCCTGCTTGGGCCCCAAACTTGGGGTGCTATAGGGGACTTGGGGTGCTATAGGGGGTGAGTTCACTAGCGTGGGTTGGGTTGGTAGTAGTAGCTTACGCAGCATAGATGTTGAACGGCACCTCGCTGTTTCAGGGATTTTGAAGAGGAAATCTCTAATTGGTGCGAGGCCTCTGGTTATGATTTATCTCGCCCCAGTAATATACCGACACCTTATATAGGTGAGCGTGCTGGGTTCAACCTGGCATTCCTATGCAATTTTTCTCTGGTAATATATAGCAGTTATATACCTTAGAAATGGTGCTTAAGGTGCATTTCACTGGGCGGCACAGGTCTCTCGCCCAGAAATAGATTTTTCCTTCGTCAAAATCCCTTTTTTAAATTTTTGTTTGTTGAACTAGGTCTTGATTCCAGGCAGATCATATAGCACTTATAAGAAGATACAGTGATAAGGTGAAAATTTTTAAAGTTCATTAACTAAGTCCCGAGATACTACCAATAGGGAGTTATTGGGTCCTTGACTGGCCAGACAATACTACATTGGATCCCTCTCTGGTTACCGTTCATTTTGTCTTAGCCTAAGCAGACACAAATAGTCTGATCTATTCTTCCCACATTCTCCTGTCCTCATACTCCTGGCAACACTGAGATTACCAAACAATTCTTCTTTGCTCAAGGGGTTAATTACTGCAATGTAAATGCTCAGTGACTATTTTCCTTGTTTGATGATGTAAGCCACTACTGTGGTATTGTCGCTCATCCCCGCCACAGAGTGGCCGCCCATGAACTGATGGAACTGTTGAAGGGCCAGGGAGACGGCCTTCATCTCTAGAGATGTGTGGAAATATTTAACCAACTGACCAGAGGCCTGAGGTAGTGTGGAGCAGCATGGGGCACTCCACTCTTTTATTTTTTGAAGCGAAGCGTCTGAGAACAGCAGCCACTCCCTTTAAGATATTTTCCTCCCCTGAAGGACTTGGTGCCTTTCCCGTCATTGGTTGGAAAGAGCTTCTTAGACACTGTCTTCTTTGCTGTCATCTTGACTGGGTTAGATTGCCGAGCTACTGATGGTTTGTAGGGCCTGGATATCGACGCCCTATGGAGGAGCGAGTCCTGGGAGACTTTCTCCTTCATCTCACCAGCCTGCTCTACATCCTTCGGCTCAAAAAGAGAGGATCCTTCTAGAGAGGAGTTCCTGAGCCTAACTATTTCAGCATTAGGGACCTGCTGATGTAATCTTTTTGACACTGCATCACGACGTTTCAAGTTGGTGTTTGCCCACTAGTTCGAGACTAGGTGGGCAAGAAAGTCCTGAGTGGAGGAAGGTTTCCATAACGTACCTGTTACTTTCTTTGGAAAAACCTTTGGTCCGTACCAGAATTCCTAGGGTCCCCAACCAAATATCAAGCCACGAAGTAGCCTGCATTGTATACTTTGTGACCTCCTGATTGAGGGTCTTTGCTGCCGAGAAAGACCTGACGGTTGGAGTCTCTTTATAACCCCCCCTTGGTTAGCTTTTCCAGAGAGGAGTGGAAGAGCTGGACAAGGCTCATCCACAACCTTATGGTACCTCCTCTGCTGGACTCTAGGAGGTGGGAAGAGCCCAATTGCCGAGAGGCGAAGTCAGAGAGCTGTTGAGCAATCTTAGCACTGGACTTAGAGGGCTTCAGAGTGCCAAAGACAGTGGCCACGCTGGGGAGTGCTGGCAAGCTGGAGTTTGCTGATGCGTTGGGGAGAGATATAATGTGCTGGAGTGCAGCTTGAACATTATCTGACAGCTCAGATGGAGCGCAAGTGTGCTGATGAGTAGAAAAGCGTTGCGCAGGAACATGGGGCGCAGGTCAACGACACGTTGGCTGGCGACGAGCGCACGAGGATGGCAAGTAGTAAGATTCTACACAGCGGTAGAAGGCTAAGGGCCCGAAGATAACTGACGAGGAGGCTCCTATGCCGAGGAACACGGTGTAGACAAGACTGAAGAGCCAAAGAGGTGCCTTTTCACTAATGATGAAGGGACACATCTAAGACAAAGAGGAGGGTGAGAACAAAAACGCCCTCTTGGGGGCCGGTGGATCAGCAAGTTGACCTCTTGAGTGAACTACGCAGAGGGGAAGGAACACTCGCAGGAGAGACGGACAAAGAACTTTACTTCCCCCTCAAAGCATGTTCAGCAGTGGGGCGGGACGGGAAGTACAGTCAACAGCAACGGCGGAAGAGTCTGAAGGGCAGGGGTGTTGGCAGGATGGGCACCGGATGACGCCTCTGACACCACAACATCAACGCAGGCAATAGGATTTACCTCTGATGTAGACAAGAGCTTTCCATTAGCATCAAGGCAAAGGAGTTGCAGTAGGTTATCCTTGGAGGGCGGACTCAGTAACCCGAAGGATGACCACTCCTAGGGCGAGTGACAGCATCTCTCAAGGACCAAGGTTGACCAGGTGTTAAAGGGCCTGCGCTACTACTTAATGGTCTCTCGGAAGAGACCAAACAACCAGGAGGTTTGGAGGAACTTCAGGAAGTGGAAGAAGTCTTGGGTATTTTCTACTTCGAAGGAGAAGAATCCCACTTAAGATTTCTTCCGCCGGTGCCCAAATCTTTCCCACTGGGAGGCAGACCACTCCCGAAACTCATTACAAGTAATCACTGTGATTGTTGACCAATGCAAATGGGACAAAGGGTGTGAGGATCGATGTCCTCGGCAGACATGAAGGTACTGCAGGGCCGGCCTTCAAATCCAGGGCATGGTCAGCAGAAGGCGCCATACACACACACTGAAACAGAGAGAGCACAAAATGCATTAATGGCAGTCAAAAATATTTGGTGAGGATGGAGAGCGGCAATGAATGATCACCATCCGAGCCATAAGCAAAGTGATCTCATTCACTGGTGTGGGAGGGGTAGCTAACTAACCCCCTTTCCCTCCCGCTAAATATCGGGTTGGGTAGTTATACCTCGCTAAATTTTAATGGCTTGTCCTTTCAGCTTCGCTAAAAAAAATATTCTAATAAATAATGTTTGTACACCAGTTACAGAACAAATCAATATCTAATTACAGGTTTTTATCTGTAGCAATTTAACTTATGTAGAAATAGAATTGTCAAAATTAAACCAACCTATTATGGTATATGTTAGAAGAAATAGATGGTCAATTTATGTAGACCCATAAGGCTATATAAAAGGATTATATATAGATGATTATAGTAGATTGGAATATTTCATTGTGGGAATAGACATCAGTCAGAATTACATTATGAATGTGTTGAATTATCGTGCTAGTTAATCATGTTTTTAAAATTAAGATTTGAATGAAAATTATTAATGCTTTGTTTTAATTTATTCCAGACCATTAGTGCAGTGATCAAACTGGTACCTAGGGTATAAAAGAAAGATGGTATTGAGATTGCAATGACGTTGAGAAAATTCAAGCCAGTGACCATTTGGGATGGAAGGTCTCCATTTCTCCTCATGTATTAGTCTCCACAGCATCCAGCTGGTTTTGAAGATATCTGTAACTGGTGTCCAGTTACAAAAAGGCAGACCCAACCGAACAGTCATGTCTGTCAATTAGATGGAGCATTATCTGACAGTGTCAAAAAAAATGGAAGGAGGGCCTAGCAAAGCTTCTCTCCTATTGATGGAGATACAGGTTGTCTTGGCAAAGTGGCCTTTGTTGATGTACAGGGGGGGGAGGATTCAGTAAAAGCTGCTTGTGCAAGACAGGACACTTCTACCCTCGTTGATGGAAGCTGAGCCGAGCAGCCAGCCCTGCGGTGAGTCGATGATGATGGAACTCCAACTGCTTGTATTGATAGAGATGACCCCTACCCAGGCTCCCTGTGTTTGTTGGACAAGACAGACCTAGTATAGCTGCTCATCTTTGTGATGATTCATAGCTGATCTACTGGTAATGATGAAGAAAAGAGCTAGCAGATATAAGTATTAATATAGAACCCCCCCCCCCCCATCTACTTGTATGAAAGAAGTAGAGGGGACCAGTTGCCAGTGCTGAAGAAAAGGGGGGGGGGGGGTAGCAAAGCTGCTGACATTTGTAAAAATAGAGCTTGCCTACAATACTTGTGCTAAAAGAGATCAGGCCGAGCAGGTGACATGTCTATATCAATGACACTGACAAAGATCATCATCATGTATGCTGATGAAAATTAATTTAGCAGAACTGCCATTGTTGTTGATGAAGACAGGACTGATTTCCTATGTTTAAGTCGTTCTGATTCAGACTGTAGGTGGCTGCCTGTCCTCTTACCATGCTTTGCTACAAGTGCTGAGGGAGATGGAGACTGAATCTCTATAGACGGGGTCCAATCGCTAGTGTTAATGAAAATTGGTCCCAGCTAATTGCTCAAATTGATACTGATGGGCTCCAGTTTAGTTACTCGTGGAAGAATAAAATTTGACTTGATGTAAAGATTTCCAGTTTAACTAGGCACCCTACATATGCAGTTGAGGGACCAGCCTGTGTTGATGGAAACATGGCCTAGCAGAGCTGCTCCTGTTGATTGAGAGTGACGTAGATCCTACCTGCCGCTGTTAGGCCCAGCTGAGGAGGTTGTGGTGAAGATATACCCTAGCGTGATGAGGTCTTACGCAGATATTCATAGCTTGGGGGTTCAAGGAGTTGAAGGCTTGGTATTGAGATTCAAGGATAGATTTAAATAATGTGGACAGTCTGCCATTTTCCTGTAAAAGATGAATATTTTAACAATAATTCTCCTTACAATTTATAAATAGTTTTATTCAATTAATTTACTTGTGAACACCTACAGTACTGTATATATAAATATGTATTATTCTAACAAAATAATTCCCTTTGTATTGACTACCTACACATTTTTGCTGCTAGTCTACCAATGTTAACCAAAATATCAATTTGTTAAATTTGTAACTAGTATATTAAATAAACTGAAATTATGAACTGTAAGCCAGAAAATTTCTTCAATCTACAAAAAGTACTCTACTTCAGTAGGCAGCATAATATTTCCAATTAAATTCAAGATAAGATTGGCTGCTTCCTAGCTTAAACAATAATGAAGGGAAATTGGTAGGTTGAATGTGGAGTTATAAAAAAAGTGATACTCCAGGTTATAAAAGTAATCAAACTATAAAGACATCGTATACTTAGACTTTTTCATTTAAGAAAAACCTAGGAAGAACATTACTGTGGTAGGTCACTCCCACCTGGAATAAAAACTTTGTTGTTAAAGACAAAGGGAGAAAAATACTAGTACTGTATAGCGAATTTGCTTGAGGGCAAAAAAAATTATACTAACCTATTTTCTACTTCACATAAGGAGATTAAATTTTTAAAGTGGGTACAATATTTGATTTGCAAGCATTGCTATCATGGCAATGCCCTAAAATTGATTGAAAATAGTTTTACCTAATCTATTCTCCTTTTTATCAATGAAAATTATGACATGACAACTAAAAATAGGGGGAAAAAAAGTAGCTACTGTATACCATTGTTCATCGGCAGATATATGCTACAAGAATTCGAGTACAAGAAATGGAGAAGCAAATATCGGAAGAAAATAGTGCACATATAAAAAACCATTGCAACATAAACTCCATTTGCATACGTATAAACTTACTTGATAATGATGTGAACACTCAGGTTCATCAAAAATATACATGAACAAATGGTCCTCCATACTTGCGGCTTTGTAGCAGACCCATATGTTCTGTGTTAATTTTTTCTCCTAGGAAAAAATATATTTGGGAATATTTACGAAAAGTACTAATTCCCTGTAGATATTGATGGCGTAGGCAAGTAACATTTTAAGAAATTTCTAATCAATCTAGAATGAAACTGAGAAAATTATGTTTTGGAAGTAAAGCAATGAAAAAATATATTTCACAGAAAACCTTGTAGGATCTACGTTAATAACGTTAATTTAGGTGAAAAATACACATACTTGACAATATATTAAGATAATTTAGCATGCACAAATTTGATATAAATGTAGACTACATATTTATCAAAATGTATAGAGGAATAATATGAATATCAATTGAATATTCAAGTCTTCAAAATGATATACTATACTCAAGTTTCCAATAGTACGATTATGAAGAAATTTTAATTGCCAAAAAGAGAATAAGAAAAGACACAACCCCAATATTTATAAAGTTATCCCCTCTTATAAACAAAGGTTTTATTTTAATGTAAGCCCTTAGTTATGTTTTTTGGCGATTTCACAACTTTTTTAATTACACATAAAGTTCAACAATGTTAGGGGTGTTAGCAGTCCCCATGCTTACAAAAAGGTACACTCAAATACTGATGTACTGCTCATATGGGCCTCACTAGGCCTTATACTTAGATATATACAGTGCTATTACATGGGACGTTGACTATTTGTCTAAATTAGTCCTAACACCTAAGATATTTGAGACAAAAACTTTAGGTGAGGAAACAAGTTAAATCTTCTTATCTCCCTTGTTATGAAAAACCTAAACGGAGGATCAAAATGAATATTAAAGCTGTCCCATATTTACCATAAGGAAAAAATTTAGGAGTGATAAGAAAAGCCTAGCTATTGTAGTACTGTACAATATGGAATAACTTTCTAGAGCAGAGTTGAGAGTAAAAACATCAACTAAGATCACTGTCATCTTCAGAGGAAATTAATTGTTCTTTCCTACCACACCTGAAAAAAAAAATTGGAAAATTTCAACAATGTTTAGGCCTACTTCCTAATGAAAAATGCCCTCATTTAAGGCTAACACAATTGTATTAAATTCTTGTACACAGGTAGATGGAGAAGAAGATGCTATTTGGTTCATATTTTTTCAGTTCTCATGAGGGTTTTGAAAAATACTACCCCACTTTTCCAACATCCCCGAGTAAATTTTTAACTAGTTGGTCCTGCTTATTCAGATATTCATGGAAAATAATTACATCGGTGATTTGTTTATTCTTATACTGTTGATATTGCTTACTTTATTTAGAAATTCAAAGATAAAACCTGTCTACAGATATCTACATAAAGCAGAAATATATGCAACAGAATAAATACACTTCTCCAATATTTATGCATTTCCAGCTCTGATATTTATACATTTTCAGCTATTTTAGGATTAATTCAAAACTAATAAAAAATTACAAATTATTATTTTGCTAGATTCAATAATACTAAAATTTTTCAAGATAATTTGTATCTTTCCTAACTATACAAACCCAAGTCATTTATATGGGTTTATTCCCGTTTTTCCTAGCTATACAAACCAGTCATTTTTCTAGGTTCTGGCACCAATAGTTTTGTCTGGAAATGAGAAGGCCGATTTACTGGCAAAGAATGCTGCAGCTGAATTGCTACCAAGAAGGTATCCCATTCTCTAATGATTTTTTTTTTTTTTTTACCTAGAATCAAAAATTTGATTTATAATAATTGGCAACAGCATTGGGATAGTTTAGTTGTAAATAACAGAGAAATAATGAATGTTATATCCCCTTGGAAGTATAACATGATGCCCCAAAAGTGGGAGACTACTCTGTCATCTCCGCATTAGTCACACTTGGTTGACACCTGAGTTTCTGCTAACTGGCCAACACCAGCCATATTACAAAGACTATTGGGTACCCTTGACAGTGAGCCATTTGTCGACCGAATGCCCCATTTAAAGCACCGAAAGAAATAAATATCTGTTTGAGCCTCGCAGCGGGGATGGCAGGTTCATCCTTGCCCAGATTCTTGGGATAGATGAAGGTGAAGACAAGGGGGAGCTGTTCCTCTTTGTAAGATCTTGTTTTTCCATCTCTAGGTAGAGATTCTGGCTGAGAATAAACTTTTGAAGAGGAGGGAGCCATACTGACTTCCTTGAAGGATTATGCTCAAATTTCAACAGGTCAAGCCCTTGACCCAAAAGGGTGGGCTACCACCTCTAGGGGAGATACACCTGATGAAAATTCTGTCTGTGATAGTACTTTTGAAGTGTGGAAGCCATCTTGACCTCTTTGGAGGTTTGTGCTCTGGCTGTAACAGCTCGAGCACTTGACTCGGATGGCTGGGCCACTACCACTAAGGGAGATGCTACCACTGGTTCCCTGTGGTAGTAAAGGGTAGTGAATTATCACTTTTTCGTGGCACCTTAATAGCTTGAGCAGAATTAAGTTGTCGATTAAGTACATTTGTTGCATGGCATACACTATGTTCAGTATTTGCTTTCAAGATAGCAGCTTCTTTCTTGTATTCTCTACAACTTTTATCGTTTGATTTGTGATGTTCTTTTCAGTTTGCACAGGTTGTATTTCTGTTGCATCCGCCATGTTCTAATGGAGAACAGTTAATATAAACTATTATTGCAGTACCAGGGTGGATGACCATATTTGAAACAATTGAAGCATAGTGAAGGGTGGTCTCGGTCCCTATCTACCGTGATATTCGAGGGAATACTGTACACCAAATCAAGTGACAAACGGTTAAAGGCAGAAAGAGGTGGAGGCGACTGTCCACCAACGTCCAAGACAAGGTACTTCATTAGTAGTAGTACAGTGAACCCTCGTTTATCGCGGTAGATAGGTTCCAAACCCGGCCGCGATAGCTGAAAATCCGCGAAGTAGGGACACCATATTTACGTATTTATTTAACATGTATATTCAGACTTTTAAAACCTTCCCTTTACGTAGTACTGTTAACAAACTACCCTTTAATGTACAGAACACTTAATGCATATACTACAGTCCCCTAAACTAAAACAGGCACAATTATTAAAGGCGATTTTATATCATGCGTTTCCTAAACACGCCAAAAAGCACGATAAAAAATGACAACCAATGTTTTGGTTACGTTTATCTCTGATCATAACAAAGAAACAGACGCATTTACACATCTGTGTATAGGTTAGTTTTTGCATTGACAGCAATCTTACCAAGTATTGATTATATGTTGACTTTGTTATTACCAATGTTCTACTTAATTTTTCTTAGAACTTCCAAATAAATTAAATGAATGCCATTTATATAATGTTTTTCTTTATGACGCCGCCTGAAACGGAAACCTTCCATTTGTTTACACTCCATCTTCGATCATGATAAACAAACGAACGCATTAAACACACATGCTCAAAGTGATAACTAATGATATAACAAACATTTAGTAAACATTATGTTATTACAAATATTTTACTTATCGTATCCATATATATTCCTAAATTCATAGCAAAGCTGGAAACCGTTTTTTTCCTTATGCGTTTAATCCACAATAGCAAACTGCCGCTAATGACAGAATGATAATTTACGATAATTTTAAACTGTTACGAAAGATAATTGTTCTTTCCATATCCAAAATACTTTTCCTAACTTCAGTTATAAGTCAACTTGTACCCACCTCACCATATGCAAAAAAGGTAAAAGAAGAAGAAAGTACTAGGCCATTTTTAAAGTCATCGAAAAATAAAGTTACCGCTATTACGTTCAGAGAGAGAGAGAGAGAGAGAGAGAGAGAGAGAGAGAGAGAGAGAGAGAGAGAGAGAGAGAGAGAGAGAGAGAGAATGGTTTTAAATCTACTAAAAAATAAATATGATAGGTTATAACACATTGGTGCTTATGTAATATTAACTGTATAGATGGTTTGAATAAGTTAAGAAATGGTGTACAGTAAACAATTCTTTGTTAATGTATTCGTACCGCGCATATTCTTGAGAGCGGAAGCTAGACATCAGCTGATGTGATCACAGCCAAAAGTAAAACAACACATCAGCCAAAAGTAAAACAAAAAGAAGTCAAAAATACTTGATTTTTAAAACACACCCGAAATTTGAAAACATAAGTACATGTTTTATTATAGCGCAATTGACTATTTAAAGAGTAAAAGTTTTCTGGAATAGACTGGTGTTTCCTAAAAAATAGTAGTTTGCTGACAAAATCGGATACCGTATTTTAAGCTATGATTGAAATGGATGTATACACGGTATAATTTTTTCGTTTTGTATTTAATTGACACTTTAAGAAAACCGATTTTGGTTTCTTCATCTATTTGTAATTATTGTATAACACGAGAGAGAGAGAGAGAGAGAGAGAATCAGCTGTTGTAATCGAATGCCATGTTTTTGTTTTCTGTACCTCCTGAAGCGAGGAATTGATCGCCACAACTAACAATATTAATGTTAATTTCATTCTTAAACTCAAGTTACCATATGTGAACTAAGGTTTTATTTCTTACGAGAGAGAGAGAGAGAGAGAGAGAGAGAGAGAGAGAGAGAGAGAGAGAGAGAGAGAGAGAGAGTTGTTTTAAATGTAATAAACAAAAAATATGATAGGTTATAACACATTGGTGCTTATGTAATATCAACTGTATAGATGGTTTGAATAAGTTAAGAAATGGTATAAACAATACTTCGTACGTGCATATTCTTGAGACCGGCAGCTAGACGTCAGCTGATCTGATCACAGCCAAAAGTAAAACAAAAAGTCAACAATATGGAGTTTTTATGATAAAACAAAGTTTTATGAATACTTACCTGGCAGTTATATATATATATAGCTGATATCTCTAAATCGGCAGAATTTTTCAAAACGAGGCAACCGCCTTGTGGTGGTTGGGAGGTAGGTGGTAACACCCATCACAGGGTGGTCCAAGGAATCATTCCCGTGTCCAAGACTTCAGTTCATCTATGCCCAACCTGTCTCCTGAGGGGAGGTGGGTGGGCCTTCGAATATATATATAACTGCCAGGTAAGTATTCATAAAACTTTGTTTTATCATAAAAACTCCATTTTTATGAATAGTACTTACCTGGCAGTTATATATATATAGCTGATTCACACATTTGGAGGAGGGAAAACAGACAGTGAACATCGTTGGGGAAACAACAAGAGTTGTAGGAGATAAAAACACCTTGATTCCTTGCCTGCTAAGGTAGCTGATTTCAAAGGTACAGCCTCGAGAGTGGCTTTCCCTTATGAGTGTTTATCCAGGAGTAAGCCTGCAAAGCTGCAAAAAACTCAATAGAGTCTGTCAGAAACTACCTTCGCCCCATATAATAAAAACTACAACCTTACTAAAACTAACCACCTAACCCTGCAACATAGACAAAAACTATCTATCTAGACTGAGGGAACCGCACCACAAGACGAAGTCCTCAGACTATCATAAAAACACAAACCCTCATACATGCATATAAACCAAAGTTGAGTGGGGTTAATAACTCCTTTGCCTAATACATAAACCGCAGCTATGTATGGGTCCAAGATATAGCACTTGCCAAAGACTACTCTCAAAGTTAATGGGAAGCGAAGACAGAGTCGCTCCTCCAGAAAATTGCATCCATGAATAGCCTAACTAACATATATTCCTGATATGCCAGAGAGGTAGCAATGGCTCTCACTTCGTGAGCCCGTAATTTCAACGGGGCGAAGTGTTCCTCCTCACATAAGAGGTGGGCTTCCCTAATTTTCTCCCTCAGGAAAAAGGACAAAGCTTTCTTAGACAGAGGTTTTTGGCGGATCTTTCACTGAACACCATAACAAGTTTGATGCACAGCTCACGTTCATAGTGTGAGCCCCCCAAAAAAACTTGAGGGACTTAACTGGGCAGAGGAGTCTTTCCTTGTCTCGACCCACTAGGTTCGTGAGGTCAATGACATCAAACGTCGTAGGACAGGGTTACGAAGGGTTCTCGCTCTCTACGAGAAAGATGAACCTTAAGGCACAAACTGCCCTATCCTAATTGAAGCTCACCATCTTCCCAATCGCCTGGACTTCGCTGACCTTTTGGCATTCGCTAGAGTCATAAGGAAGAGGGTTTTCTTCGCTACAACTCGAAGAGAGGCTAGCGAGATAGGTTCAAATTTCTTGGAGCACAGAAACTTAAACACCACATCCAGGTTTAAGAGTACCTATTACGTCGTCTGAAAAGACCCAATGAGGTCCTGCAAATCTTTATTTTGGGACAACTCTAGGCCTCTATGCCTAAAGACGGCCGAGAGCATACTGCTGTATCCATTGATGGTAGATACAGCCAGCTTAGCATCCTGTCTGAGGTACTAGAAGAAGTCTGCAATCTGGCTCAGAGAGGTAGAGGATGAGGAAAATTTGTGCCGCCTGCACCAAGCTCTAAAGGTCTCCCACCTAGATTGGTAGACTCTTTGTGAAGAGATCCTCCTTGCTCTGGCGAGAGATTTCATCGCTTGTGCCGAAAAGCCTAGAGATCTGACAAGCTTCTAGTCAGTCTGAAGGAAGTCAGTTGAGAGCAAGGGGGGTTAGATGATACCTCTCGAAGTGGGGCTGTTTGAGAAGATCTAGACTTGCCGAAGTCTTCTTGGGAAGTCCATCATGCCCATCACTTCCGAAAACCATTCCCTAGCAGGCCAGAATGGAGCCGCTAGGATCATTCGCCCCGAATCGAGGAGAGCGAATTTCCTGAAGACCAGATTGATGATCTCGAACGGGGGCAACGCAAACACGTCCACCCCCGTCCAATCCATCAAGGAGTCCACTGCTACAGCTTCCTCGTCCGGGACTAGGGAGCAGCAGCAGGGGATCCTCTTCTTCCAGTTGGAGGCAACAAAGGTCTGCTACAGGTCTGCCCCACAACATCCAGAGACTGACAGACTTGCGGGTTGAGAGACCATTCTGAGGGAAAAACAAGTCTCTTCCTGCTGAGCATGTTTGCTCCGAAGTTTCTTGCCCTAGAACAAACCTCCTTTCTAGATCCAAGAGATCAGAACGAAGGCGTCCTAGATCTCGACACACGATTCGACTAGTGTCATCACGAGGTCCTAGATTCTCATGTTCAAAGCCATGCCTCATGCTAGAACTTCGACGTCGAGCGTCCTGTAAGACGAGGCGCCGATCGTCCTGTAAGACGTGGCGCCGATAGTCCTGTAAGACGTGGTGCCAAAAGTCCTGTAAGACGTGGAGCCGAGAGGTTAACAGAGCGAGACGCTGAACGTTCTAAAAGACGTGGTGCTGAGCGTCCTAGTGTCAGAAGAGACTCTTCTTGTTGACAGGAAGACCTAATTATTTGATAGGCTCAACGTTATCTAAAAATCCAGATACAGGGACGCTCTGATTTCTCTTAGAGTGCAGTATTCTGCTACATTAAGCAAAAGTTACGTGAACATAAGAGGGGCGGAGCTGAGACCAAAACACACGGCCCGAAACTAACCCATTCTACACCCGTTCTTTCTTGTAAACAAACCTCCGATAAAGTTTGATTGCATAGCCTGCCACTTAGACTTCTCTCTAGAACTGGGAGAGAGAATCGTTGTAGCTAAAAACTAAAGGAGGTTTCCCTATAAAAAGAAAAAGTAATCCTCCTTCAGAAGAAGTACTGACCAAAGGTCTGCTCCCCTCTTCTCCAAAGATTTTGATGTCTCCATGGAGAACTTCGACTTCTGAACGAAGGGGTAAAGAGCATTTACGTCCAGGACCGGACAAAAGACTCTCTCTCCCAAAAGAGAGACATTGAAGTTGCAAAGTCGGTTAGGCAGAAAAGTCTTATCGGAGTAACTAACAAAGGAGGATTCACTAGGAAAAAGATTTTGCATCCATCCTTAGTAAAAACACGGACCAAAGGTCTGCTCCTCTCCTCTCCCAGGCTCGCCAGAAGTAGCAAAGTCTAGCTCCTACTGTTGATAGTTCGGATAGAGAAAAAGCATGCAGAAAATTTCTTGCTGATTCAGACACCAAAACCTGTCTTTGACCAACTCTTGAGGGAGAAGAGAGAGAAAAAAGGAGAAGAACGTACCTTAATTATGACCTCTGATTACAAAATTATCCAGCCTCATTGCCTGTATTCCTTAAGAGACTCAGCAAACCACCAAGGGGGCCGTAAAAACTCTTTGTGGGGCTGCCACAAGGTCTTCGACCTAAACGTGGCTAGACCTCCACCCTTGCTATCCTGGCCTATCTGATAAGGAAGCTGGCATCAAAGGTTTCTGTTTTAAGAAACAAAAATTAATATATTCTTAAAGCTCCATTAATGACCACGTGAAAACTCAGAGGGTGGGGAACATGGAGCAACAGAACTTAGGCTCTTCTCCTTCTGTTAACCTCAAAGAACTCAACAGGAGCAAAGTGAACACTAAAGTCCTCCTTGACAAAGATCTTATAAGACGTGGCGTACCCCTGAAAGGACAAGGCGGCGATCGTCCTATCATCCTGAAAGACGAGGCTGCCCTCGTCCCGAAAGACGAGGCTGCCCTCGTCCCGAAAGACGAGGTTGCCCTCGCCCCGAAAGACGAGGCAGCACTAGTCCCGAAAGACGAGGCTGCATTCGTCCTGAGAGACGAGGCTGCATTCGTCCTGAAAGACGAGGCTGCCTTCGCCCTGACAGACGAGGCTGCCTTCGCCCTGAAAGACGAGGCTGCCTTCGCCCTGAAAGACGAGGCTGCCTTCGCCCTGAAAGACGAGGCAGCCTTCGCCCTGAAAGACGAGGCAGCATTCGCCCTGAAAGAGGAGGCTGCATTCGTCCTGAAAGACGAGGCAGCATTCGTCCTGAAAGACGAGGCTGCATTAGTCCTGAAAGACGAGGCAGCATTCGCCCTGAAAGCCGAGGCTGCATTCGCCCTGAAAGACGAGGCTGCATTCGCCCTGAAAGACGAGGCTGCATTCGCCCTGAAAGACGAGGCTGCATTCGCCCTGAAAGACGAGGCTGCATTCGTCCTGAAAGACGAGGCAGCATTCGCCCTGAAAGACAAGGCTGCATTCGCCCTGAAAGACGAGGCTGCATTCGTCCTGAAAGACGAGTCAGCATTCGCCCTGAAAGACGAGGCTGCATTCGTCCTGAAAGACGAGGCAGCATTCGCCCTGAAAGACGAGGCTGCATTCGCCCTGAAAGACGAGGCTGCATTTGCCCTGAAAGACAAGGCTGCATTCGTCCTGTCTTGAAAGATTTAGCGCCGAGTGTTAAGGCAAAATGATATTCATTATGCCGCTCGGCGCGTTCGGTTCCGACCAGAGGGTTCATAAGGCCGAATGGCGCTCTGGGACAAAAACCGAGTCAATGATGGTTTGTAAGCATTGATATTATCAGCGAATATCTATGACTTATAGTACTGTATTGCCATTAAAATCAAAAGTGATGCAATGCGAGACTCTAAAAGCAGTGTAAGAATCTTAACGTTCAACGCTCTTTGCTTTCCCATGGCAAGGGCGAGCATTCTTGGGAACGTTAACAGGAACGCTCGCGAGGGCGTTTGCTCGTGAGCTAACGCCTCTCGTTTCCATTTGCCGATCGACGTTCCTTCTCCCATGGGCCGGGGAGCTTGGAAGAGGTCTAAGGCTAGGAAAAACAACGTCCACTGTGCTGAAAGAATCCAATGCCTAATTTAGCACTGAAACTTGCACTATTAAACTCTTACACAAAAGACCATAATTAGTCCTGCCCGTTGTGAGAGAACTTATTCTTTTGTCACGGGCTTGAATGAGAAAGCAAAATCGTCTCTAGTACTTGCTATAAAAACTGTAACAAAATATTTTTATAAAATATTAAACTGACATTTCCATAATAAAATAAAAGATGTTGAACACACTCACCCGGTAGTTACATATAACCACCGGTAAAATTAAATGTCATAAATACCCACCCGGTAGTTTACAAACAAACGCCGGGAAAGTTATACGTTAAAGATTAAAATGAACAGAAAAAGGGAAAACAAATGTAATTCACAATTAATTCAAAGGGTTTTCAAAAACAAGAGAGTTGTAATGATAAAAAGAACATATATAGCAATAACGTATCTATATATATAAATGTAAACAATAGGAACATATAAATGAAAATACTACTAAAACTAGAATTCCCATATCGTTGTTGTTGGAGAATTATAGCCAACACTTTAATTCCCATATCGAAAATAACGCTACCAAGGCATGTTGGGACTACATCGATAGTAACGAGTAACAGCGTAAATTAACCATACGCTAGTTCTATTTAATTTATGAAATTAGATCGATGATTTAAAGAACGAATACTAAATGGACATATATTTCTTTAAAATTTTACATTAAAAGTTAAAAAACTTATATAAGTGGAATTCCTCCCATTCTTTACATAAAACAAATAAAGAGAATTTGCAAGACATACAATGAAGATTACGTCACACGACTGTGACGTCATAGAGTTGCCGGAACGTATTTCCGTCATCAGGATTAAAAACTTTGCACCTAAAATATAATGCACAAACAAAACCTCTGCATAAAAACTGTGAGGATCAACCGACACTTTCGGTAACCTCACCTTGCATACATCACTCGCACAAACACGAAAATTAAGTTATCACCCATGATAAACAAAGTGAATAATAATAACAAAACACGATTGCCAAATCCCTAATCAGTGTACTTCACCAAACGAAGTCCAAAAAAGCGAAGAAGGGAAAATGATTAGAAAAACTCTCAATGGTGGACCGACGATGTTTTCGATCCAGCCGGCAGAGATGAACTGAAGTCTTGGACACGGGAATGATTCCTTGGACCACCCTGTGACAGGTGTTACCACCTACCTCCCAACCACCACAAGGCGGTTGCCTCGTTTTGAAAAATTCTGCCGATTTAGAGATATCAGCTATATATATATAACTGCCAGGTAAGTACTATTCATAAAAACTCAATTTTTACAACACACCCGAAATTTAAAAACAAAAGTATACGCTTTCTTAATGTGCAATTAACTATTTAAAGAGTAGCAATTTTCTAGAATAAAATGATGTTTCCCCCCAAAAATAGTGGTTTGCTGATGAAATCGGATGCCGTATTTAATGAAAAAAGTCCGCGAAGTCGTGAATCCGCGATGGTCAAACCGCGAAGTAGCGAGGGCTCACTGTAGTTAGCAAACGTGTAGTTGCGCAGACCTCAGTAGAGAGGGGGAATTCCCCACGCACCTTTCCTTAGCGACAGGTAGGCTTTCTCTTATGAAAATTAATAGCCTAGTATGGTAGAATTATTTGTATAAGCATGCAAAGAACACAAACATTGGTCAGTTTCCCAGAGTAGATTAGTAAGTAGTCTTGCTAACTCATTTGGTGAAGCGAGCATTAGTGAGTGCTGGTAACACGTCAGGTTCCCAGATGCAATTGGTAAGTAAGGTCTTGCAAACTCACTTGGTGAAGCGATCGCTGGTGAACGTTGTCGACATTAGTCAGGTTCCCATAACGAGGCTAGTGCTGTAGACAGTCAAGAGGCGAGTGTTGTTCAACATTGGCAGGAGTTTTACTTGTGAGAAGTACAGACTACTTGAGTAATGTGTACTTGAGGCAACAGCATGTTTGACTTCTCTGCCTTATGCCCTCCTACCAGAGGTAGGAGACAAATAAGGCTGTGCTGAACTTAAAGAACAGCAGGTTCTTCCTCATGAGGCAGAACCCCGATGCGCAGGTCTCGAAACACCTTGTCTCATAAAACTCCATGAGCTTTGTTGTGCCCAACAGACACAAAGCAGGAGTAATTTAAGTAGGCATTAGCCCCGCAGGTTGTCGCTTACAAGACTTGTAGGTTGGAGAGGCAGCCACCGCAAGCGGTTGGGAGGCATCACTATCTGTGGCAAAGACCCAGAAAGGAAAAGTATTGAGACTCCTTGGGCCCTGGGGAAGCAATGGGCGGCAACCCCAAGCGTTAGCAGGACCACTCTGGAGAGGGGTGTCGTACTTGTCCTCAAATGGAATTCGAACGAAAAGAAACAACGTCAAGTCAAAGGCAGTTTATAAGGGTTATTGGGAGAGAGATCGAACATCTATTCACATCTGAGCCAAAATAATTAGTGAAGACCTTTCACCGGTGTGTATGTGAGCAGGGTGGTTGGTCTACGGCGGGCCCCCAAAAAACTTGCGGTGGGTAGTTATACCTCGCTTAAAATTATTTTGGCTAGGTTTTAGCATTCGCCGAAATAATATCTACTGTAAAGAGCAAAATGGTTTGTATTTGTGTCAGAACAAGTTGGAGGATTTAAACTTTCCTTGTGTGTCCTTGCATTTCCATCTATGATGCTAATGCTGAGTTGAGGATACTGAAAGAGAATGAGCAGAGCCATATTTACTCGTGCAATAAGTGTGTCTATCCTCGTAAGGATGAGGTGGGATCTAGCAAGGGACTCTGAGGAGAAATTTTTTTTTTTCAGAAGTCCCCCTGGAATGTCTATTTCAAGAAGCAGAATATGAGGGGAAGCGTGTCTACAATTCCCTTCCGATAATGCAGCACTCTGGGGGGGGGGGAGGGGGGGGGGGCTTTCACCCGAGGAAAAGGGGGGTCAAGTATTCCGTCGTCCTTTTTCTTTCCATCTCAGAAAAGAAGAAATACCTGAAACAGAAACTGCTGCTCTCTATGCAGTATTTGGCACGTTGGCTTCTCTCAGTACTGTACAGTAGTTTTAGGAATAATAGGTAAGGTAGTAATAATATCTGTGCAGACTTAGGTCAAATAGGTTATTATTATTAATTTGTCTAAAAGATGGGCTGGGCTTTGAACAAGTACTGAACTTGAAGCCATCTGATGATCAATCGAAGTTGAAAGGTGTGTGTGCATTCAAAAGGCACATCTGCACATCCACATGCTTCGGTCACAGCACGATCAGTTCTTGAGACCTGAGGTCGAGATAAGATGGCGGCATATTCAGGTTGCGCGCTAGTCTGTTCGCAAGCAAGGATGGCGGCGCACTCTATGACGTCAGTGCGTTCTGGTACGTCCATACGTGCGTGCGTAGGTACTGTACACTGATACGCGTGGTCGAAACACATGGAGTCAATACGTTAGTTGATACTGTGATAGCTTTTGCCTTCAGAAACAAGTATTGGGAAGGGGATGACACATTTTTACTTTGACAAATTGGCCATACTTGCAAAGTATCTGCTGTAGACACCACTGAGGATGTCCTAAGAACCTCTTAAAAAGATAATGGTGTAATCTTGTGCGAACGCAAAAAATCTTTCTTGGGAAGAAAAGTAATCCCACAGACCCCTTGGTGCATAAGCAAGCCAGACTCATGGGTACGAGTTGGGGAAAGATAAGAACCTTCCAAAAGGGCTGCCTTGGTACATGGGGATATGGCAGGCTCATTCCGCAGATGAAAAGTTCTTGGATGGGAGTGGGGCGAGATCTTCAGCACTTCAACTGGTGAATCCAACAGAGGTAAGAAGTCATTTTGATTCTGAAAATCTGAAATAAATTGTTTACCATTGAACACCCTCATGGGAGAAGATGGAAATATGACAAATTTGGAAGTAATTTGTATTTTTCCTAATGATACAAACCTTTAGCTATTTATAGGGGTATTACTTTCGGCACAAGCCATTAGGTTTTTAGAAAGGGTTAATCACCCATAACGCTAGTTAGCGGGGGATTGGGGGTAGTAGCTACCCCTCTCACTCACACACCTGAGAGTGTAACTCACTTTGTTTGGAAGTAGAACTTCAAGGAGGACTGGGTTGGTAGGCAAATCTGTATAAATAGCTACAGGTTTGTATCGTTAGAAAAAATACAAATTACTTCCAAATGTCACTTGTTCCGTAACTGGACCCAACTCTATTTATAGGGGTTGACTTACCCATTAGGAGAGTGGACATCCCTTCCAATCTAGCTTTATGGCTTTACCAGGGGATTCCTATTTATGTACGTTAGCAAATAAAAGGTGGAAGCCCTAACACCTCACTAAACCTTGCAATGCATGGTCTGCGGCCTACACAACCTGTGTGTTTGTGATGCTAGCAATGTGACTGTCAGGGTAAGAGACCTTCAAATCATAGGATTTGTCTAAGGTCACCAAGACATACCCAATACCACCTTGCCAGGGTATGGGGACACAACCAGTGTTGACACAATACTAGGTTACACAAGGGAACAATGGTTTACCTAAGTTGGTTGAAGTCAGCTTTGCAGAGAAACCTGGATGCTGATTTTCCCCGAGAGGGGAGGATGAACAGAAAGAGCCAGTCAGTCTTATTCATTCACTCAGACTAAAACCAGGTAACCAATGCCCTCAACCTCCCACTACTTGTCCATTAAGGAGTTTGGGGTATTAAACCAGTTATTGTGCAGCCACCACAGGACCAATTGAGATGGTATCCAGTCTCCTGTGGGTTACGTCTTGCAGGTAGTGAATGGTGAAGGTCATCTGACGCTTCCACACACTCGCTTGTAGAACCTGCGCCAGAGATTAGTTACATTAGAAGGCCAGGGACATAGCAATGCCCCTGATGTCATGTGCACTGGGTCAACGTGTTAGAGAAGGATCTGGATTTAGTGCAAGGTCAATGACCTTGCGAATCCAAGCAGAAATGGTGTTCTTCGTGATGGAAAGAGCTGGCACAAGGGGGTAAGCTGCTGCTGTTCTTTTGAGGTAGTGCCTCAAACTCCTTATTGGGCATAGTAATAGATAGTCTGGGTCATCAGTTACAGAACAGAGACTCTCTATCCGGAAGGAATCGAATCTATGATCCGCAACCCCTGGGTTTTGAGTCTTTACTTCAAACTACGGGACAAAACTGAAGCTTATCTCTCTCCATCTCCTTGAATGGGCGATGTCATACAAGGCCATAAAGTTCGCCGACTCTTTTGGCCGAGGCCAAGAAGAGTAGGAACACCGTCTTCGACGTGAGGTGACAACGTTGCTTGACGTAATGGTTCATAGGGAAGACCCTTCAGGGACCAGCTATTAATGTAAGATATTACATACTAAGTCTCAGCGTAAGTTAAGGATAAGGCTGTCTAAGGGGGAGGTCGCAGGGGGATGAAGACAAGACCCTCAGTAAGTTAGGATAGGGTTCCTTGGTTTAGGTTAGGTGGTGTTCTTGTGTTTATTTCCCTTTTAAAATCAAACCATGTTAAGGCTCAAGAAGTCTGTGTTCAAAAGAAAATGGAACTCGAGAGGGAATCGTGTTCACATGAAAACGGTGCTTGATGAGGCAGTTAGTCTGCAGGTGTTGTTCCTCCTACTTAGTTTTGTATGAAAGAAGTTAGTTTTCTTGTTATTTTGTGGATTTTTGCCATTATCAGTTTCATTATAAAGCAATGCAATATTAGCTAGTACATTGGAACTTACATAATTGAATAAATCTTTACAAATACACTAGCCTATTTTGAACCCCATATACTACTGGAGAAAAACTCTAATAAGGAATTTACAGATTTTAATAAAAAATACCCAAGTTGCTGCTTTTATCATCTTAGCACATACTACAGGAGCCTTGTTCCTCCCAGTAGTTCTGAAAAAAAAAAAAATGACTGGTAATTGGTGCTTTTGTCTTTTACTTGTTTTTGTCTAGTGCTTCTTCGAACCGAATAAAGGACCCAATGATTTATAATCTAAACCTCTTGGTTATTTGCCATCAATATTGGAAAACACAATAAAATTATAGCTCTTATTTTATTCATCATGTTCATAATGAAAGGTCAGGGAAGATATGTGGGTTTTGACATATTTAGTCTAATAATTAGAAATGGAAGCCAAGTGCACGTTCAAACAGAGGCTGGAGCTCAAAACTACAACTCACTCCTTTGTTAAGAGTGTTTTTATCCCTTTTTGAGCTGGTATTACTGAAGTTACTAAACTCAAGATAGATTAGATAAATGTAATAACCCCAAAATACTAGAACACGTGGAACACACGTAGAAAAACATGTCCCGCTTGCTAGAACATAGAAACAATGATAAAAATTATATTTTCATTATAAAATAAATTTTTGAACATACTTACCCGGTAGTTATATATATAGCTTACGTCCCTGACGTCACGGCAGAAAATTCAAAACTCGCGTCAATCGCCGATTGGATAGCCAGATGTATCACCAGCGCACCCTCCAGTGAGGTACCTGGAACCATCCCATGATTCCTCAGATCTTCCATGCCTCTAGTATCTAAATGGGAGGAGGGTGGGAATTTAATCATACGTACTGTATATAACTACCGGTTAAGTATGTTAAAAAATTTATTTTATAATGAAAATATCATTTTTAAACATAAGACTTACCCGGTAGTTATATATATAGCTGATTAACACCTTTGGTGGAGGGTTAGAGACAGCCAATATAGTTGGAATTCTGGTTAAGAGTTAATAAAAAAACAAGCTTAAGGGTTCGTACCTGATAAGGAAGCTGACTTCAATGATTCTCTGCCTCATTATGTCCGCTTTCCTTATGAGCGATCCTCCCAGGGGGCTGAAGATCTCTAGGAGCTGTCAAACCGGTGTACATAACTCTATGTGACAGAGCCTCCTCTAATACCCAGTTCCGGGCACTCTCAAGGAACAAAATTGACCACCTGACCAAATCAATGATTGCGGAAGACTGTCGCAATCTCCACAAAACTACCATAAAAACAAATTAAAAGTTCCAAGAGAAGAAAAAAGTATTAGGATTATAGGAATGTAGTGGTGGATCCTTCCCCCACTACTCCACTCGCTGCTACAAATGGTCCCAGAGTGTAGCAGTCCTCAAAGAGTCTGGACACTTTTCAAATAGTGTGAAGCGAACAAAGATTTGCTCCTCCAAAAGGTTGTGTCCATAATGCTCTGCAACGATCTATTCTGTTTGAAGGCCACTGAAGTTGCTACAGCTTTAACTTCGTGCATCTTGACCTTTAAAAGTCTAAGGTCTGTCTCACTGCAATGTGCATGAGCCTCTCTTATTATAAGTCTGATGAAGAATGAAAGGGCATTCTTTGACATCTGCAAGGAGGGCTTCTTGACCGAGCACCACAGAGCTTCTGACTTGCCTCGCAACTCTTTCGTTCTGTCCAGGTAGTACTTCAGGACTCTTACTGGGCATAGGACTCTCTCCGAAAGATTCGGAATCTCAAAAGCCTTAGGCCAAGGTTGAGAAGGGTGTTCATTCTTGGCAAGAAAGCTTAACTGCAGTGAGCAGATAGCTTTGTTATCTCGAAAACCAACGTTTTTACTAAACGCATGGATTTCACCAGGTATTGTTGGAACTGTTGAAGGGCCAGAAAGATGGCCTTCATCTTTAGAAGGTTTATATGGAGGCACTTTTCTGATTCTGACCAGTACGTGGGTCCCCCACCCTTTCTTTGAGGTGTCCGAAAACAGCATCAAATCCGGGGGAAGGATGAGAAGATCCACTCCTCTTCGTAGGTTCTCGTCTGTCACCCACCACTGGAGGTCCGTCCGTTCCGCGGGTCCCATAGGGATCAGGACGTCCGGGGAATCGTAACCTTGATTCCACCGGGACTTGAGTCGCCACTGGAGAGATCTCATCCTGAGGCGACCGTTGGGAACTAGACGAGCCAATGATGAAAGGTGACCGAGGAGACGTAACCACGATTGGGCTGGAAGTTCTTCTCGTCTGAGAAAAGGGCTTGCGACCTTCTTCAGCCTTGCTATCCTATCGTCTGATGGGAAGGCTTTGTGGAGATTGGTGTCTATAACCATGCCTAGATATACCAGTCTTTGAGTGGGAAGCAGAGGACTTCTCGAGATTTACCATGATCACCAGATCCTGGCAAAGTCCCAGAAGTTTGTCCCGGTACTGAAGAAGGGATGACACCGAGTCTGCCAGGATCAGCCAGTCATCCAGGTAACGAAGGACACGGATGCCGATCCTGTGAGCCCATGAAGAGATGATGGTGAAGACTCTGGTGAACACCTGAGGCGCTGTGGAGAGACCGAAACACAGCACCTTGAACTGGTAGATCTTGTTGTCTAGGCAAAATCTCAGGTACTTCCTTGAAGACGGATGGAATGGGATCTGGAAGTACGCATCCTTCAGATCCAGTGTGCACATGAAGTCTCGTGGTCTCACTGCAAGTCTGACCGTGTCTGCCGTCTCCATACTGAACGGAGTCTGCTTGACAAACCCGTTCAGTGTCGAGAGGTCGATGACTGGTCTCCAGCCTCCAGACGCCTTTCTCACAATAAAGAGTCGACTGTAGAAGCCTGGGGACCCGTCCACGACCTCCTGGAGAGGGTCCTTCTCCAACATGGTCTGGACTTCGGCCCGAAGGGCCTGCCCTTTTGCCGATCCCATGGCAAAAGAGCTCAACGACACTGGATTCGCTGTCAGGGGAGGGAAAGATGCTGTGAACGGGACGCGATACCCTAGAGATCACGGAGACCGTCCAGGCATCCGCCACGAGTTGCTGCCACCTTGCTGCGCAACTCTGAAAGCATCCCCCCACTGGTGGACACGCAGGGGGATTGCCAACCCTAGCGCTTAAGACCTCGGCCGGTGCCTCTAGGGTTCTTGCCTCCCCTGGAGGACTTCTTTCCCCTCCTGACCTTGGCAGGAAAGGGCTTAGACACCTTGGGCTTCGCTGCTACGGTCGTCTTCTTCGTGTCCTTGGCAGGACGGGGCTGCTGGACTGCCGGAGGCTTGTAGGGCCTCGATGTCAGGGCCCTATAGATGAGGGAATCCTGATTGGATTTCCTCCACCTCTTGGCAGTGAGATCCACGTCCTTAGGCTCGAACAAGCTCTTACCGAGAACGGAAGTGTGTCTGAGCCTGCTAGACTCCGCGCTGAGAACCTTATGGTGGAAACTCTCGGCAACAGCGTCCCGGCGCTTGAGGATCGTGTTGGCCCACAAGCTCAAGACTTGGTGGGACAGAAACTCAATGGTCCGAGTGCCCAAGAGGAGAAAGGTTTCCAGCGCTTTCCTGGTGCTTTCCTTGGAGAGGTCCTCGGACCGCACCAGGATGCCCAGAGACTCCAGCCAGATGTCGAGCCATGAAGTGGCCTGCATGGCGCACTTGATGACCTTCTCCTGGCTCTGGATCTCAGTGGCTGAGAAGGACACGTGCCGGTTGGAAAGTCTCTCAAGAGGGACTCCCCCTGTGAGTCCTTCCACGGAGTGATGCAAGGGAAGGCTCACCGAAGAGTCCTCGAGGATTTCAAAGTACCTCCTCTGATGGACTCGAGGAGGAGGGAGGAGCTTATTCCCGGCACTGGATCTGCTGGAGGAGGCAAGCTCCGCGAGCTGGCCCTCGATCTTGTCTCTGGCACTCTTCATCCCTTGGGACCAGGGCAATGCTGCGCTGGCCCTAGAGGGTTTCTGAGTGCCGAAGACGCGATCCAGGACCGTGTCCTTACCTTCACGAGGTGGGACCTCAGGGTCTGGAATCCCATTGGGGTTCCTCATGAGAGTCAGAACTTGCCAGAACGCGTGTTCTGACTTCTGGTGCTCGCCTCCTGTCGGACTTGCAGCGATGTCTCCGGACCCCAGAGGCTCTTCCTGGGGGGAAACGTGGACATCCTCGACGGCTCTGGGCTGTTCCTGTCTGATCCTAGCTGACGATTTGGGAATCGTCTTAAGAGTCCTTAGGTTCCCTCCTGGGGGGGGATGCAGGACTCTTGAAGTGAAGGCGGCAGGTCCTTCTCCACCTCGGGACGAGGAGACCTCTCGTTAAGAATAGGAACGTCCTCCATTGGTGCAATGGGGGAGTATTCCTGCACGACCGACTCTCCTGAGGAGGTGTAATCCTCCTCCGCAGGGGAGGGCGAGAAGGTCTGAGGGGAAGTAGGAGCCTTGCGTAAGGATCTGAGCGGGGACAGCACAGGCCTCGAAGGAGGATCCACGGGAGAGACTCCTCTATTCCTCTTCAGGGGGGAGGAAGCTGCCGCTGGCTCGCGACCAGAATCAGAGAGGGCTGGCTTAATAGCCCGCACGAGAGCTCTGAGTAGGGTGTCGAACCAGGGCTGTTGACTGACAGCAGCGCTGTCTGACACTCCCTCTGGAGGGAAGGGGATCGAGGGATCCCTAAGAGGAGTCGATAAACGAGGGTTCGCCTGCAGGGCTGTAAGAGAAGAATCCCTAGACCTGTCCGAGGAGCGTTCCCCCTCTGGCGAGCGCGCTGGTCTGCGCTTGCGGGGAGGGGAACGCGACAAGGAAGAATCCGCCTGTCGGCGATCGCGCTGGGGCTTGTGTGCCAGGCCTAAAGCAGGGTCGCGCGTGAAAGGAGGGCGCGAAGCTGGGAAATCGCGCGCATCCGCGTGGGAGGGGGCGGGCGTGCGATGGCGCGCAGGGGGATGGTCAGGCGACAGGGCGGGAGCGTGGGCGCGGGGGCGCACGGCAGCTTGAGCGGGAACATGCTCGCGAGAGCGCGTAGGCAATGGTGTAGGCGTGCGGCGATCAGGAGCTGGAACAGGAGGAGGCCGAACGCGCGGGCGCGCAGTGACCTGGTGCGGCCCTGGAGGGCGCGAGATAACGGGAGCGCCCGAGCGTGTGTCCGGGAGAACCGGCCGAGGGCGCGATAGCGCGGGAGCAGGGTCGCGAGCGACCTGGGGGCGAGAGGTTTGGCGACGGTCTGGTTGGACCGGTTTACTCGCCTGTGGAAGCGCTAGTTGCGCTGGTGATCGTGGGCGCGCATAGCGCGCATCAGGAACATGTCGCACCGGGGTTCGCTGCTTTGGAGGTGGCGTGGTGCGAGCCGCGTGAGGGCGCTCTGGAGTTAGTTGAGCAACCATCGCTGTCTTAAAGACAGGCACGGGGCGTGTAGCAGGAACAGGGCGCGATTTTGGCGCGTCGGGCGCGATCGTATCTGCAGTAGATTCGCGCGGTTCCAGAGGCGGCCGTGAGCGCCCGTGCAATAGCTTGGCAACCTCTGGGGCGACAAGCTGAGTCGTCGCGACGCGTGGTCGCGTTGGTGCTGGAACAGGAACTGCGGGCGGGCGCGCATCGCGAACCTCTCTCGTATCGCGAGCCTCCCTTGTATCACGAACCTCCCTAGGTGGGTGCGATGGGTCCAAAGCGACACGTGGGCGCGTTGGAGTGCGCGTTGAGCGCTGGAGCTGGAATCGCGCGGGGACGCGTATCGCGTCTATCCCCCGCAGGGCGCGACGAGTCCGCAGGAACCTGAGGGCGCCTGTGCGCCAACTCAGGAACCTCCTGGATCACGCGCGATGAAACAGGAACAGGGGGGCGGCGAGGTGCCAAAGGGCGCGTGGGCGCAGGAGGCCGCTGGGGCACCGGTGGACGCGTAGGCGCCATATCAGGAACTGGCCGCGAGTGTGCAGGTGAGCGCGGCGGCACTATATCAGGAGCAGGGCGCGTCTGCGCAGTTGGGCGCTTGCGCGCTACTTCAGGAACTGCTGGAGGGCGACAGGGCGCGGGCGCGCAGGGGAACCCTGGCGTACAACAGGAACAGCGGCGCGAACGCCTAAGGGTGAGCGCCGAGGCGCTTTGTCAGGAACATCAGGAACAGCAGCAGCAGGAGGGTGCGCAGGCGGAGCCTTACGCTTAGGGGCGAGAGGCGCAGTTTCGCGCTCAAGTCCCTGAGACCCCGAAGGCCCTGGAGATTGCGCAGTGGCAGTCTCAGGTGGAGCGTAAAGCGCGTCAGCAGCTTTAGATGTCGAAGGTCTGGACGACAGCTCACCTTGTCCCGAAGGACGACCATCCTCCGAAGGGGATCGCGAACGATCCCTGGAGAGGTCAAGGTTGGTAACAGGCAGGTCAGGAGAGCGGCGAGTCGTCTCCTCCGCAGAGGACTGTGGTGACGACGAGCCGAAGAGGCGCCTCCTAACCCCTTTAAAGGAGGAAGGAAGGCCTCTACGGCGAAGGGGAGGACGAGCCTTCCACCTCATACGCCCACGAGGGGCCGTGGGATCAGCAGGCTGACCATCAATGGGCCTCCGAAAAGGCGTCTCTACCAGAGAACTCCCCCAAGAGTGAGTCAACGGAAGGAGAGACCGTGGGACTAAGCTCCTCCCTCAAAATATGTTCGGAGGGGGAGACAGAGCCTTCTGCTACCGCAGCCACAGGAACGGGAGTTTGGCCAGACCTACGGGATGTTTCCGACACAACAACGTCAACCACAGACAGAGGATCTATCTCCGCTGAGGTTGACGATTGTTCGGCAGCCGCACCCCGTATCATGTCAAACAGGGCTTCCTTGGAGGGCGAACCCTGTAGCCAGAAGGAAGCCCAAAGCTGAAAAAGATCATTATTAGAAACAAACATCTTCTCCGAGGGGGGAGGGGTAGCCGCCTCGCTATGGGAGGCAACGACCTCTCCCTCACCACGGGATCGGTTAATGACATCAACAACATTACGGTCTACGCTACCACTCGCCGGCCTCTCGGAAGAGGCCGCCCGAGCGGGAGCTTCGGAGGAGGAATGGGCGGCAGAAGAAGACGACTTGGGATTTTCTCTCTTCCGAGAAGCCTCGGAAGGAGAAAGATCCCTTTCAGCCTTCTTCTTACGTCGCCGGGCAAACCTCTCCCACTGGGAGGTAGACCACTCCCTACACTCAATGCACAAATTAGAACTATCACACCATTGGCCCCTACACTGAGGACATAAGGAGTGAGGATCCGTTTCCACGGCCGACATAAAGGTCCCACAAGGGCGGCCGGGAAGTCCAGGCCACGTACGCATAAGGAGCAGTCAACAAAGAGGAGAGCGCTGACAGGTCTGTCATCTCTCCGAGCCAAAAGTAAAGTGAGCTAATCACTGGTGTGTGTGTGAGGGGGGAGGGGTAGCTAGCTACCCCTCCCTACCCCGCCCCGCTAACTAGCGGTGGGGTAGGAAACCCTCGTTAAAACTTTATGGCTCGTCATCGGCTGCGCCGAAGTAATTACCCCATGTAAATAGCGTGGTTTGTATTCAGTTACGGAACAAACTGAAAAGGAAACATACATACATACATACATACATACATACACACACACACATATATATATATATATATATATATATATATATATATATATATATATATATATATATATATATATATATATATATATAAATATATATATATATATATATATATATATATATATATATATATATATTTATGGGTCGACCTGTGGCGGCCAGTGAAAAGGGGTCCTTCTAATACACTTTTCTGATAAAATCTTCCAATTATACCAGAGAAAGATAAAATCATGGAATGCAGAGGTTACTACCCTCGCGCGAGCACCTTGTGGGTGTCGTGTATAAAGCAAAGGCGCGTGAAAGCCACTATTCACAGGCTGTCTTCCATTTAGTTAATTCCTTCGTCAAAGGGATGGGCCGATACAGAGGCACCAGCCAATCTACCAGAGCCACGCCACCCACGCCCCGACGCGAGCGCCATCTGAACAACATCCTTCCTTCTATTTGGACTTGCTCGAGTGTATGTAATTTGTTGTGCTCTCGGCGTTTTTCACACTTGTGGATTTATTTCGTCATGACCGAAGCTCCATCTTCACCCATTCCAATGTTAAGTACCATAGTTTGTTTTGACAGCTTTTTGTAGTACCGGGCTTTTGTCATCTAACCAGTATAGTCTGTTTTATCATTACCGTCTGGGCCTGTCCGCGGCGGCCATTGTTTGTTCCCTTGTCTTGCTGGGAGTTCATCTTAGTCTTGCCCGTTTGGTACTCTTGTCACTTAGGTTCTTGGTTAAGTCCCTGGCCTTATGCGAGTTATTTATTTTTCGTGACTTTTCATTTGTTAGCGTTATTTTGGTCCGTGTTCGTCCTCTCCCCGTTACGGCTCGGGAGTAGTTTATGAACGTTTTCCACTCCGCCTTGAGTTCTACTCCGGCTTGAGGGATTCTCAATGACTTTCGTTCTATTGTTATATTTATATATTGTTTACTACATGGGACGGGCTTCATATTGTTTAGATACGACCCTCCGGTGGCCCTTACTGCGGTCTCAGGCCACGGCCATATCCACAATAGCCATTGTTATTACAATTGTGTTTTTATTCACAATAATTATTCAGGACCTTTCTTCTCCCTCCGGCCTCACCGGAGGTTGTAAATACGCTTTGCTATGATCTAAGCCTTAGCCTTTAGCTGCGGCTTGGCTTTTATATCTTCACAACTGAATTATTAGCCACAATTGAATTATTCAGGGTATCTCATTATCCTCCGGCGTCACCGGAGGTCGCCCATACACTTCACACTTATATTTGCCTTGCCTTTGGCTAAGACGGCATTATTCAGGACATCTCATTACGCTCCGGCTTCACCGGAGGTCGCCCATACACTTAACACTTATATTTGCCTTGCCTTTAGCTAAGGCTGGTGTTTATATTTATTTTAAGGGCATGTCACTGCTTCCCTTAAGTTATTTATCCTTATGTCATTAACAGACATTAGGTAAATTACAAATATACAAACATTTGGATATTATAGTGCCAACAATGGTTTTGGCCGAATAGCGATTTAAACGTTTGCGATTTAGTCTGTTAGTCTGTTAGTTTGTACTCGCCCCAGGAAGGCTCGATTTAGACTATATCCTTATTTATTGGTTACGTTGTCGTTATTCTTCGTTTTTGGTTATTACAATGACTAAAAATTAAAAAGAAAAAGGAAAAAATAAAAATAAAATAAAAACAATCAGTTTTATTTTACTTTCCTTATATTATTGTGTGATGTTAGCTTTTATTATGTAACCTTGAGAGTGAGAACATAAGGTGCTCGTTTATTAGCTCGAGTAAGGGAGGTGATTTTCCCGTTCTCCGTTTTTATACGTTCACGAGTTATTCAGGCCTCCTCTTATTATCAGAGTTGATGATAGTACGTTTAATGTTATACACGTTTTATTGATGTGGTTACTGTTAATATAGCTAACACTATTAGTAGGAACGTTGGTGTATGAGTCATTAATTGGGTTCGATTTATACCGACACCCTTAGCTCCGCCTTGAGTTATGTTTAGCTCCGCCTTGAGTTATACGCCGCTATAATGGATACTCATTGGGTGAGAACTAGTCAGATATTTGGAGTGCAACGGTGAAATCCGGCACTCAGACTCCGGCTGAAACCTTTTTGCACACGAACCTTTGTCATGTTTGATCTCAATTACACCTTTCCGGC
This sequence comes from Palaemon carinicauda, assembly GCF_036898095.1. Lineage (NCBI taxonomy): Eukaryota > Metazoa > Arthropoda > Malacostraca > Decapoda > Palaemonidae > Palaemon > Palaemon carinicauda. The sequence goes on from NC_090743.1 coordinate 18,428,908, forward strand.
CCCTTTTTTCATCGAATCTCCGGCTACGCTGGAGATAACTCAAACATTCATTGAGGTTAATGGTATCGTACCGGTGACGGTCACGATCTCACGGGGACTAGCCTTTGCTACCGGATCTCCCATACAAACAGAGATCAAGCAGACGTCCAGAACCGGAGTTAACAATGTGATACCGATGAGGATTTCACAGTTTCATTATTACGGTCCCTTTTTCATCGAATATCCGGCTTCACTGGAGATAACACAGACATTCAGTTTTAGAGAATGTTATCGTACCGATGAGGATCACGTTTTCACGTTGCCGGACCTTTGTCACTGGTTCTCCGGTACAAACTGAGATCAATCAGACGCTCAGAATCAGGGTATGAACCCTTTTTCATGAATTATCACAATATCGTCATTACGCTTCTTTTTCATCGAATCTCCGGCTTAACCGGATATCGTACAGGCGATCAGCATTGAGGTTAATATTAGATTTCCTCTGGTTCACGTTGTCACTATGACGGACCTTTGTTTGTACCGGGGATGGTTACCGGAGATCCGGTACAGTCGGAGATCACTCAGACCACGGGTGGCCAATCTTTTGTTTTACCTGTAAAAAAAAAAAAAAAAAAAAAAAAAAAAAAAAAAAAAAAAAAAAAAAAAATATTATTTATGAACGTAACTATGCCTATATTTATGCATGTATTTAATTCTAACTATGTATAAATATGGATAAATATCCATACAACATCGTGTTCAAATAGAATTAAATTAATTATGCCTATATTTATGCATGTATTTAATTCTAACTATGTATAAATATGGATAAATATCCATACAACATCGTGTTCAAATAGAATTAAATTAATTATGCCTATATTTATGCATATTCAATCCTAACTGTCTAAATATGGCTAAATATCCATACAACATAGTGTTCAAATAGAAATACATTAATTATGCCTATATTTATGCATAGTCAATTCTAACTATGTCTAGATATGGATAAATATCCATACAACATAGTGTTCATATAGAAATAAATTTCCACCCAGTGGTGAATGCGCCAACAGTGTCACATTTCATGAATACAAGTGTCGCACTATACCCCAGAAGATAATACATTAAATAACTTGTCTTTAAAATGGCTTTTTAAGAGTATACAGCTGATCCCAGCCTGTGAATAGGATCGCTAACCAAAGTTCAAGGAACATCCAGACTTATGTCCCCTTTGTGTTACAGAAGGTTCGCCTGCATGGTTCCCATCAGGATGATGATGATTCTCTCTGGCCTGCAAAGAGAGGCTCTCCACCCTTGGGTATCGAAGTTGGGAAGGAATGCTCCATCTAGAGGTCCCTATCTCCTCGGAGTGTCCTCTGTAAGGTTGGACAACGACCCCATGGACGGGCAGGTATGTGGGGATGAGTTTTGAGCCTTCAGCTTTGCAATTACCTACGTCACCGACCTAGGACCATTAAAGGATCCTAATGTTCATGTTACCCTGCATAAACGGTGACGGCTAAAAGCAACACATTCTAAGGAAATCCAAGGGGCTATGACGAGCTCTAAGGTATGGTGGTGAGTCAGTGCCGTTCAGGAACTCGGATATAGGTGGTACCATAAATCTGGAGGGCATAGACGTCCTCCCTCTGGGGGACCTAGATTTTACTCCCAGGTACTAGAATTCCCATTCAACGGATTCGTTCGATTGAAAGAGATTGCCTTGGTTAGATTAGACAAGGTACCGAAGGTAACGGTATTATTTCCTAAAGGGCAGGCCCGATCTGTCTGGACCAGGATGTTGTCAGCCTGGGGGGTACGATAATTCCAGGCTCTGCCCTTCCAGTTCGACCTACACGTTTGTTGGTCTGATCGGGTCAGTTGTGGGAAGTACGTTCTGTCTGAGACCTCTATCAGACAGGAATTGATAGTCGGTTTCCCACTCGTCATCACAGCCTTCCTCTGGTTCGACGATTTTGTATCTGACCCCCCATCATCAGGTGGTCTACCTTACTGATTCCCCAGGTACACAGCCCAACTCCGTTGGGATGTTTTGCCTGCATGCAGCCCTAGATCCGAACCCTCAGGCTCCTTTCATGGACACCAGAGAGGAAGCTACAGGAGTAGAAGACAGTCCCGACATCAAGGCGGACCTAGGAAAAAGGGGGCTCGGAGAAGGGAAGGACCTAGATTCACTCCCTCACAACGCGGTGGTCCTGGTAGAGGGAAGACTTTACCACTTTCGTGACCATTGGACTCGGTCTGTGGGATCATAGCATAGTCTCTAACGGTTTGAGATGAAAATGGCCTCAAGGTCCTCCTCCTCCGCCAGTGACCTTCTCCCAGAAATACACTCCCGTCCTGAAAGAGTACACCACAGGGTTACTCAAGGAAAAGCAATCAAACGACTATCTCTTAGGTATGGACCTTACTTCCCCGTGGGACCGTCACCACCTCTGTCGATCTTACCGACCGCTATTAGCTTGCGCCTATAGCTCGAAACTTCTCTTCTTATCTGGGTTTCCACCTAAGCAGGAAAGCCTTTGTGTTCAAGACATGCCCTTCGGCCTCAACATTGATCCCAGGATATTCACGAAACTGGGAGAGGCAGTGTTAGAACAACTCAGGAACCAAGAGATACAGATCATTGCTTATCTGGCCGGTTGGCTCATTTGGGCCCGGCCGGCCATAGAAGGTAACAGAGCTACGAAGGAATTTCTTCGATCGCTCGACAACCTGTGATTTCGGGTCAATCTCCATAAGTCTCGCCTGCGACCATCAGGCCACTTAGAATGGTTAGCCATTCAGTGGGACCTTTCGAAGCACACGTTGTCTCTCCCTTCCAAAAGTAAGAGGAATAGGTTCCAAGATCAAGAATTTCTCAAGCACAAACAGGTGTCCAAAGAGCCTAGAAAGTATCCTCGGCCTTTCCCAATTCACTTCAGTAACAGATCTCCTAATAAAAGCCAATCTCAAGACATCAATCGATTTTGGAGAAAGAGAGCTACAGTACCTATAAGAAGACAAGGTCTCGAAGATCCCCTCTGTCGGGAAAATGAGACTACGCCCATGGTCCGAACCGAAGAACCTCTCCAAAGCGGTTCCTCTACAATTCCCACCTCCACAAGTGACATTCCATTCAGCCGTGTCTCTAAGTGGATGGGGGGATTTCTCCGAACATCAGATGTTTCAGGTTCTTGGTCACTAGCCATGAAACAGTCCCATATCAATGTTCTCGAAGCCATGGCAGTGTTCTTGACCCTGAAGAGAGAGACTCCTCCGAGGTCGACCCACATCAGAGTAGTGTCAGACAGCACAGACGAGGTACACTACGGAAACAGGGGAGGATCCAAGTCACCCAACCTGAATCAGGTCCTGGTCACTTTCTTCGCCTGGGCAACAGAAAAGAACTGGTTCCTGTCAGCACCTCACCTAGCGGGAGGCCAGGGTGTGAGAACGGGCTCACTATCCAGGACGAGTTCCCTGGAGTCAGAATTTCACTCCGGTGGATACTCAGGTTCGTTCCAGGCATCCAGGTAGATCTATTCACATCTCAGATCAATCACAAACTTCCTTGTTATGTGACCCCAATCCTGGACCCTCGGGCTCATGCCATGGACGCATTACCCCGGGATTGGAACCATTAGAGGAAGTTTTCCCTATCTCTCCCAGTGAATCTTCTAAAAACTTTAACACCGACTGCGCTCCTTCCGGGGCGCAGTGGTTTTAGTACCACCTCACTGCCCAAGAACAGTTGGTTTCCTCTCCTCCTCGAGTGGAAACTCCGTCCCATCCGGATTCCGTTCCTCAAACTGACCCGAGTATTCCAAACTCACTGTGTCGGATTACTCAAGGATGTCCAAAACCCTAACTTTGTGGACTACAGGAAGTTGGCAGCTCGTAGAGACTCGAACATTGAACCGGAAAACGATTTCTTCATCGAATCAGTCAAAAGGGACTCGACAATTCGCCAATATGATTCGGCCGTTAACCCCCAAAATAGGTGGTCCCCTTGGAAAGTTATTCCTCTTCTCCAAGATACTTTTCTATGTCCGGTCACCACTCTCAGGGCCTTTTTAGCCACGACTGCTACCCGATCGTCTGGCCCCTTGTTTATCAGGGAACAAGGAGGTACCATTCCCATACGTGGTATTAGGCTATAGATCCTATACTTCGTTTGACAAGCCAATCCGGGATCATTTCCCCCAGAAGATGGACTTTGATGACCTTATAAAGTTCACGGGTTGGGAATCTCCTATGGTCTTCAAACGCCACTATCTAATGAACTTACAGGCTCTTAAATACCCAACAGTTGCAGCTGGGAGCCGTATCTCTCCCCAGTGATCTTTTGTTCTTCCTTTCATCCATCTCTTTTCTTCTCCCTCCTACCCGCCACTCGCACCACGACGCCGCTTCCTTGGTAGTTCGTTAGACCTAAGTTTATTACATATTAGGTTATGTTTGTAACTATTATTGATTACCGTTGTTACAGGGTTAGGATATTCTTAGCCATGTCAGTTTTGTAGCATGTTTCCTCTGATACTCGGAGGCTTCCCTGTTATCATGTTTGTTTACCTTAATTATTTATGATTTTCTTTACATGGTGTTGTTTCTCTCCCCTCATTTAATTAGTTATTGTTGGGCTTGGAAGGCATTCTCTGGTACATTTTCACCCGGCGCCACAGATCGACCCAGAAAAGGGATTTTGACGAAGGAAAAATCTATTTCTGGGGAGAGACCTGTGGCGCCCGGTGAAACCCTTCCCCTTTATTTTACACAATCCCACCCTTTCCTTTCCAAGCCATCATGGCCAATACAGAAGGATGTTGTTCAGATGGCGCTCGCGTCGTGGCGTGGGTGGTGTGGCGCTGGTGGTTGGCAAGGGCCTTTGTATCGGCCCATCCCTTTGACGAAGGAATTAACTAAATGGAAGACAACCTGTGAATAGTGGATTTCACGCGCCTTTGCTTTATACACGACACCCTAAAGGTGCTCGCGCGAGGGTTGTAACCTCAGCATTCCATGCTTTTATCTTTCTCTGGTATAATTGGAAGGTTTTATCAGAAAAGGTATATAAGAAGGACTCTTTTCACCGGGCGCCACAGGTCTCTCCCCAGAAATAGATTTTTCCTTCGTCAAAATCCCTTTATTGTTATCATTCCCATGGTACTTTTTGCTAGCAAGTCCAGTCTGCAAACAAGAATAGCGTTCTAGCTTTATTATAGTTTAGTACCCGCCCCCCGAGGCGTTCGTCAGTCGACTATTTCCCTTTAATTTAGGTTTTAGCAGACGTTATTCTTTGTTCGTAGTCTTATTTTGATGTTACAATTTTATTATTATACGCTTATAATAGTGTTGTGTGCTTATTAAGTCCTGATTTTGTAACCAAGGGAGCGAGAGATTGGGGTTCCCGTTTTCTGTTCTCAGTCACGAGTTACCCCTTTCTCTCGTTTTCTTTCTTAACTCAGGTGAGTGAGCGGATTTCCTGTTTTCCGTTTTGTGCGTTCAACGAGTTCTCCCTCCCTCACCTCTCCCTCTACGGGTGTATGATAGCTTACGAGTTATTTAGTTTTGGTTACTTTTCAATAGTTAGCGTTATTTATTAGGTCCCGAGTTCCGTCCTCTCCCCGTTACGGCTTGGGAGTAGTTCTGAACATTTTTCCACTCCGCCTTGAGTTCTACTCCGCCATGAGGGATTCTCAATGACTTTGGAACTATTGTTATATATATATATATATATTGTTTAAATACAACCCTCTGGGACGGCCTTCATATTGTTTAGATACGACCCTCCGGAAGGCTCTTCCATGCCGGCTCTCAAGGAGACGGACCCAACCTCATTGCTTATTCCGGGTACCTCTGCAACCTGGGACGACGCGTCTTCTACCTTCACAGTGGGGAAGCTAGACCCAGACTGTGCCTCTACTCTTTTCTCTGAGAAGCTCCCCAGATTACTATCGAGTCTTCTCAAAACTGAGTTCGAGACCCGTAATAGACTAGCTAGGTCCCTCCACTCCATCACCTCCATGGAGTCCCTAGCATCGGTTTACCCAGAGGAAACACTGTTCAGTCGTCACAAAGAACCTGCTGCTGTCCTACCAAATAGACCTCCATGACTTCTGGTCGGCTCGAGTTAGTTGCAGGAAGTTCGTTCTGTCTGAAGCCTCCATCAGACATGAACCGAACAGGCTGATAGCGTCCTCCTGCTGGGGTAAGAACCTCTTCCCTCGGAGCGAAGTTGATAAGGTTCTTCAGGACGCGGCGAGGGCAAACCAAAATTTGCAAGTAAGGTGGGGTTTCTCAGCCAAAAGGAGGATCGAATCCCAGAAGCAGACGTTCTTCAAGAAGAAGCAGAGGTTTATTCCTTACAAGACGGTCCGGGGTAACTCGTCGACACAGTCTTCCTCTCCTTCGACTTAACAACCGGCTCCCCCTCAGCAAGTAGTCTACCTCACTGCTCCCCCTGGTACACAGCCCAACCCCTCTTGGATGTCCTCTCCTGCATACAACCCTACCTACGAATCCTCCGGTTCCTTTCGTGGACACCAGAGAGGAAGCTTCAGAGGTAGAGGACAGTTCCGCCAACGAGGCGGACCTAAAGCAAGGGGTGCCCGTGGGGGGAGGGGACCTAGGTTCACTCCCTCCTAATGATGTGATAGCGGTAGGAGGGAGACTTTATCACTTCCGAGACCATTGGACCTTCAGTCCATAGGCTCACAGCATAATATCCAAGGGCTTGGGTTGGAAATGGTCACAGGGATCTCCTCCTCCACCAGTGACCTTCTTCCAGAGACCCACTCCCATCCTGGAAAAGTACACCACAGAGTTACTCAAGAAGAAAGCGATCAAACAGTCCCTTAGAAAGACTCGTCGGCGTTGAGGGTAGTTCTGGACTTGTCGAAACTAAACTCTTACATCCTTTGCGACAAGTTCCGTATGCTGACTATCTCTCAGGTACGGACCTTACTTCCCCGTGGGGCCGTCACCACCTCTATCGATCTTACTGACGCCTATTATCATGTCCCAGTAGCTCGAAACTTCTCTCCTTACCTAGGCTTCCGTCTCGGCAAGAAAGCCTTTGCATTCAAAGTCATGCCCTTCGGTCTCAGCATTGCCCCCAGGATATTCACGAAACTGGGGGAGACGGTGCTCGAACAACTCAGAAACCAAGGGATACAGATCATCGCCTATCTGGACGATTGGCTCATTTGGGCCCAGTTGAACCAGGAATGCAACAGAGCTACGTCGAAGGTAATTCACTTTCTCGCCAAACTGGGCTTCCAAGTCAATCTCCGAAAGTCTCGCCTACAACCATCAAGCCACTTCGAATGGTTAGGCATCCGGTGGGACCTTTCAAAGCACAGGCTCTCCCTTCCTCCCAAGAAGGTAAGGGAGATAGCTTCCAAGGTCAGGAACTTTCTCAAACACAAACAGGTGTCCAGAAGAGCTTTAGAACGCATCCTCGGCCTTCTCCAATTTGCCTCACTGACCGATCTCCTTTTAAAAGCCAAACTCAAAGACATCAATCGAGTTTGGAGAAAGAGAGCAACAATACCTTTAAGAGACAAGATCTCGAAGATCCCCTCTGTCTTAAAATGAGACTACGACCATGGTCCGAACGGAGGAACCTCTCCAAATCGGTTCCTCTACAGTTCCCCTCTCCACAAGTGACAATTCATACCGACGCGTCTCTGAGTGGATGGGGGGTTACTCCCAACATCAGATGTTTCAGGGCTCTTGGTCACCCGCCATGAAGCAGTTCCATATCAATGTTCTCGAAGCCATGGCAGTGTTCTTGACCCTGAAGAGAATCTCTCCTCCGAGGTCGACCCACATCAGAGTAGTCTCAGACAGCACAGCAGTAGTCCACTGCCTCAACAGAGGGGGATCCAAGTCACCCAACCTGAATCAGATCCTGGTCACTATCTTCGCCTTGGCAGCCGACAAAGACTGGTTCCTGTCAGCAACTCACCTAGCAGTAGTCCAGAATGTGATAGCAGACTCATTATCCAGGACAAAACCACTGGAATCAGAATGGTCCCTAGACATACACTCCTTCCGGTGGATACTCAGGCTGGTTCCAGGTCTCCAGGTAGATCTATTCGCGACCCAACTCAATCACAAACTCCCATGTTATGTGACCCCGAACCTGGACCCTCAGGCTTATGCCATGGACGCATTAACCCTGGATTGGAACCATTGGCAGAAGATCTACTTATTCCCTCCAGTGAATCTTCTACTGAAAGTCTTACACAAACTCCGCTCCTTCCACGGGGCAGTGGCTTTAGTGGCACCTCACTGGCCAAAGAGCAGTTGGTTTCCTCTCCTCCTCGAGTTGAAACTCCGTCCCTTCCGGATCCCATTCCCCAAACTGACCCAAGTGGTCCAAACTCGGACTGTGTCAGATTCCTCAAGGATAGCCAAAACCCTAACTTTGTGGATTTCATTAAGTTTGCGGCTCGTAAGGATGCAAACATCAACCCGGATAATGTCCTCTTCATAGAATCAGACAAAAGGGACTCTACGATTTGCCAATATGATTCGGCAGTTAAGAAACTAGCAGATTTCTTAAAGAATTCAGACCATTCCGTTATGACTCCTAATTTAGCCATCTCCTTCTTTAGGTCCATATTTGACAAAGGCCTAGCAGCTAGCACTATAACCACCATTAAGTCAGCTTTGAAGAAGGTCTTCCTGGTTGGGTTTAACATTAACCTGGCGGATTCTTATTTCTCGTCTATTCCAAAAGCATGTGCTAGGCTTCGACCTTCGGTTCGCCCACAAAAGGTCTCTTGGTCTCTGAATGATGTCCTCAAACTTGCCTCCGACACGGACAACGAATCCTGCTCCTATATCACTCTTCTTAGGAAGACTTTATTTCTAACAGCTTTGGCCTCGGGTGCTAGAATCTCAGAACTAGCAGCTCTCTCACGAAACTCAGAAAACATAGATTTCCTCCCTTCAGGTGAAGTACTTCTTTCTCCAGACAGGGCGTTCCTAGCTAAAAATGAGGACCCCCAAAATAGGTGGTCCCCTTGGAAGATTATTCCTCTTCTCCAAGATACTTCTCTATGTCCAGTCACTACTCTCAGGGCCTTTTTAGCCAGGACTGCTACCCGATCGTCTGGCCCCTTGTTTATCAGAGAACAAGAAGGTACCATTTCCATACAGGGTATTAGGCAACAGATCCTATACTTCATTAAACAAGCCAATCCGGGATCATTTCCCCATGCTCATGATATCCGGTCAGTAGCTACCTCCATCAATTATTTCCAAAATATGGATTTTGATGACCTTAAAAAGTACGCGGGTTGGAAATCTCCTATGGTCTTCAAACGCCACTATCTAAAGAACTTACAGGCCCTTAAATACCCAACGGTTGCAGCTGGGAGCCGTATCTCTCCCCAGTGATCTCTTGTTCTTCCTTTCATCCATCTCTTTTCTTCTCCCTCCTACCCGCCACTCGCACCACGACGCCGCTTCCTTGGTGGTTCGTTAGCCCTAGTTTATTACATATTAGGTTAAGATGATTTTAACTTTTAATGTGTTTACCGCAATTTAGTGTTGGGATATTCTTAGCCATGTCAGTTTTGTTGCTTGTTGTGCTCTGATACTCGGAGGCTTCCTTGTTATCATGTTTGTTTAGCCTTACGCTCACTATGTCCTGTGACTAGTTTATGATTCATGCTTACTTACCTAAATATAATATATGGTTCTCCTTAAATGGTGTTTTTTCTCTCCCCTCATTACTAATTATTATTGGGCTTGGAAGGCATTCTCTGGTACATTTTCACCGGCCGCCACAGGTCGACCCAGAAAAAGGATTTTGACGAAGGAAAAATCTATTTCTGGGGAGAGACCTGTGGTGCCCGGTGAAACCCTTCCCTATTCTTTTGCACGATCCCACCCTTTCCTTTCCAAGCCATCATGTCCAATACAGAAGGATGTTGTTCAGATGGCGCTCGCGTCGGGGCGTGGGTGGCGTGGCTCTGGTAGATTGGCTGGTGCCTCTGTATCGGCCCATCCCTTTGACGAAGGAATTAACTAAATGGAAGACAGCCTGTGAATAGTGGCTTTCACGCGCCTTTGCTTTATACACGACACCCACAAGGTGCTCGCGCGAGGGTAGTAACCTCTGCATTCCATGCTTTTATCTTTCTCTGGTATAATTGGAAGATTTTATCAGAAAAGTGTATTAGAAGGACCCCTTTTCACCGGGCGCCACAGGTCTCTCCCCAGAAATAGATTTTTCCTTCGTCAAAATCCCTTATATATATATATATATATATATATATATATATATATATATATATATATATATATATATATATATATATACTGTATATATATATATATATATATATATATATATATATATATATATATATATATATGACAAATTCATAGATAATTTGTAGTTTTCCTAACTATACAAACCTTAGCTATTTAATAGGGGTATTACTTTCGGCGTAGCTAAAATTACGAGCCATTAAAATTTAACGAGGGTTTACTACCCACACCGCTAGTTAGCGGGGGTAGGGGAGGGTAGCTTGCTAACCCCCCCCTCACACACACCTGTGCTTGAGCTCACTTTGTTTGGAGGTAGGACTTCACGGGGGATAGGGCTGGCGGGCAAGTTTGATTAAATAGCTAAGGTTTGTATAGTTAGGAAAAATACAAATTATCTACTAATTTGTCATTTGTTCCATAACTGACATACAAACCACGCTATATAATAGGGGTGACTCACCCATTAGGAAGGGTGGACGTCCCTGCCAGTATTGGCTTTTTGGCTTTGCCCGAGGACTCCTTATTTGAATGTGTCAGCACCCAAGAAATAAGGGGTCCCTGCACCTCGCTAGAACCTTGCTACGCAAGGACTGCGGCCTACGCAAGCAGTGTGTGAAGGCATAACGAAGTGTGACTCGTCCTAGGTAGTTGATCTGAAGTTCTTTAGATGGAAACTTATAGACTAGGACTTTCCCAATACCACCTCGTCAGGGTATGGGGACGTGACAGCATTAACTTCAATACTAGGAACACAAGGAAACGTGGTTTACCTGCAGTGGTTTGAGGTCAGCTGTGCAGAGAACCCAGGATGCTGCTTTCCCGAAGAGAGGGGATGATGAAGAAAAGAATAAGGGCCAGTCAAACCTTTTCATTCATGCAGACTAAAACCGGGTAACAATGTCCTCAACCTTCTGCTACTTGTCCAATAAGGAGCTTGAGGTTTTAAACCAGCTGTTGTGCAGCCACCACAGGGCCGATAGAGAATGTATCGAGCCTCCTGTGGGTCACGTCTTGCAGGTAATGGGCTGTGAAGGTTGTCTAACGCTTCCACACCCCAGCTTGAAGGACCTGCGTCCCTGAAAAATTCTTTTTGAAGGCCAGGGTTGAGCTACGCCCCTGACATGTGCTCTAGGGCGACGTGACGGAGGAGGATCTGGATTCAGGGCCAGATGAATCACCCTACAAATCCATGCAGAGATGGTGTTCTTAGTGACCCTCCTCTTAGTCCTCCCTGTGCTAACGAATAACGCTGGCACATGAGGACGAACTACAGCTGTTCTTTTAAGATATAGCCTCAAACTCCTTACTGGGCATAGTAGGAGATGGTCTGGGTCATCTGTTACAGAATGGAGACTAGAAATCCGGAAGGCGTCAAACCGAGGATCCGCTACTCCCGGATTCGGAGTCTTAGCAATAAACTCAAGGGACGAAACTGAACGTTACCTCCCCCATCCCCTTGAATGGGCGATGTCATATGAGAGACCATGAAGTTCGCTAACACGCTTGGCCGAAGCCAAAGCTAGTAGGAACACCGTCTTCCAGGTTAGGTGGCGAACTGAAGCCTGGCGTAATGGTTCATAGAGAGGTCTCTTGAGAGACCTGAGAACTCGAACCACGTTCCATGGAGGAGGTCTCACTTCCGACTGAGGACAGGTAAGTTCATAACTTCGTATGAAAAGGGAAAGTTCCAGCGAAGAAGAAATGTCCATTCCTTTCAGCCTGAAAGCTAGACTTAAGGCTGAGCGATAGCCTTTCACTGCCGAGACTGAAAGGCGCATTTCTTCACGCAAATACACGAGGAACTCCGCTATTGTTGGAATAGTGGCATCGAGTGGAGAGATACCCCTTCCACAACACCAACCATAGAAGACTTTCCACTTTGCCTGGTAGATAGCTGCGAATGACTTTCGCAGATGTCCAGACATCCTGACCGCAACTTGTTGAGAAAATCCTCTCTCCACAAGGAGATGCTGGATAGTCTCCAGGCGTGAAGTCGTAGCGAAGCTACGGCTTTGTGGAAGATGTTGGCATGTGGTTGTCTGAATAGATTGTGCCGTGGAGGGAGCTCTCTCGATAGCTCCGTTAGGAGTTGCAGAAGGTCCGGAACCCATTTCACGTGATGCCATAGCAGAACTAAGAGGGTCATCGAAAGATTGACCGATGTTCTGGTCTTGTTGAGCACCCTCCTCATCAGACAGAACGGGGGAAATGCGTAAACGTCGATGTTGTCCCACCGTTGTTGGAAGGCATCTTGCCAGAGAGCCTTGGGGTCTGGGATTGGGGAGCAGTACAGCGGAAGCTTGAAGTTCAGAGCTGTTGCGAACAGATCCCCAGTCGGTGAACCCCACAAAGTCAGGACTTTGTTAGCTACTAGATGATCCAAAGACCAATCAGTACTCACTATCTGAGACGCTCTGCTCAGATTATCGGCGAGCACATTCCCTTTTGCCTGGAATGAAACATGCCGATAGTGGGATCGAGTGGACTTCGGCCCATCTCAGTATCTCTACTGCAAGATGGGATAGCTGCTTCGAAAAGGTACCTCATTGTTTGTTGATGTAAACCACTACTGTGGTGTTGTCGCTCATCACCACCACAGAGTGACCCGCCAGGTATTGTTGCAATTGGAGACTGCGCATCTTGTGGGCGCGCGTCAGTATGGTGGCGCGCAACTGCAGGAGAGGATGGGCGCGGGCTCGCACATATCCTCGTGAGCGTGAGAGGGAGACCGCACGTGATTGCGCAATAGTGAGCGCTGGCGTGCTGGAGACAGTAGTTGGCGCGTTGGTGAGCGCTGGCGCGTAGGAGAAGTCTTCTTTGACTTCCCGACAGCGCCCTGATGCGAAGATCGTGGGCGCGCAGGAGAGATTGCTGTGCGTGGGCGCTGGCGCGCGGGAGAGCGCTGACGCGCAGGAGAGCACTGGCGCGTTGGAGAGCGCTGACGAGTTGGAGAGCGCTGGCGCGCAGGAGGTTCATGGCGCGCAATGGCGTGCTGACGCGCTACCTCAGGCAAAGCCTGGCGTGCAGGAGAACGTAGGCGCGCATGCCAATCACTAGCATGGTGCGTAAGGGACGTATGCGAGTGGCGCATACGCCCTTGATGCCCAGTAATAGGGTTCGATGCCTGATGAGCATGCAAGTCAGGTTTCGTGGGCGCGTAGCGCGCATCAGCTCTCAGGAACGGCGACGGCAGGTCAGCAGGTCTGTCGGGTGGAAGGTCGACGTGTCCTTTGAAAGGACGACCTTCCACCGAAGGGGATCGCGAACGATCCACTGAGAGGTCCAGGACCAAAGCAGGAACAGTCAATGAACGCTGACAAGGCTCCTCTGCGGCGGACTGCAACGAAGATGATGAACCAAAAAGGCGCCTCCTCACAGCAGGTGAAGGAAGGCCTCTCTGGCGAAGAGGAAGACGAGCCTTGCGACGGATACGCCCTCTGGGGGCCGTTGGATCAGCAAGCTGACCTTCTGCAGTCCTCCGAAGAGGAGTCCCTGTAAGTGAACTCCCCCGAGGGAAAAAACACTAGCAGGAGAGACTGTTGGACTTAGTTTCTCCCTCGCTGGTTGAACAGGAACGGGAGAAACTAAGCCTTCAGCTACTGCGGGATTTGAAGAGGCAGAGGTATTGGGAGATACCGCATTGGATACCTCTGACACCACAACGTCGACAATAGACAAGAGGATCAACCTCTGCCAAAGTCGGCGATTGCTTGACAGCGGCACCCAATCAGATGTAGTCAAGTAATGCTTCCTTGGAGGGCGAACCCTCGAGCCCCAAGGAAGACCAAAGCTGAAATAGATGGGTTAATGACACATCCTCCCCCGGGGGGAGAGGTGGAGCTGCCTGGCTAGGGGAGGCAACGCCATCTCTCGAACCCCGAGCTTGGAAAACAGTACCATGGTCTACGCTACCACTCGATGGTCTCTCGAAAGAGACCAATCGAGTGGGACCTTCGGAGGAGGTTTGGGCAACGGAAGAAGAGTCCTTGGGGTTTTCTCCTTTCAAAGAAACCTTCGAAGGAGAAAGATCCTGCCTGGACTTCTTACGTCGCCGAGAAAACCTCTCCCACTAGGAGGTAGACCACTCCCTACACTCACCACACTTATTATAACTATCACACCGTTGACCTCTACAGTAAGGGCAAAGGGTGTAAGGGTCTGTCTCGACCGCCGACATGAATATTCCGCAGGGGCGGTCGGGTAATCCAGGACAGGTGCGCATAATCGCAGAGGCCAACTTCACACACACACCCCGCCAAAGAGAAAGCAAAAATGACAAATTCGTAGATAATTTGTATTTTTCCTAACGATACAAACCTAGCTATTTACATGGGGTGATTACTTCGGCGCAGCCGATGACGAGCCATAAAGTTTTAACGAGGGTTTCCTACCCTACCGCTAGTTAGCGGGGGGGGGGGGGGGGGTTTAGCTAGCTATCCCTCCCCCTCACACACACCGAAGAATACTCCACTTTACTTAGAGGTAGGATTTATCTTGGGGGACAGGGCTGGCGGGCACATAACTGTAAATAGCTAGGTTTGTATCGTTAGGAAAAATACAAATTATCTATGAATTTGTCATTTGTTCCGTAACTGACATACAAACCACGCTATTTACATGGGGTGACTTAACCCTTAGGAAGGGTGGTAAGTCCCGGCCATACTGGCTTTGGCTTGCCCGGGGATTCCATATTCGAGTGATCAAGTACTTGGACAATAGGGAATCCCTGCTCCTCGCTGGCGGTTGCGAAACTGCCGCAGCCTACATAAGGTGTGTGCGAAGATGAAAAGTGACTTGTCCCAGGCAGTTGCCCTGGAGTCCCTCAGAAGGAAATCCAGGCTAGGACTCTCCCAATACCACCTTGTTAGGGTATGGGGACATAGACAGTATTTACCTGCAGTGGTTTGAGGTCAGCTGTGCAGAGAACCCAGGATGCTGCTTTCTCCGTGGGAGGAGAGGATGAAAAGAATAAGGGCCAGACAGATCTTTTCATTCATGCAGACTAACACCAGGTAACAATGCCCTCAACCTTCTGCCACTTGTCCATCAAGGAGCCTGAGGTTCAGACCAGCTGTTGTGAAGCCACCACAGGGCCGATAGAAACGTATCGAGCCTCCTGTGGGTCATGTCTTGCAGGTAAGGGGCTGAGAAGAAGGTCTGAGGCTTCAACATCCCCACTTGCAAGACCTGCATCACTGAAGATGCTCCATGAAGGGTAGGGACATATCTAAGCCCCTGATATCATGGGCTCTAGGGTGATGCGATGGAGAAGGGTCAGGATTCAAGGAAGGGTGTAGCACCCTGCGAATCCAGGCCGAGATGGTACTCCTGGAGACCCTTCTCCTCGTTACCCAGGATCCACGAACGAGACTTGGACCTGGGGACGAACTGCAGCTGTTCTCTGAAGACACCAGCTCGGACTCCCTGCCGGCAAGGTAGGAGATAGTCTGAGTCATCTGCTACAGGACGGAGACCCGAGCCCTGGAAGGAGTCGAAGCGGGTCCGGCACTCCCGGATTCCGAGTCTCGGCAACAAACCTCAGGGACGAACCTGAAATTGTCTCCATCTAACCCCCTGAATGGGCGAAGTCGTAAAAGAGACCATGTGACTCGCTTGGCTGAAGATAGGCTAGCAGGAACACTGTCTACCCAGAAAGGTGGTGGTCTGGGGACTATGTAGTGGTTCGTCAGGGGGGGTCTCTTTAGAGACTCGAACCACGTTCCAAGGAGGAGGTCTCATCTTTGACTGAGGGCAGGAGAGGACAAGGCTTCGCATGCGAAGGAAGAGTTCCAGCGGGGGGAGAAAAGTTTGTCCCTAGAGCCAAGAGGTAAGCCTTAAGGCTGAGGGATAGCCTTTCACAGTCGAAACTGAAAGACACACTTATCCCGCAATCCCACTAGGGGCTCCGCTATGCTGGAAGCGGCAACGTGTGGAGGGAAGCCCTCTCCCCGACACCGGTTACAGAAACTCGCCCTATTGCCTGGGAGACTACTTGCGGAAGACTTGCGCAGGTGTCCAGGCCTCCTTTTTGCCACTTGTTGCGAAAATCCTCTCTCTTTGAGGAGGTGCTGGATAGACTCCCGGCGGGAAGAGGAGCAAGCTACGGAGGCAACACATCGATGGTGTCCCACCGTTGCTGGAAGGCCTCCTACCAGAGGGCCTTGGGATCCGTGACCGGGGAGCAGTACAGCGGGAGCTTGCAGCTCAGTGCTGTAGCGAACCGGTCCACCGAGGGAGCCCACCGAGGCAGGACTTGTAGGCTACTTGAGGATCCAAAGACCACTCGGAATGTGGTGTCCGTGACACACTGCTCAGACTGTCGGCGAGCCCATTCCTTTGCCTGGAATCAAGCGAGCTGCCAAGGGGACCGAGGGGGACTCGGACCATCCCGGTATCTCTACCGCAGGATGGGATGGTTGTACTGAAAAGTACCTCCTTGACTGGGCCAGAAAACCATTACTGTGGTGCTGATGAACCTCATAACCACAGAGTAGTCCGCCAGGCTAGGTGGAGCTACTGAAGACCCAGAAACACAGTTTCCGTCTCTAGTAGGCTTAGAGAAGGTTCTTCCTGGTTCTGACCCCCTGCCTGAGGACCCGTGGATCAGAACGTGGCCCCCCCCCCTTTTCTTTGACGTGTCCGAAAACAGCATAAAGTTAGGGGGAAGGACGAGAAGGACTACTCCCTCTTGTAGGCCCTCGTCAGCTTCCCACCCCTATGGGTTCGTCTGTACCGGTTGTCCCCTAGGGGTCTTGGCGTCTGGGGAGACGCGCCCAAACGGGCCAGGGAGGGGAGACGTAACAACCTTGGGTTGGAAGGTCTTCTCGTGTGAGGAAAGGTCTCGCGACCTTCCTCTGCCTTGGTACCCTGACGTCTGAAGGGAAGGCTACGGGAGATAGGAGCCTAAAAGCGGGCTCGGTATACCAGACTCTGAGAGGGCTGCAGGGAGGACTCCTCGAGGACCACCATGATCTTTAGAACTTGGTAAAGTCCGAGGAGCTTGTCCCGATGACGAAGAAATGAAGCCTTCGAGTCTGCCAGGATCGGCCAGCCACCCAGGAACGGAGTGGCTGGATGCCGATGCTGAGCGCCCGTGAAGAGATCCGAGAGGATGTATCGGAGAACTGATGAGGTGCCATGGAGAGGCCGAAGCACAGCCCTTGAACTGGTATACCCGCCTTCCAGGCGGACTCCAAAGTACTTCCTTGAAGATGGGTGAACCAGGACCGGAAGTACGAGACCTACCGGACCAGTGTACCCATGAAGACTTGTGGTCTCACCGCAAAGCTGACCGAGTCTGCTGTCGCTATGCAGGACAGAGACTGTACGATAACCCTGTACAGAGTCGAGGAGGGAAGGAGGCGACTACGGAGGCCTCGAAACCCGTTGGCCACCTCTTGGAGGGGGCGCCTCTCCGACATGGACTGAACTTCTGCCCGGAGGACCCGTCCCCTCACCGATCCCTACCCAGGGAGGAGGGAGGGGCTCAAAACCAACCGGGACTGTTGAAGGAGACAAGCTCGGAGAGCTGGCCCTTGGCCTAGTCTCTGGCGCTCTCCATTCCCTAAGACCAGGGCAAGCTGGACTGGCGTAAGGGAGCCCTTGGGTGAGTAGAACTCGGTCCAGGACCAAATCCTTCCCTTACCGAAGAGGAATCTCTGAATCTGGGATCCCCTTGAGGTTTCTCCTGAGGGCCAGAACCTGCCAGAACGCAAGTTCTGACCCCTGGAACTCATCCTCCTGATGGACTGGCAGCAAGGTCTCCCATTCCCGGAGGCTCTTCCTGGGAGACTCGTAGATAAGCCCCAAGGGTCTAACTGGATCCTGTCGGACCCTTGCGGAAGACAGGACCTCAGGATCCCTCCTAGGAGACAAACTGGACCCCAGTGATGAATGATGTAAGGCTTCGCCCCCTCCGCACGATAGGACCCTCAGGAAGAGGCGGAGATTCTCCCTATGGAGTGAAGGGGGAGAGGACCGGGTCTTCCGACCCTCCTGGGGATGGGCAAAGCTCATCCGCGGGGGAGGGGAGATGGAGACTGAGGAGGGCTCATCGCCTGCGTAAGGACTCGCGAAGGGACAGGATAGTCCTTGGGGAAGATACCATGCCAGGGATTCCTCTCACCCCTTTCAGGGGGAGAGGAAGCTGCCACTGATTAGTGACCCCAGTCAGAAGGCACAGGATCATTGCCTGTTTGAGCGCTCTGACTACGGCATCCCACCAGGGATGCCGACCAATCCTCGCGCTGACAGGGAGTCCCTCTGGAGGGAAGAGGATCGTTCGATCCTCTGGGGGAGATGACACATGAGGGTTCGCCCGTAGAGAAACTGCAGTGAAGGGAGAAGAGACCTTTGACCTGACCGGAAACCTTCCCTCCCCTCCGGAGAGGGCGCTGCTTTGCGCTGCGGGGGAGGGAAACGTGGAGGTGGCCTGACTGCCATAAGCCCTGATGTAAACAGGGCGCGGCCGTGTCGGAGAACGGTGCGCCGATCACGCTGACGATCGCGCGAAAAGCAGAGATCTGGGTAGCGTGTGAATAAAGCATGCGTAGCTGATAACCGCGCCTGCATGCCCGCGAACCCGCATGAGCGTGGGCGTATCGGCGACCGCGTGAATGATCCCTGCGTCTCCGCGCATATGAAAATCGCTGGCGCTTGCGCATGAAAGATCGTGGGCGAGGGAAACCATCCCACGCGTGAACGATCTCGGCGAAAAAAGATCACCGGTGCTACCGCCGACGGGAATTGCATGTGGGGAACCATCCCACGCGCGTTAGAATAACGCAGAAGAAACGCTGACGATCTTCGGTGCTTAGGCGAGTACGAAGATCATCGGCGCTAGCGCGAGAAAAACCGTAGGAGACAGCGGGCGGGGACCCGTAGTGCCCGCATGCGAAAGATCTCCAACTATGTAAGGCGATCGTCGGCGATTCGCGCGAGCCCGGACGATCTCCGACGCTCCCGCGTAAGCGGCAATCGTCGGAGCTCGCACGCGAGAGAAGATAGTCGGCGATCACGAGCGGGAACCTCGGTGCCCGCGCGCGGACGATCTACGACGATCGCGAGCGGGAAACCGCGCGCGGACGATCCGTGCGATAATTGCGTGAGCCTCAATGGTCGCACGCAGGAAACTATCCCGCGAACGGAACGATCTTCGGCGCTCACACTTACCGTGAAGATTGTCGGCGCTTGCGTGCCTAGCGCCGAATCCGAAGATCGGCGGAGAACCGCGCGTGGAAGGCCTCGTTGTCGTGCGCGGGATGGTTCCCACGCACAGAACGATCATAGGAGCCTAAGCGTACTAAGAAGATCGTCGGCGCTTCCGCTTAGCGCCGGATCCGAAGATCGCCGGGTAAGGGCCGTTGATGATCGCGTGCGGAAAACCGTGCGCGGGAAACCATCCCGCGCACAGACCGATTCTCGGCGCTTACGCAAACTAAGAAGATCGTCAGCGCTTGCACGCCTAGCGCTGGATCCAAAGATCGCTGGCTAACGACCGTTGCCGGGCTGACGATCGCGAGCGAAAGGGCCTGAAGGTCGCGCGCGGGAAACTATCCCGCGCGCGGGAAACTATCCCGCGCGTGGGCGATCATCAACGCTTACGCATTAGCGCGACCAGAAGATAGTCGGCTAACGACCCTCGACGATCGCGAGATCGCGCGCAGGAAACCATCCCGCGCGCGGGCGATCATAAACGCTTACGTGTTAGCGCGAACAGAAGATCGTCGGCTAACGATCGTCGACGATCGCGCGTTCATTGACGATCGCGAGATCGCGCGCGGGAAACCATCCCGCACGCTGGCGATCATCAGCGCTTACGCGTTAGCGCGAACAGAAGATCGTCGGCTAAACCGTCGACGACCGCGAGGTCGCGGGCGGGAAATAATCCCGCACGCGGGCGGTCTTCAGCGCTTATGCGTGAGTGAAGATCGTAGGCTCCTGCACAACAGAAGATCGTCGGAAATGGTTGAAGGATCGCTAACTCGTAGATCAGGAACTGGGATGTGTCCCTAAAAGGGAGAGCATCCCCTGAAGAGGACCAGGAGGTCTACTTTAGTGCCGACGATCAACTGAAGGACTGCTAAATACTCTGAGGAGTGGTCTCTGTGAGGTACCTTTCCCGCGAACGGGAGAGGTGGCCTTCGTAGAACAGACTTAGAGACACCGAAGGCTGAACTGCTGGTGAGCGCCAGTGCGCTATCTCAGGAACCCCAACGATGTGCACAAATGTGCAGGGAACGTTGGTAGCAGCATAACAGGATACTGGAACAGGGAGTGTCTAAGGCAGTCTCAGGAACAGCAGGAACAGCAGTCGAGCGCTAGCGCGTAAGGGAACGTTGGCGCGCAGGTAATACCTGACACTTAAGAGACTTACTCAAGGTGTGAGAAAGTCTCTCCTGCCCCGAAGGGAGGAGCCTGTTAGATAACGGGGGCGTGGGCGCCCAAGGCGCGTCTGCAGTCAGGAACGGATACAGCAGGCAACAGGAACACTGAGGGACGAGAGACCAAGGGTCTAACGTAGTCTGAGTAGCGAGGCCCCGAGGGGATAGTTGCAAGACCCCGAAATGTCAATGCAACGAGAAACCTATGTTTCTCCGTCACTAAACACCAAAGCGTAGAAGTGACTAAAGTTACGAAAGCCCAAGGGAACTGCGTAACTAAGATCCAAGGCCCCGAAGTTTCCCTGACACTAACACCGAAGTGCTAGTGACTGAACAGCAAGCTGTTGATGACAGGAACAATCCTCCGAAGAGGAGTCTCTATGAGTGGTCTCTCTCGCGAACGAGAGAGTGAGCACTTCGTAGAAGAGACGAGAAGGAGCCCCGAAAGGCCGTGAGATCAGCAGACGTAAACAGGAACAATCCTCCGAAGAGGAGTCTCTGTGAGTGTCCTCTCACGCGAACGGGAGGGGACACTTCGTAGAAGACAAAAGGAGCGGTCCTCCGAGGAGGAGCCCTTAGTGCGGCCTCCCTCGCGAATGAGAGAGGGCCGGACTGATCCTGCAGCTGCTCAGCCCCTTGAGCGTAGCTACAGAAGCGACCGCTCAGCCCCGAGAGCATTGTCACTAGTACCATGGTCTAGCCTTGCAACCGCTCAGCCCCTTGAGCAAGGCACTAGGGCGGTCGCTCAGCCGCAAGAGCATAACCGCCAAGGACCAAGGAAAAGTAAAAGGGAAGTTAACTAACTACCCTGGAGGCGAACCTCCTTATCGTTCTAGGATGCAAAAAAGAGCTGGCAATAATCACGGGGGAATCTCTAAGTGAAGGGAACGCCCCTGACGAATGCCTGAGACACGGCGGCGAAGCCGACTCCCTAGGATAAACAGGACAACTCTGTTTCGAAGGCACACACAACAGGCACGAAGAAACAGCATCGTAAACTGGAAAATAAAACAGAATAATTATTTAACAGAAAATTCACCCGGGTGAAACTCAGGAGAGAAACCCCGAGGGAAAGAACATAAGAACGAAATAAGGTATGCACCCCCCTCCCCCACCCGGCATGCCCAGGTGAGGGGGGGGGGACGAAAGTTAACAAAACAGAATTATAACATGATAATTATGCAACTGACTTTGAATGCTCCAAGGATCACCGACCCCCGAAGGGATGTGAGCCCTGAGCTGAAAAGTTAAAACACAATATTCGTAAAAATAATTGAGACAAAAAAGACGAAATAGCGACTCGGTTCTGAGAAGCTATCGTAGGCGTAGTACGGAGTAAGAGGTGAACGACCTCGAGAGAAGGGCCAGACTCCACGAAAGGCAACCATGGTGGCCTAGAAGTGCAAGGCCGTGATCACGGAAAGATCGTGGTGGCCAAAGCCGGCGAACTCTAGCAGACGTACACATTACACAACGCACAACACCGAAAGCAAAGGAAACTTACATTTTCTATACACAAAAATATATATAAACATCAGAAATGTTTAAATATAAGAAAAGGTAAGTTAAAAAATAAAACAATAATGGCCGTCAAGAGAGCATAGGAGCAGAACCTCCGATCACTATGCGAGCCAAAAGTAAAGTGGAGTATTCTCCGGTGTGTGTGAGGGGGAGGGGTAGCTAGCTACCCCTCCCTACCCCCCGCTAACTAGCGGTGGGGTAGGAAACCCTCGTTAAAACTTTATGGCTCGTCATCGGCTGCGCCGAAGTAATCACCCCATGTAAATAGTGTGGTTTGTATTCAGTTACGGAACAAAAGCATTATTGGCTGCCAAAGAGCGGCGAGGATGAAAGAGGACACGTCCGTCTACCATCCGAGCTGAGAGCAAAGTGAGCTCAAGCACAGGTGTGTGTGAGGGGGGGGGGGGGGGTAGCAAGCTACCCTCCCCAACCCCCGCTAACTATAAACCCTCGTTAAATTTTAATGGCTCGTCAATTCAGCTAGTACACCGAAATTAATACCCCTATTAAATAGCGTGGTTTGTATGTCAGTTACAGAACAAATATACATACATACATACATATATATATATATATATATATATATATATATATATATATATATATATATATATATACATATATATATATATATATATA
The DNA here is from genome assembly GCF_036898095.1 of Palaemon carinicauda. Taxonomy (NCBI): domain Eukaryota; kingdom Metazoa; phylum Arthropoda; class Malacostraca; order Decapoda; family Palaemonidae; genus Palaemon; species Palaemon carinicauda. The sequence goes on from NC_090743.1 coordinate 18,451,722, forward strand.
TATATATATATATATATATATATATATATACATATATATATATATATATATATATATATATATATATATATATATATATATATATATATATATATATATATATATATATATATATATATATATATATTTATATATATATATATATATATATTTATATAAATATATATATATATATATATATATATTTATATATATATATATATATATATATATATTTATATAAATATATATATATATATATGTATATATATATATATATATACACATAAGCATTAAGAATGTTTTCACAGATATGACAAATTCGTAGATAATTTGTATTTTTCCTAACTATACAAACCTTAGCTATTTAATAGGGGTATTACTTTCGGCATAGCTGAAATGATGAGCCATTAATTTTTAACGAGGGTTTACTACCCAGACCGCTAGTTAGCGGGGGTAGGGGAGGGTAGCTGGCTAACCCCCCCCCCTCCACCCCCCTTTCACACACCTGTGCTTGAGCTCACTTTGCTTGGAGGTAGGACTTCAAGGAGGATAGGGCTGGCGGGAAAGTTTGGTTAAATAGCTAAGGTTTGTATAGTTAGGAAAAATACAAATTATCTACGAATTTGTCATTTTTCCCGTAACTGGAATACAAACCACGCTATTTAATAGGGGTGACTCACCCATTAGGAAGGGTGGACGTCCAAGCCAGTCTGGCTTTTGGCACTCAAGAAATAAGGAGTCCCTGCACCTGACTAAAACCTTGCCATGCAAGGTCTGCAGCCTACGCAAGCTGTGTGTGAAGGTATGAAGAAGTGTGACTCGTCCTAGAAAGTTGTTCTGAAGTTCTTTAGATGGAAACTTGTAGACTAGGACTTTCCCAATACCACCTCGTCAGGGTATGGGGACGTAATATTAAAACTAGGAACACCAAGGAGCATGGTTTATCTTCAGTGGTTTGAGGTCAGCTATGCAGAGAACCCAGGATGCTGCTTTCCCCAATAGAAGGGATGATGAAGAAAAGAATAAGGGCCAGTCAAACCTTTTCATTCATACAGACTAAAACTGGGTAACAATTCCCTCAACCTTCTGCTACTTGTCCAATAAGGAGCTTGAGGTTTTAAACCAGCTGTTGTGCAGCCACCACAGGACCAATAGAGAAAGTTATCGAGTCTCCTGTGGGTCACGTCTTGCAGGTAGTGGGATGTGAACGTGGTTTGCCGTTTCCACACCCCAGCTTGAAGAAGCTGCATCACTGAAATATTTCTTTTGAAGGCCAGGGACATAGCTATGCCCCTGACATTATGTGCTCTGGGGAGATGTGACGGAGGAAGGTCTGGATTCAGTGCTAGGTCAATGACCCTGTGATTCCGAGCAGAGATGATGTTCTTGGTGATCCTCCTCTTAGTCCTCCCTGTGCTGGCAAATAGTGCTGGCACATGAGGACGGGCTGCAGCTGTTCTTTTGAGGTACAGCCTCAAGCTCCTTACTGGGCATAGTAAGTGATGGTCTGGGTCATCTGCTACAATATGGAGACTAAAAATCTGGAAGGAGTCGAACAGAGGATCCGCTACTCCCGGATACTGAGTCTTAGTAATAAACTCAGGGACGAAGCTGAACGTTACCTCCCCATATCCCCCTGAATGGGCGATGACATACGAGAGACCATGAAGTTCGCTGACTCGCTTGGCCGAGGCCAAAGCTAGCAGGAACACCGTCTTCCAGGTTAGGTGGCGATCTGATGCCTGGCGTAATGGATCATAGAGAGGTCTCTTAAGAGACCTGAGAACTCGAACCACGTTCCATGGGGGAGGTCTCACTTCCGACAGAGGGCTGGTAAGTTCATAACTCCGTATGAGTAGAGAAAGTTCTAGCGATGAAGAAATGTCCATTCCTTTCAGCCTGAAGGCGAGGCTTAAGGCTGAGCGATAGCCTTTCACTGCCGACTGATAGGCGCATTTCTTCACGCAAATATACAAGGAACTCCGCTATTGCTGGAATAGTGGCATCGAGTGGAGAGATACCCCTTCCACAATACCAACCACAGAAGACTTTCCACTTTGCCTGGTAAACTGCAGCTGATGACTTTCGCAGGTGTCCAGACATCCTGATTGCAACTTGTTGCGAAAATCCTCTCTCAGAGAGGAGATGCTGGATAGTCTCCAAGCGTGAAGTCGTAGTGAACCTACGGCTTTGTGGAAGATGTTGGCCTGTGGTTGTTTGAGTAGATTGTGTCGTGGAGGGAGTTCTCTTGGCGGCTCCATTAGGAGTTGCAGGAGGTCCGGGAACCACTCTGCATGATGCCATATCGGAGCTATGAGGGTCATTGAAAGACTGACCGATGTTCTGGTCTTGTTGTGTACCCTCCTCATCAGACAGAACGGGGGAAAGGCGAAACGTCGATGTTGTCCCACCGTTGTTGGAAAGCAACGGGACTGGGGAACAGTACAGCGGGAGCCTGAAGTTCAGGGCCGTTGCGAAGAGGTCCACAGTTGGAGAACCCCACAAAATCAGGACTTTGTTGGCTACTAGATGATCCAAAGACCACTCGGTACTCACTATCTGAGATGCTCTGCTCTGGTTGTCAGTGAGTACATTCCTCTTGCCCGCAATGAAGCGTGCCGATAGTGGTATCGAGTGGATTTCGGCCCATCTCAGTATCTCTACTGCTATATGGGATAGTTGCTGCGAAAAAGTACCTCGTTTATTGATGTAGGCCATTACTGTGGTGTTGTAGCTCATCACCACCACAGAGTAACTTGCCAGGTACTGTTGGAACTGTTGAGGGGCTAGAATGACGTCCTTCATCTCTAGGAGATTTATGTGGAGGTACTTTTCTGACTCTGACCAGAGGCATGATATCATGTGGTGCAGCACATGGGCCCCTCACCCTTTTTTTTGAAGCGTCCGAAAACTGCATCAAATCCGGGGGAGGACGAGAAGATCCCCTCCTCTTCGTAGGTTCTCGTCTGCCACCCACCACTGGAGATCCGTCAGTTCCGCAGGTCCCATGGGGATCTGAATCTTAAGTACTTCCTTGAAGAAGGATGGACTGGGATCTGGATGTACGCGTCCTTTAGGTCCAGTGTGCACATGAAGTCTTACGGTCTTACTGCTAGTATGACCGTGTCTGCCATCTCCATGCTGAACAAAGTTTGTTTGACAAACTTGTTCTGAGCTGAGAGGTCGATGACTAGTCTCCAGCCTCCAGATGCCTCTTTACAAGAAAGAGTCGACTGAAGAAGCCCGGAGATCCGTCGAGGACCTCTTGGAGAGCGCCCTTCTTCAATATGGTCTGGACTTCAGCCCGAAGGGCTTGCCCCCTTGCTGATCCCATGGCAAGGGAGTTCAATGACACTAGATTCGTCGTCAGGGGAGGTAGAGATGTTATGAACAGGACGCGATATCCTAGACTGATCACGAAGATTGTCCAGGAATCGGCCTCGAGTTGCTTCCACCTGTTTGAGCTACTTTGTAGGCATCCCCCCACTGGTGGACATGCAGGGGGACTGCCTATCCTAGCGTTTGCAGCCTCAGCTGCTCCCTCTAGGATTCTTGCCTCCCCTGGAAGACTTTTTGCCTTTCCTTTCTTTGACAGGAAAGGGCTTAGACACCAAGGTCTTCGCTGCTGTTGTCGTCTTAGTGGTCTTGACTGGACGGGACTGTTGTGGTGCTGGAGGCTTATAGGGCTTGGATGTTAAAGCCCTATGAAGGAGGGAGTCTTGATGAGACTTCCTCCACCTCTCAGCGGCATGTTCCACATCCTTAGGCTCGAACAAGACGGATCCCCCTAGGGAGGAATGTCTGAGCCTATTGATCTCGGTGCTAAGGATCTTCTCATGGAATCTCTCAGCTACTGCATCCCGACGTTTCAGGATTGTATTTCCCGAGTTCGAGACTTGGTGGGCCAGAAACTTGATCGTGCGAGTACCTGAGAGAAAGAAGGTCTCTATAGCTTTCCTGGTACGTTCTTTGGAGAAATCCTCAGAACGTATCAGGATACCTAAGGTCCCCAACCAGATATCGAGCCACGAAGTGGCTTGCATAGCACACTTACGCAACTTTCTCCTGGTTGAAGATCTCGGCTGTCGAGAACGAGACCTGCCGGTTGGAGTGTCTCTCAAGAGGGACTCCCCTGGTTAGCTCTTCTAGCGAGTGGTGAAGAGGAAGAGCTAAACAAGGCTCCTCAAGTATCTCGAAGTACCTCCTCAGCTGTAAGCGAGGAGGTGGGAGGAGCTTGTTGGTGGCACGGGAATGGTTGGAGGAGGACATCTCGGAGAGCTGTAGTGAGATCTTGTCCCTGGTACTCTTAACCCCTTGAGACCAGGGCAGTGCTGCACTGGTCTTGGAGGGTTTCTGACTACCAAAGACACGGTCCACCTTGCCCTCTCGTGGAGGGATCTCTGGGTCGGAAAACCCGTTGAGAGCCCTCATTAGAGTCAGAACTTGCCAAAACGCACGTTCTGACTCTTGCTGGTCTCCTCCTGTTGTAGGACTTGCAGCGAAGTCTCCTTCTGTCCCCGAAGGCTCTTCTTGGGGATAGTCGCGGACGTTCCCTGAGTAGCTAGCTGGCTCCATCCTAGTCCTAGTAGAGGACTTCAGCAATGTTTTGGAGTCCTTAGATTCCTTCCTGGGAAGGATGTAGGACTCCAACATTGACGAGGGTGGCATATTCCTTTCAATCCCCGACTGAGTAGACCCCTCGGCGCGAGGAAAGGTTTCCCCCATTGGTGCGATGGGGGAAAGTCTCTCTTCGCGTGATTCTCCTGGGGACGGGAAATATTCGTCTGAAAGGGAAGGAGAGGCAGTCTGAGGAAAGGAAGGAATCTGCCTCGAAGGTCTGCGTGGAGTCAGTTTCGCCCTTGGGGAAGTGACCGGGTCTGGAACTCCTCTTTTTCTCTTCAAACGGGTAGAAGAAGCCATGGATCTGTGTCCCAATTCAGAGAAGACAGGCTTGAAAGCCTGCGTTACGGCTCTGATCAGTGCACCGAACCAGGGCTGTTGGCTGACATATGCGCTGTCAGATATACCCCTTGAAGGGACAGGAATTGAAGGATCCCTGGGAGGAGTCCCCATCATTTGGTGGGTTCGCCTGCGATGGCTTTGGGATCCTGGACCCCTCTAGATGCTTACCTTCCCCCACAATACGCGGTGGTATGCGCTTGCGGGTGAGGGGAATGAAGCGATGGCAACCTTGCCGTGCGTAGTTCAGCAGTCTCGCGCGCGGGAATATATTGACGCTCGCGCGCGGGAATATATTGACGCTCGCCCGAGGGAGAATAATGGCGCTCGCGCGAGGGAGAATAATGGTGCTTGCGCGAGGGAGAATATCGGGGCTTGCGTGCACGGGAGACTGTTGGCGCAAAGGTGCGCGTGCGGGAGACTGTTGGCCTACAGGCGTGCGCGCGGGAGACTGTTGGCCTACAGGCATGCGCGCGGGAGACTGTTGGTGCACAGGTGCGTACGCGGGAGACTGTTGGTGCACAGGGGCGTGAGCGGGATATTGTTGGCGTGTACGCGCGTGCGGGCGTGCAGAATCAATACGTTGAGTGCACGGGCGCGCGGGAGAGTTCGCACGTACCTGTACCAGCCGTAGGGGGCGCGCGCTCAGGAGAAAGATCCATAGCGCGCGCAGTTGAATCATGTGGGGCGCGTGGGCGCGCGATAGCTCGTTGGCGCGCATCCTTTGGAAAGGGTAGGCGAGCGCGAGGGGATGCGTGCGGGAGAAGGCTGGCGCAATGGTACTGGTTGGCGCGTGGGAGAAGCCAGCTTTGTTGACTTCCCAGCAGCACCATGATCAGTAGATCGTTGGCGCGCAGGAGAGTTAGATGTTGGGCGCGTCTGCGCGCGGGCAAGAGACTGATGGCGCGCTGGAGAGCGCTGGCGCGCAGTTGAGTGTTGGCGCACAGCTGGGTGCGGGCGCGTAGGAGAATGTTTGCGTGAAGGGTCAGGCAAAACCTGGCGCACAGGAGAACGTGGGCGCATATGTGCATGAGGGCGCACATAGCGCATGATGGACCTATGCTCCTGTTGGGACGTATGCGCGTGTTGGCGCGTACGCCCTTGATGCCCTGTATTAGGGTTTAGTGATGGGGCCTGACGAGCTACTAAAGAGCGTTTGTCAGGTTTCGTTGGCGCGCCTTAGCGTGCTTAGGTGAAGCCTTGTTAGGCCCATGTAGAAAAGGTGATGGCAGGTCGGCAGGTCTGTCGGATGGAAGGTCGACGTGTCCTTTAAAAGGATGACCTTCCACTGAAGGAGATCGCGAACGATCTGCAGAAAGATCCAGGACCAGTGCAGGAGCAGTGATAGGTGATTGGACTCGAGGCTCCTCTGCGGTAGACTGCATCGAAGGTGTTGAACCAAAGAGGCGCCTCCTCACCGCAGGTGAAGGAAGGCCTCTATGGCGAAGAGGAAGGCAAGGCTTCCGACGAATGCGCCCTCTGGGGGCCATTGGATCAGCAAGCTGACCTTCTGCAGTCCTCCGAAGAGGAGTCTCTGTAAGTGAACTCCGCCGAGGGGAAGAAACACTAGCATGAGAGACTGACGATAGACTTAAGTTTCTCCCTCGTAGGTTGAACATGAACGGGAGAAACTAAGCCATCAGCTACCATAGGGTTTGAAGAGGCAGAGGTGATGGGTGATACCGCATTGGATACCTCTGAAACCACAACGTCGACAAGAGACAGAGGATCAACCTCTGAAAGTGACGGCGATTGCTTGACAGCGGCACCCAATCGGATGTAGTTGAGCAAAACCTCCTTGGAGGGCGAACCCGTAAGCCCCAAGGAGGACCAAAGCTGAAATAAGGTTAGTGACATATTCTCCCCAGGGGGGAGAGGTGGAGCTGCTTCGCTAGGGGAGGCAACGATATCTTTCAAGCCCCGAGGTTGGTAAACAGTACATCGGTCTACGCTACCACTCGACGGTCTCTCAAAAGACACCGACCGAGTGGGAGCTTCGAAAGAGGTTTGGGCAACGGAAGAAAAGGCCTTGGATTTTCTCCTTTCAAAGAAACCTTCGAATGAGAAATATCCCGTTTGGACTTCTTCCATCATCGCGAAAACCTCTCCCACTGGGAGGTAGACCACTCCCTACACCTGTTGTTGCTATCACACCGTTGGCCCCTACAAGGACAAAGGGCGTGAGGATCAGTCTCGACCACCGACATGAATGTTCCACAGGGGCTGTCGGGAAACCCAGAGCAGGTGCGCATAATCGCAGAGGCCAACTTCACACACACTAGAAAAAGAAAAAGAAAAGACAAAAGCAATTAAATGGCTGCCAAATGACGGCGAGGATGAGAGCGGACACGTCCGACTACCATCCGAGCTAAGAGCAAAGTGAGCTCAAGCACAGATGTGTGCGGGGGGGGGGAGCAAGCTACCCTCCCCTATCCCCGCTAACTAGCGGTGTGGATAGTATACCCTCGTTAAAAATTAATGGCTCGTCATTTCAGCTACGCCGAAAATAATACCCCTATTAAATAGCGTGGTTTGTATTCCAGTTACGGAACAAACGCATGTTCTGACTCTTGCTGGTCTCCTCCTGCTATAGGACTTGCAGCGAAGTCTCCTCCTGTCCCCGAAGGCTCTTCTTGGGGAGAGTTGCGGAAATTCTCCGAGTGGCTAGTTGGCTCCATCCTAGTCCTAGAGGAGGACTTGGGCAATGTTTTGGAGTCTTTAGATTCCTTCCTGGGAAGGATACAAGACTCCAACATTGACGAGGGTGGCATGTTCCTTTCAATCCCTGACTGAGTGGACCCCTCGGTGCGAAGAGAGGTTTCCTCCATTGGTGCGATGGGGGAAAGTCTCTCCTTGCGTGATTCCCTTGGAGACGGGAAATCTTTGTCTGAAAGGGAAGGAAAGGCAGTCTGAGGAATATAAGGAACCTGCCTCGAAGGTCTGCGTGGAGTCAGTTTCGCCCTTGGGAAAGTGACCGCGTCTGGAACTCCTCTTTTTTTCTTCAAAGGGGTAGAAGAAGCCATGGTTCTGTGTCCCAATTCAGAGAGGACAGGCTTGAAAGCCTGAGCTACAGCTATGATCAGGGCACCGAACCAAGGCTGTTGGCTGACAGATGCGCTGTCAGACATACCCATTGAAGGGAAAGGGATTGAAAGATCCCTGGGAGGAGTCACTATAATTGGTGGGTTCGCCTGTGGTAGCTTTGGGATTCTGGACCCCTCTGGAAGTTTCCCTTCTCCCACAATGCGTGGTGGCATGCACTTGCGGGGGAGGGGAATGAGGCGATGGCGACCTTGCCGTAGGTGGTTCTTTCGGATGTGTAGTCTCGTGCGCGGGAGGATATTGACGCTCGTGCGAGGGAGAATAATAGCACTCACGCAAGGGACAATATCGGGGCTCGGGCGTGGGAGACTGGTGGCGCGTGGGCGCACAGTGGATTCATGCGGGGAGCGCGGGAGAATGTTGCCGCACATCCCTAGGAGAGGATTGACGAGCGTGCACATGGCGCGCGTGCACATGGTGCGCGTGCATATCCTTGCGGATGCGTGCAGGAGAAGGCCGACGTTCAGGTGAGCACTGGCACGTTGGTAAGGGTTGGCATGCGGGAGAAGGCAGCATAGCTGACTTCCCAGAAGTCCTGATATCAGTGGAAAGTTGGCGCGGAGGTTTTACCTGGCGCGGAGGTTTTACCTGGCACGTAGGATGGTGCGCAGCATGGCGCGCAGGAGAGCGAGATGTTGGGTGCGTATGCGCACTTGCAGGAGAGTGCTGGCACGTAGGGGAACACTGGCATGCAGGAAACCGCCATTGCGCAGGAGACTGATGGCGTGTGGGTAGTTTGCACGCAGGTGAGTGCTAGCGCGCAGCCGAGTGTTGGCGCGCAGATGGATGCAGGCGCGTAGGAGACTGTAGGCGCGTGGGCGCACTTTGCGCAAGGCATGCAGGCAAGACCTGACGCGCAGGAGATCATGGGCGCATGTGCGGATGAGGGTGCGCATGGTGCGTGATGGAACTACGCTCTTGTTGGAGCGTATGCGCGTACGCTCTTGATACCCTGTGTTAGGGTTAGGATGAATGTCAGCGCGTAGTGATGGGGCCTGACGAGCTACTAATGAGTGCTTGTCAGGTTTCGTGGGCGCGTAGCGCTTATCTGGTTGGTGCGCAATAGCACGTTTGGATGGAGCCTTGTTAGGCCCATGCAGGAACGGCGACGGCAGGTCTGTCGGGTGCAAGGTCGACGTGTCCTTTAAAACGACGACCTTCCACCAAAGGAGATCGCGAACGATCTGCAAAGAGGTCCAGGACCAAAGCAGGTGCAGTGACGGATGATTGGTCTAGAGGCTCCTCTGCGGGGGACTGCATCGAAGATGTTGAACCAAAGAGGCGCCTCCTCACCGCAGGTGAAGGAAGGCCTCTCTGGGGGCCGTTGGATCAGCAAGCTGACCTTCTGCAGTCCTCTGAAGAGGAGTCTCTTTAAATGAGCTCCCCCGAGGGAGAGAAACACTAGCAGGAGAGACTGACGATGGACTTAGTTTCCTCCTCGTAGGTTGATCAGGAACGGGAGAAACTAAGCCGTCAGCTACCGTAGAGTTTGGAGTGGAAGAAGAGATGGATGAGACCGCATTGGATACCTCTGACACCACAACGTCAACAAGAGACAGAGGATCAACCTCTGACGGTGATGACGATTGCTTGACAGCAGCACCCAATCAGATGTAGTTAAGCAAAACCTCCTTGGAGGGTGATCCTGTAAGGCCCAAGGAGGACCAAAGCTGAAATAAGAAGGTTAGTGACATGCTCCTCCGAGGGGAGAGGTGGAGCTGCTTCGCTAGGGGAAGCAACGTCATCTCTCGAGACCTGAGGTTGGTAAACAGTACATCGGTCTACGCTACCACTCGACGGTCTATTGAAAGAGACCGACCGAGTGGGAGCTTCGGAGGAGGTTTGGGCAATGGAAGAAGAGGCCTTGGGTTTTTCTCCTTTCGAAGCAACCTTCGAAGGAGAAAAATCCCGTTTGGACTTCTTCCGTCGTCGCGAAAACCTCTCCCACTGGGAGGCAGACCACTCCCTACACTTGTTGATACTATCACACCATTGGCCCCTACAAGAAGGACAAAGGGCATGAGGATCAGTCTCGACCGCCAACATGAATGTTCCACAGGGGAAGTCGGGAAACCCAGGGAAGGTGCGCATGATTGCAAAGGCCAACTTCACATATACAGAAACTAGAAAAAGAAAAGAAAAAAAGCAATGAAACGGCTGCCAATATGACGGCGAGTATGAGAGTGGACACGTCCGACCACCATCCGAGCCGAGAGCAAAGTGAGCTCAAGCACAGGTGTGTGTGTGTGTGTGTGTGTGTGTGTGTGTGTGTGTGTGTGTGTGTTGGGGGGGGGGGTTTTAGCAAGCTACCCTCCCCTACCCCCGCTAACTAGCAGTGTGGGTAGTAGACCCTCGTTAAAAATTAATGGCTCGTCATTTCAGCTACAACGGAAGTAATACCCCTATTAAATAGCGTGGTTTGTATTCCAGTTACGGAACAAATATACATTAGAAAATTTAAGTTAAAAGACAAAAATTAATGACAGTCCAAAATAGGCGAGGAGGAAGACCGAATACGGTCTTCATCCGAGCCAAAAGTAAAGTGAGCTAAATCACCGGTGTGTGAGTGGAAGCGGTAGAAAGCTACCCCCCTTACCCCTGCTAACTAGCGGTGTGGGTAGTTAACCCTCGCTAAATTTTAATGGCTCGTCATTTCAGCTTCGCAAAAAGTAATACCCCTAAATAAATAGCATAGGTGTGTAATCCAGTTACAGAACAAACAATAAATAATTAGCGCTAATTTGGCATACCAACATAAGAATGAATACACTCAGTTAATTAACCCTGGATAGGTACGCTCCTCGGACACCCCTTTGAGGGTATACTCGGACGCGAGCAACCCCGACGCCAAAAAAAATTCTTGAAAAATCAGTTTTTGCAGTAACCTCCTTTTTTCTTTTGCCAAAAAAAACTTCAATGAATGCTTAAAACAACTGTAAAGATAAATACTACTCATCTGCAGAAAAACTATTTATTATAAATATTTTAAAAAATTAAGTAGAAAAAAAAAGACCTTACATAAAAATTCATAAAAAAAAGTTTATACATATATACACAAATCCTTTTAGGAATTGATTCTTGAATGTTTAGGACACATCTTGATGTATTTTGGATGAAGTCAGACCCATGGAGGTGAAGATCTGAAAAGAGAAAAAAAGGGTAACTTTTTTTGGCCAAAAAAATTTGTCCAAATTTCATGAATTTTTTGGGGTACCCAAATGAAATAGGAAGTGGCTGATTTTTTTAGGGAATAAACATATGTTATCCTAAAATAGAAATATGTAAAAAAATCTTCATTATTTTGTAAATTACATTTATATCAGGGGCCATATCTAAAGGTAATTTTTTGAGTACTTAGAAATTTCGTAAAAAAATACATATATTTAATATATATGATATTTATGCAGGTAAAAATATACCAAAATATCACAAATACTATAGGGAACAAGAATATATATAGATAGGGCAACTTACGCTTCGGATATGTCCACAAAATGGCCGCCAACCACACTGACTCAGACTCCCTAATCTGCCACTTGAAATGTAGGAAGGTTATGTCAATTTCAAGGTGTTATTTACTAATCTAATTATTCTTGGATATGCATAAAAATTGTATGGTGGGTTGCTGGATAATTGTCGATTATTTTACGACTATAAAATTAAAATTCTGACCCCAAAAAAATTTTTTGAAGGGAAATAAAATCGAAAAAAAAAATGTAAAACAATATATTTTAGCTAAAAAAATTTGATGATATTCAATCAAAAAAGAAGTAAACAAAATTTTCCGACAAATAAACATCTAGATGAATCATTACTCTGTGATAGTTCCTTAGTACATAGTAATTTTGAAAGAAATGGGAACAAACGAAAAAGTGGCAATCGCAGGAAAATCGAACACATACCTATATATACGCCATATCTGGCTAAAAATAAAGATAGGCATGGGTAGCCAGATCATCTAGAAACACTTTCCAACACTATAAAAATACAAGTTTTGCGACACTACTTGCCAATTCCTTACGGTAACATGACTAAGCAAAAAAATGCAAAACAAATAAAAAGGGGCACTCGCGGAATAATGACCAACATTCTAATATACGGCATTTCAGAAAAAAAAAATTTCAGCCACGTACTAGGCAAACCATCAAGGCACATTTTCCGACAAATAAACATCTAAATGAATCATTACTCTGTGATAGTTCCTTAGTACGTAGTAATTTTGAAAGAAATGGGAAAAAACGAAAAAATGGCAATCACCGGAAAATCGAACACATACCTATATATACGCCATATCTGGCTAAAAAAAAGATAGGCATGGGTAGCCAGATCATCTAGAAACACTTTCCAAAACTATAAAAACATAAGTTTTGCGACACTACTTGCCAATTCCTTACGGTAACATGACTAAGCAAAAAAATGCAAAACAAATAAAAAGGGGCACTCGCGGAAAAATGGCTAACATTCTAATATACGGCATTTCAGAAAAAAAAAATTCAGCCACGTGCTAGGCAAACCATCAAGGCACATTTTCCGACAAATAAACATCTAAATGAATCATTACTCTGTGATAGTTCCTTAGTACGTAGTAATTTTGAAAGAAATGGGAAAAAACGAAAAAATAGCAATCACAGGAAAATCGAACACATACCTATATATACGCCATATCTGGCTAAAAAAAAAGATAGGCATGGGTAGCCAGATCATCTAGAAACACTTTCCAACACTATAAAATTATAAGTTTTGCGACACTACTTGCCAATTCCTTACGGTAACATGACTAAGCAAAAAAATGCAAAACAAATAAAAAGGGGCACTCGCGGAAAAATGGCCATTCTAATATACGGCATTTCAGAAAAAAAAAAATTCAGCCACGTGCTAGGCAAACCATCAAGGCACATTTTCCGACAAATAAACATATAAATGAATCATTACTCTGTGATAGTTCCTTAGTACGTAGTAATTTTGAAAATGGGAAAAAACGAAAAAATGGCAATCACAGGAAAATCGAACACATACCTATATATACGCCATATCTGGCTAAAAAAAAGATAGGCATGGGTAGCCAGATCATCTAGAAACACTTTCCAACACTATAAAAATATAAGTTTTGCGACACTACTTGCCAATTCCTTACGGTAACATGACTAAGTAAAAAAATGCAAAACAAATAAAAAATGGCCAACATTTTATTATACGCATTTCAGAAAAAAAAATTTCAGCCACGTGCTAGGCAAACCATCAAGGCACATTTTCCGACAAATAAACATCTAAATGAATCATTACTCTGTGATAGTTCCTTAATACATAGTAATTTTGAAAGAAATGGGAACAAACGAAAAAGTGGCAATCGCAGGAAAATCGAACACATACCTATATATACGCCATATCTGGCTAAAAATAAAGATAGGCATGGGTAGCCAGATCATCTAGAAACACTTTCCAACACTATAAAAATACAAGTTTTGCGACACTACTTGCCAATTCCTTACGGTAACATGACTAAGCAAAAAAATGCAAAACAAATAAAAAGGGGCACTCGCGGAATAATGACCATCATTCTAATATACGGCATTTCAGAAAAAAAAATTTCAGCCACGTACTAGGCAAACCATCAAGGCACATTTTCCGACAAATAAACATCTAAATGAATCATTACTCTGTGATAGTTCCTTAGTACGTAGTAATTTTGAAAGAAATGGGAAAAAACGAAAAAATGGCAATCACCGGAAAATCGAACACATACCTATATATACGCCATATCTGGCTAAAAAAAAGATAGGCATGGGTAGCCAGATCATCTAGAAACACTTTCCAAAACTATAAAAACATAAGTTTTGCGACACTACTTGCCAATTCCTTACAGTAACATGACTAAGCAAAAAAATGCAAAACAAATAAAAAGGGGCACTCGCGGAAAAATGGCTAACATTCTAATATACGGCATTTCAGAAAAAAAAAATTCAGCCACGTGCTAGGCAAACCATCAAGGCACATTTTCCGACAAATAAACATCTAAATGAATCATTACTCTGTGATAGTTCCTTAGTACGTAGTAATTTTGAAAGAAATGGGAAAAAACGAAAAAATAGCAATCACAGGAAAATCGAACACATACCTATATATACGCCATATCTGGCTAAAAAAAAAGATAGGCATGGGTAGCCAAATCATCTAGAAACACTTTCCAACACTATAAAATTATAAGTTTTGCGACACTACTTGCCAATTCCTTACGGTAACATGACTAAGCAAAAAAATGCAAAACAAATAAAAAGGGGCACTCGCGGAAAAATGGCCATTCTAATATACGGCATTTCAGAAAAAAAAAAATTCAGCCACGTGCTAGGCAAACCATCAAGGCACATTTTCCGACAAATAAACATATAAATGAATCATTACTCTGTGATAGTTCCTTAGTACGTAGTAATTTTGAAAATGGGAAAAAACGAAAAAATGGCAATCACAGGAAAATCGAACACATACCTATATATACGCCATATCTGGCTAAAAAAAAAGATAGGCATGGGTAGCCAGATCATCTAGAAACACTTTCCAACACTATAAAAATATAGGTTTTGCGACACTACTTGCCAATTCCTTACGGTAACATGACTAAGTAAAAAAATGCAAAACAAATAAAAAATGGCCAACATTTTATTATACGCATTTCAGAAAAAAAAATTTCAGCCACGTGCTAGGCAAACCATCAAGGCACATTTTCCGACAAATAAACATCTAAATGAATCATTACTCTGTGATAGTTCCTTAGTACGTAGTAATTTTGAAAGAAATGGGAAAAAACGAAAAAATGGCAATCACAGGAAAATCGAACACATACCTATATATACGCTATATCTGGCTAAAAAAAAGATAGGCATGGGTAGCCAGATCATCTAGATACACTTTCCAACACTATAAAAATATAAGTTTTGCGACACTACTTGCCAATTCCTTACGGTAACATGACTAAACAAAAAAATGCAAAACAAATAAAAAGGGGCACTCGCGGAAAAATGCCCAACATTCTAATATACGGCATCTCAGATAAAAAAAAAGACATGCACGTGTTAGCCCAACCATCAAGGCACACTTTCTAACACATAAACATGAAAAAAAAATCAATAATATACGGCAATTCCTTACTACGTAGTAAATTTTTACAAATATTGAAAAAAAAACAGAAATTGGTAACCGCAGTTAAATACCCAATATACCAATAACTACGTCGTATCTGACAAAAACAAAGTCACGCATGGGTAGCCAGATCATCTAGACACACTTTCCAACACTAAAAAAGCAAAAGTTTTACGACACTATTTGGCAATATCTTACGGAAAAATGACTTGGCAAAAAAATGAAAAAAAAGGAAAAAGGGGCACTCGCGGTAAAATGGTCCTCGTGGTGATGAACATTTTAACTAAAAAAAAATCATGCACATGGTAGCCAAATAATCCACCAAGACTTTCCACAACTGATAACCTAAACAAGTTGCACCATTCTACAACAATTTCATAATACGTAATAACTTTGATAATTATGCAAATTACCTTAGAAGGGTAAACTCGGTCGCGCTCGACCCCGACGCGTCTCAGAAATCGGGGAAGGAGTACAGCTACAGCAATGCACATCTGGACACTACTAGAGCGTGTAGGCGAGACACCTACTGCAGGTCGATCACCCACAAATTCAGTCACGGGGGGGAGTCACGTGAGAAAAACCTCTTTTTTTTTGACGCTCGGGGTCACGGACGACCCACCGTACCGTTCCAGGGTTAAGAAAGCCTTTCCAGTACAAAGGAAACATCTACAAATGAATCCATATGGAATGGTATTGAAAAATCTTGTTCTCCATGCTTTCACCAGTCCTCTATCATTACTACCATATTTTGATTTCAGTAACTTTTTTTTAATTACGATGAATGGTTGTTTTATGATGACTGGTGGAAACGTAATATGTTACTTTATGATATTATAGAAAAACAGAAAAACTTTACTTACAAAGGAATGGAGTTTATATGGAAAAACTATTGGTGCTACTATAGCGTGATTCCTACCCTCATTTTCAGTTCCTACCTCAATATGGGGATTCAAATCTACTAGAGTGATTCCTCCCAAACCACCTAAACAAGTAAACAACCAAATAATGTTAGGTTAGGTTTGGTTAGGTTAGGTACTCCAGGGGCACTTGGATGAACACTGCTGGCATGTTTTGAAAGGAGATCAAGACCACTTCGTAGCAATTTTAACCGACATTAAACAAGTTTTTGTTAGTTAATTTTTGTTACTAAATCAGGGATTTCAATTTTTCAATATTGATGCCCGAAGTTAATTCTGATTGCTTAAAGTGTGTTTTATGGATTTTTCAGCATGTTTTATAGAATAGAGTAGATTAAAATAGTGTCAGGAAGTATGTTTTAACTATCCTCCTTTGGTAGGAATCACCTCATACCCAAAAAATAGGGTAGGAATCACACCATAGTAGAATCCTGATGGTAGGGATCACACTACAGTAGCACCAAACTATTTCTTTGAAAATTACCTTTACTTTCCGTCGCAAATACATAGTTAACGAGATATATCCTAATATGTCTTACTGTAATGGGGACAACCCAGTGGAAACCAAAGTTTTGGGTGAGAAAAATTTACTGGCGAATTGATATACAAAGGTAAACCTAACGTTTTCTTCTCTACACATTATTCTCTAGAAGCAATAAATCCACGAAAAATTATTCAAAATATTAGCATCCTATTCCCATGATATATTTATTTCCCCCTTTTGTTCAAAATGATATTTTCATAATAAAATAAATTTTTGAATATACTTACCAGCTGGTTATATAAGAATGGCCAAAGTCTCCTAATGCCCCGGCAGAAATTTCAAAATCTCGCACAGCTTATCGCAGATATGCCAGGTGTACACTAGCGCCCTCACGGTACAACAGGTAGAACTATACCCACAAGCTTCAGATCTTCCATGCCCCATGGTCTCTAGAGGGGAGGGTGGGGGGTTTTTAACTTGAATAACCTGCGGGTAAGTATATCAAAAAATTCATTTTATTATGAAAATATAATTCTTAAATATAAAACTTCCCGCTGGTTATATAAGAATGGCTGATTGACAACCCTTGGTGGCTGGTCAGAGACAGCTGCATAATTGGAAATTCACTTAAGAGTTACATAAACAACTTAGCAGTTCTCACCTGATAAGGAAGCTGACAGCAATGCTCTGCCTCATTTTGTCTGCTATCCTTAGGAGAACCAGCGGTCCACCCAGGGGGCTGATGATCTCTAGGAGCTGTCAAACGGTTCAATAACCTATAACATGACAGGACCTCAACTAATACCCTTGTTCTGGGCACTCTCTAGGAAAAAAATGACCACCTGACTAGATCAAAGATTGCGGAAGATTGCCAACCAATCTTCACGCACAATCATAAAAAACATATATAAAAGTTCCAAAAGAAGAACAGGGGTACTAGGAATTTAGGGAAATGTAGTGGTGGATGTTTCACCTATTACTGTACTCGTTGTTACGAGTGATCCCAAAACGTAGCCGTCCTCACAAAGAGACTGGATACGGCATAAGTAATGCAAGGCGAATACAGGATTACCCCTTCACAAGGCTGTATACACGATGCTTTGCAGAGAATAGTTTAGTTTAAAAGTTACAGAAGCTCCCACAGCTCTAACTTCATACGTCTTTACTCTTTCGACAGCTTAAGATCTGTCACACAACGGTATGAAAGAACCTTTGTAATAAAAGTCTATATGAGATGATAGAGCGTTTTAGACATAGAGAGCGCAGGTTTCTTGACCGTGCACCAAAGAGCCTTGAATAGACTCTTAATTCCTATGGTCCTGTCCTGATAAAACTTCATTGTTTTAACCAGGCAAAAAACTCTCCTCGGTCCTTCATAAACCATATTCGAGAGGATAGAGATCTCGAAAGATTTAGGCCATGGATGAGAAGGACATTTGTTAATGACCAAGAATCCAGGTTGCAAGGCGCCTATGGCTCATCCATTTTGAAGTCCACGTTCTTGCTAAAAGAGTGAACTTCACTGACTCTCAACTATTGTCAGACACTCATAAAAGTCTCCAAAGTTAGACATTAAAAAGGAAACCAAATGTAAAGGCTCGAATCTGTCACTACCACGGAATTCCAGAAACAACCTCTAAATTCAGGGCTGGCGAATCTTGCTGACGCTTCTAAGTCATTTCAAATGAACTGAGAAGATCTATAAGGTCTTTATTTGATAGATCCAATCTTCTGCGTCTGAAGACAGCTGCCCGCATACTCCTGTACCCCTTGATGGTCGAGGAGGAAACAATGTTTTCTTCTAAGGTCTAAGAAGAAATAGACCACTTGTGTTTTAGAGTTACTAAATGATGAGACTGCTTTAGCTCTACACCAGTCCATAAAATTTTCCATTTGGGTTGCAAAACCTCAAGTCAAAGGTCCTTTGTACAAGCGACAGCCTCAGCTGTCTCCTTTGAACAACCCTCCATCTTAGGGGTTTTACGAAATACAGTAATGGAGACAGCTAGACCTAAAGCTTGATGGTTTGAAATAAAGCGTTCGTGACCCTGACACGGGGAAACGGACTAATGACATGCTCCCAGCATGTATCCAGCATGGTCTTAGCATGAGTCCAATATGGTTCCAGCATGCTGCATATGCTCAACATGTTGTGAGAGAGAGTCAAGATCTAGACTGCCTCCCGAAACACGTCCAGATCGGTGGCAAGAAACCGATATTAAGCTAGGCTTGTTGAAAAGAAGCCTCAACAACGTGAACCTCGTGCTGTGCGCTAAGACCTGATCGCGTGTAACCAGCGAGAGTTCAACATACTTGAAGCCCAAAACTTGACGCGAGGGAGCGTTAGCTGCGTGGCCAGAGAGACGCGAATGAGAGACAACAGTCTGTCCATACTGCTGTGAGAAAAAGACTTGACTATGTGTCTAGCATGCGACCATGATGTTGCATGTGCTTGCATTGCCGTAAGGTATCAGTGTGCTGTATGCGTTCACCTTGACGTGTGGATACAGCGCTCTGTGTGCGTCCCGCCTGTTGTAAATCTACAGCGTGCTGCGAGGAGGCGACAGCATCGCGTCCGGTCAGTGGCACCAAGAAGCAACTGTTAGTCTATCCCGACGCGGGAAAACCCTGACTGACCTTACCCAGCATATACCCAGGCTGACACATGCATCTAGGTTGCTTAGGATTTCAGATTGACCTGTTTGCCGAGAGTTGTCCGCGTGTAGCATGCATCCGCATGAGTGGTAGTCACGTGTCCCACAGACCGCGAAGATGGGACAACTTGTTGAAAGGATAAACTTTGACTGTCAGCGTCAACATACAACCAGACTGGCGTCTGCGTCTGTGACTGCGTGAGGGAGAGACCAGCATTAGTGTCTGTGTGACGTCTGCCGCAAGAGAGAGACCAGACTGCTACAAGTGTCCGCTCTAACGCTTCTTGTAACACGAGCACATCACTGCGAGGAAGCGTTGCTGAGTATTGGAGAACTACGCTGTCTGATACTAACGGAAAACCATTTCTTTGGTCTATGGTAGTCCTTAGACTCTTTTAGGAAAAAATTTTTCCTCCCCGAGAATTGTAAATGCTAAAAAGAGATAAAATTTACCTCTTTTAGCTCAGACCAAACCTACATTCGCGGGGCAGCGTGTGCGCCAACTCAAGCGTGAGCGAAGGCTGTGAGAGATCATCAACCGCAGTCCCGTGAGCAACCTCGGAGAGTCCTTATTACATTTTCAGCGCGCCTTGTGCACGACCAGAACATATCCAATGCTGTGAGATACCGTCAGCAGTAATCGCTAGACCCCAGAAGAAAGTAATAGACATTTCCCCAAACTGTGGGAGGAGAAGAAGTGTGAACAGAAGCAAACTGAGCACCTTTTCTCTAGAACTACTATGTGTCTTACACCCTTTTGGTGCTGACACGTTGGCTTCTTTCAAGAAGAAAAAACTTCCAGCGAACATCAGTTACTGCAGGATAAGTTATTAGAAAACATACGACTCCTGAAAGGTCTTGGACATATTGATTGGTGACTACCAAGTCTAGGTTTTGCGTTCTTCGACGAGGACAAACTCTTTCCTCCCTGAAAGTACGTCAGATTCCAGAGGAAGAGCTAGGATTGTATGTGACTTGTCTGACTTCCGCTTCTCTCGTGGAAGAAAAAACACACTCGATTGCTTCCCGTTTAAGCATCACAACACGCCTGCTGCGAGGGTAAGTTCTGTTCGCGTGCATACATGACAAGTAATTTCCTAGTCTGGTAGAAAGGGAAAACGTAAAACGTCATTCTCGTCAGGGAACTGCGTCCTAATACACAGAAAAAAAGTTACAAGATCCATGATACCATAGCGATGACAAACTGATCGCTTCAAGACATTCCAGCTTCGCTCTTTTCAAGATACTATGTCACATGGTTGTGATGTCATAATTCGACAATCGTAGGCGAAGAAAAGAGCTTTACTTCATCATTCCAAAGTGGAGAAGGAACATCTTGAACTGCATCAACAGTATCGCTCAGCGGAACATACGTTTAATGCACAAAGTACGCGATGTACCTCACCCTACCGACCTTCCTTCTCCCAGGGGTTGGAACGTAAGGAAGAGGTATAGCTAGGGGCAAGATGAACACGAACAAACACCTTCTCCAGTGCACTGTGCTATGTATACGAGTCACTAACAAAAGCGGTTTAAAACATAATACATTAAATCATAAAAGATCTCCCCGTGGTGGGAGATATACTTTTACGTTCTATTCTCATAAAGGCCTTAATGCCCTTCCTGCTGTTGCAGCTGAAGGCGCTGCATCAACCTCTACAGTAAAGTTCGTCATTTTTCTGAGAATGATTTAATGTTAATTTATTTATTTTCCTATTAATTTACTGGGCCATCTTTCCCTAAAGGAGCCCTTTGGGTTAAAGCATCTTGCTTTCCCAAGTAGGGTTGTAGCCTGGCTAGTAATAAAAATAAAATAAATAGACACACCATCAACTCAACTAGCGGAAACTCTGAAGTCGGAACGAGGAGCAGCAGGTAAAAAATAATAGGGAAACATCGGAAAAATTCTCATGAGTTTCTGAAAGTTATTCCCTTCCTCTTACAATCTCTATCCTAGGAAGAGAAGTCTTGATTTTTAGGAATCCACTCCTTAGGATTCTGAATTCAGACCTCAATGCTTAGAGGTTCTAATTCTAGTTCTCCCAACCAAGAGTTAGCCCAGCAGGCCTTGGTCCGAGAATATAATATCTTTCTAGTTAAGATTTATTTCTTAATATAGCGCCTGGAGCAACAATAACTCAACACTAGACGGTCATGGTCAGGTAAACATCAAAGTCTATTGTCATAGGTAGCGAAGCGTCCACACTGGCGCTGAAGCGTCCACACTGGCGCTGAAGCGTCCACACTGACGCTGAAGCGTCCACACTGATGCTGAAGCGTCCACACTGACGTGGCGCTTCGCTCCGTTCCGTTGATTTTCCGCTTCCGTTGCCGCACCGTTCCAATGACGCTTCGCCGGCTCTGCTGCCTGGCAAACGTCAGCGCGCCTGAATAGACTGATACTAGGCGCTATGAGCGGTCGGTTTGCGTTGAGCAGGTAATCAAAGTAATGCATCCACTTTCTCCCACCGTTGAACATTGCGGTTGGTAGGTCGCCTGTGCAACAAGGAGTCCTCACCGTTAAAGTCACGTCACCTGTGCGACCGTGTCAAAGACCGGAATCAAGACACCCAACCGCACTGTTAACGGCAGGCTGAAAAGACTGCATAAACGAAGATAGTTGCTGTTTCATGCCTAACAGCAAAGATCAAGGATCAACCTTAGGCGAAACATATTCAGCATTATCTTCGTCGATCCCTAGCGCTTGCCACTGTCGAGAGACGACACCCATCAGGTGGAGACGGCGGCACTACGTCCACGCCGCATGAAACGTAACACACGCAGAACGAATCTAATTTTGTTTTCAGCTTACCGCCTGAAGCGCGTGTATGATGTTTGAAAACACTAATACCTCGCTTTATCTATAGCGAGGGTGAGCGTTCTGGTGATCAACAGAAAACGCTCGAGAGGACTTCTATTCGGGTCTTAAAAGACTGTAACGCTTGGTTACCCTCTTGATTCCTTATGCCGTTCGACTTAACTTCTCCCCTGGGTCCGGGAGCTTGACAAAGGTCTAAGGCTAGGATAAAAACAGGTCCGAATAGAAGCACTCTCCACTGAATAAAATTCACTGCATAATTTAGCACTAAAAAAATTTGCATTTTACTCTTTGGTACATACTGTAGATAGTTTCATAATTACCTGAAAACCAAAGTATACGCTCTCTCAAACGAAATGAACTCCGTATGGAGAGACTTATAATTCTGTCAATGGTTTGAATGGGAATGCAAAAGTACCGAATCCCATATAAATGCAACAAAATATTAAATATCAAATATTACCGTAATAGATATAATATTTATAAACTAAAATAAACCCTTAAACTAAGGGGTTCCAATAAAAGACGAATCATCACTCGTACCCATTGGAACAACTACAATTAATATACGAACAATTTTACATAGAATCGTGCGCTACATCGATTGTAAAGAAAACTGCATCGTATAAACATTAACTGAATTGTAAATTTCATTAATCTCTGACTAAGGAAAAATACTGAAAGAACCAATTAATTGCAAAATAAAATGTTCCTCTTATATAGTACAACTTAAAAACTTGAGAAGTAAGAAGAATGTACTATTCATAAAAATCGCTACAAAATATTGTAATATTATAACGAAAAAGACAACTGCGTAACAAAAATAAACTGAACGCTAGTTAATCTTTGCAAACAGATCGAAGATCTAAAGAAAAAACTAATAAAAGGATAAAATTTTCTTAATATAATAATCCTTTAATTTGATTTATAACTTAATGATTCAAAAGAAAGTATTCACTTATCATTCTTTGTAAAAAACCGACAGACTTTTAACCTATGAATAAGGCTGTGACGCCATCAATGGACGAGATGTTTACATCTCGCCCTATTGCTTCAATGAGGTTTAAAATAGGTTGAAAAGCCTTCTAATTCTACCTTTCAAGTTATAAATGTGTGATCACAGATCAAATAAAACAAATAAGCAAAAGCCCAAACTCAAAAAACGTTAGTACATCACCAAATAACGTCTGAACAGAGTAAGAAAACGAGAGAGAATTTCCAATAGTACAGCCAGCTATGGCGGCAGAAAAAGATCTGAAGCGTGTGGGTATAGTTCTACTGTACCTGTTGTACCGCGAGGGCGCTAGTGTACACCTGGCATATCTGCGATAAGCTGCGCTATATTTTGATATTTCTGCCGGGGCGTCAGGAGACTTTAGCCATTCTTATATAACCAGCGGGTAAGTTTTATATTTAAAATTTTACAAACAACGAGTATACCCTCGTGTTTGTGAGTGTCTCTAAGTGCGCTTTAGAATTATCATCTAGGAAAGACCAACAAATTTTTAATCGTAACTCAACTGTGAAGATTGCAAAAAAACCATGAGGTCCGGAATTATACACGATTTACTTTTAGTCTGTGACTTGAGAAGGGAGAGTCTAGGGGGCTTGACCCTGGGCTAAGTCTGTGACCTAAGAAGGGGGTCAAAGCTCTTGGTTAGGTTTGTGACCTGACGACTTATGTTAGGTTCTGTGACCTTTTAAAAATCTCGAAAGTGTTAATAATTCAATTTTCTCCCGTTTTCACCCACCCAAAAGATCCAGGTTCCCAGCTACGTCCAGGACGAAGGGGGGGGGGGGGGGAAGAACAGTTTATTTGCGGTAGAAATAAAGGTCAAATTTGTTTAAGGCACAATATTTACTGCTGGAAGGGTTGTTCTTTTCTATTGGAAACATAGTTCTGTGTTGTTCTATAATTTTACCCTTTACATATACAATTAGACTGATACACGGTATATATACTTTTGGCTTCAAACATAACTGATGACACCTAGCGAAAAGGTTCAAAAGACCACAAAATAAGTCTTATTTTCTATAACGTGTTTAAAGATTGCTCATGAATGGCAGCATTAAAGGAGTGACAATGCCCTCGAAACTGACAATATATGAACAGCGTCCATGCCACCCCTATGCCCAGCAGGTAGATCTATAGGCTCCCCCAAACACCCAATATTTAGCTCACAAGGATGGTGAAGTTGCAGACACTACAAGAAACTATCGAGCTTGTGCAGGACTATCTCCATCCAGCAGAATGCCAGGCAGGAACGTTTGCAACAAACCACCACAAGTTTATTGCACGGTTCTATTCTTACCTAACCACCCCCTGGCAAAATGTCACATTAGACCTAACAGATAAGCAGACAAACTACAAATCAATGAGTAAACTACATTTCAAAGTATTCAACAAAAAGATTGACATTGTCCTCTGGGAAAATTAAAGATAATTATCCAAAACCTCATAATCTGGCCAGTAGTTTTAATTGAAATTCCAACAACTAAGCTTTCTGAGTTTCACCATGCATAAAATCCTGACAGTTCCATACAAACATGGAAGAAAGTGTTTAGAGACAGCAAAGCAAAAAGAAGAATTACCTGCGTTTTGATTATTTGATACTCTTGTTAGTGTTCGATAAATTGGTGATGTGCTGCCTTCTATGTTGAAGTTTCATGTTCACAATGTGCTTATGGGCAAATGCAACTCCAAAGACTATATACTGAAGGAAGATAGGAAGGCTGAGCTTAATATTACTCAACTGAGTGTGCGAATAAAAGATGCCAGATACTCCTATGCAAAACGAATGGCTCCATCTATTGAGCGAACAGTTAACCATTCAGAGCGGTAATGCTTACAGAAATATAGGATGGAATTCGATTGTAAATTTTGCGACATATTTGTTCATAAATTGCATTACTACGTTTGTATATTTTATTCTTAAATTTATGACATTCTTAAATTTTAGATAACTAAATTTCAAATTTACAAATTGGTACACATAGCCTATAGATTAAGAATACACACATCCTTGTGTTTCTCAGTAAATTTTTCAGACTTAATAGCTATAGGCTATCGCTTATAATTTAGTTAATTTTCTTGCAAATTTAATAATTGTATATTTCAATCATTTCAAATGTTCTATACAATATAAAGTTCGAAAAAAGTAAAACCTACTGTATATATAATTTGTTAAACTTAGCCACAAGTGCATATGAGTAGGCATACATTTAATTACTGTTTGTAGGCCACTGTAGAATGGAGATATTAGGTTTATATAAAACACAATTGTATTTCTTTTATTGCAACGGAAATGCATGATGCACTCATGTATATTCTTTAGTAATATAAACTAATAAATGTATAAATATACAAACAAAAGGAACAAAATTAGCACACATAAAACTAATCAAAAGGAGGTTGGAAATAGAAATAAGGTAGCATACAGCCAACCAAAAATGCAAGATAAATCACAAGCAAATGAACTTTAATAAATTTTTACATATATAAGAAACAAATAACGCAGTAAATAGTATTGCACATATAAAAACTGTAAAAAATAACACAAACAAACCAAAATTGCACCATGAATTACATGCAAATAAACTTCAATATAATTACAAATATGAGAAAACATAATAGGTTACTTAAAAAAGGGGTTTTCTTCAAGAATTAAATACATGGTGAAAACATGAGACAAAGCAAGTATGCAAACATAAAAAGCACAGACAGTAAACACACATTCAATGTACATGAAAATACAAATACAGTATAAAAATACTGAAAAAAAGTTAGTCCTTATCTACGAAATGAAAAAAAATGAGAAGACAAGGAACATTCTAACAAAATAATTTGTTGAACCAATATACTCCTGTAATGCTACATAGGAGTGCAAACATGCCGAAATATTCATGCACTTATAAGTTAAACCAAAGTTAAATATAATACACACCACTAAACATGTTCCTAACGCCAAATATGTCAGCTCCTGAGAAATATATTTTGATAGCTTTGATACAAAAAAAAAAAAAGTTTGAAACAAAAAAATGTAGGCCTACTGCGGATGCCTTGCCTTAATCTTGTTTCCAATACCAGTGGGGCTTACTCATTAGTAGCACATATTTCATGTATTATAGCCTACTGTTAGTACTCACCTTTATTTGTCCTTAGGGAACCTGTGAAACACCAAATGAGGATCGGTTTCTTTTCGTTTATTGCAAACAACACACTTGTGTCTTATTCACTGTTGGCGCCATTATTTCGTGTGTGTCAACTGTCAAATTCTAAATATAAACAAACAGACGACATGCGATATACCTACAACGCCATCTGAACACTGAGCTGGCAAACTATTGTGTTCACTTTGGAGCTGCCAACTAATGTATTAACATTCGTATTTTGAGCCTTCCTATCTTCCTTCAGTATATAGTCTTTGAGGTAAACTACATTTCAAAGTATTAAACACTCTAGAAAAAAAGATTGACAGATTATCCTCGGGAAAAATTAAAGATAATCATCCAAAGCCTCATACTCTGCCTGTAGTTTTAATTGAAATTCCTACAACTAAGCTTTCCGAGTTTCATCATGCATAAAATCCTGACGGTTCCATACAAACATGGAAGCAAATGTTATGGGACACCAAAGCAAAAGGAAGAATTACCTGCGTTTTGATAATTTGATACTCTTGTTCCTGTTCGAAAAATTAGTGATGTACTGCCCTCTATGTTGAGGTTTCATAATCAGATTCAAAATGGGCAAATCCAACCCTTTACTGTCTTTGCTTATGGGCTTTCACAAGGAATGAAATGTGTTTTTCTTTCATTATAACTAGCCTATGCCAATGGAAAAATTCATCTATTTCTATGGAATTAATTGACAAGAGAATGCCTCCCAAGTTTTGTACACCATTAAATTACTTTATACAGAATTCTGAGATTAATACTTAAATATCAAAATACTTTCATCCTCATTGTTTAATCTTAGATAGTAAATAACTGACACGCTTCAAATTACTTAACGCGTTGTGCTGTACAAAGGACTACTTTTATTATGATTTTGAAAGTTTACTGAATGTTGAGGATAATAGGGAGGCAGATATAATTGCTGTTGCAGGTGTTGAGGTGCCAGTGATGGGAGATGAGAATGAGAGAGAGACTACAATAGATGAAGAGAGGAGAGCACTAGATGAAACGAGAGTAGGAAAAGCATCTGGTATGGATGGTGTGAGAGCTGAGATGTTGAAGGAGGGGGGTGTGACTGTACTTGAATGGTTGGTGAGATTGTTTAATATGTGTTTTGTGTTGTCAATGGTACCAGTAGATTGGGTTTGTGCATGTATTGTACCACTATATAAGGGTAAGGGAGATGTGCATGAGTGTTGTAATTCAAGAGGTATTAGTTTGTTAAGCGTAGTTGGAAAAGTGTATGGTAGAGTATTGATTAATAGGATCAAGGATA
Source organism: Palaemon carinicauda (assembly GCF_036898095.1). Classification (NCBI taxonomy): domain Eukaryota; kingdom Metazoa; phylum Arthropoda; class Malacostraca; order Decapoda; family Palaemonidae; genus Palaemon; species Palaemon carinicauda. The sequence continues at coordinate 18,479,224 of NC_090743.1, forward strand.
AAACAGAGAATGCAATCTTGGAAATACAGGGTGGTTTTAGAAGAGGTAGGGGTTGTATGAATCATATTTTTACAGTTATTCAGATATGCGAGAAATATTTAGCAAAAGGTAAGGAGGTGTATGTTGCGTTTATGGATCTGGAGAAAGCGTATGGTAGAGTTGATAGGGAAGCAATGTGGAATGTGATGAGGTTATATGGAGTTGGTGGAAGGTTGTTGCAAGCAGGGAAAAGTTTCTACACAGGTAGTAAAGCATGTGTTAGGATAGGAAATGAAGTGAGTGATTGGTTTCCGGTGAGAATGGGGCTGAGACAGGGATGTGTGATGTCGCCGTGGTTGTTTAACTTGTATGTTGATGGAGTGGTGAGAGAGGTGAATGCTCGAGTGCTTGGACGAGGATTAAAACTGGTAGACGAGAATGACCAAGAATGGGAGATAAATCAGTTGTTGTTTGCGGATGATACTGTACTGGTTGCAGACACAGAAGAGAAGCTTGGACGATTAGTGACAGAATTTGGAAGAGTGTGTGAGAGAAGGAAGTTGAGAGTTAATGTGGGTAAGAGTAAGGTTATGAGATGTACGAGAAGGGAAGGTGGTGCAAGGTTGAATGTCATGTTGAATGGAGAGTTACTTGAGGAGGTGGATCAGTTTAAGTACTTGGGGTCTGTTGTTGCAGCAAATGGTGGAATGGAAGCAGATGTACGTCAGAGAGTGAATGAAGGTTGCAAAGTGTTGGGGGCAGTTAAGGGAGTAGTAAAAAATAGAGGGTTGGGCATGAATGTAAAGAGAGTTCTATATGAGAAAGTGATTGTACCAACTGTGATGTATGGATCGGAGTTGTGGGGAATGAAAGTGATGGAGAGACAGAAATTGAATGTGTTTGAGATGAAGTGTCTAAGGAGTATGGCTGGTGTATCTCGAGTAGATAGGGTTAGGAACGAAGTGGTGAGAGTGAGAACGGGTGTAAGAAATGAGTTAGCAGCTAGAGTGGATATGAATGTGTTGAGGTGGTTTGGCCATGTTGAGAGAATGGAAAATGGATGTCTGCTAAAGAAGGTGATGAATGCAAGAGTTGATGGGAGAAGTACTAGAGGAAGGCCAAGGTTTGGGTGGATGGATGGAGTGAAGGAAGCTCTGGGTGATGATAGATGTGAGCGAGGCAAGAGAGCGTGCTAGAAATAAGAATGAATGGCGAGCGATTGTGACGCAGTTCCGGTAGGCCCTGCTGCTGCCTCCGATGCCTTAGATGACCGCGGAGGTAGCAGCAGTAGGGGATTCAGCATTATGAAGCTTCATCTGTGGTGGATAATGTGGGAGGGTGGGCTGTGACACCCTAGCAGTACCAGCTGAACTCGGTTGAGTCCCTTGTTAGGCTGGGAGGAACGTAGAGAGTAGAGGTCCCCTTTTTGTTTTTGTTTCTTTGTTGATGTCGGCTACCCCCCAAAATTGGGGGAAGTGCCATGGTATATGTATGTATGTATGACTTACTAAGCTACAACCCTAGTTGGAAAAGCAGGATGCTATAAGCCCAGAGGCTCCAACAGGGAAAATAGCCCAGAGAGGAAAGGAAACAAGGAAAACAAAATATTCTAAGAACAGTAACAACATTCAAATAAATATCTCCTTTATAAAACCATAAAAAAGTTTAACAAAACAAGAGGAAGAGAAATAAGACAGAATAGTGTGCTCGAGTGTGCCCTCAAGCAAGAGAATTCTAACCCAAGACACTGGAAGACTATGGTAGAGACTACAGAGGCTATGGCACTACCCAAGACTAGAGAACAATGGTTTGATTTTGGAGCGTCCTTCTCCTAGAAGAGCTGTTTACCATAGCTAAAGTCTCTTCTACCCTTTCTAAGAGGAAAGTGGCCACTGAAGTTCTGAACAATTACAGTGCAGTAACCCCTTGGGTGAAGAAGAATTGTTTGGGAATCTCAGTGTTGTCAGGTTTATGAGGACAGAGGAGAATATGTAAAGAATATGCCAGACTATTCGGTGTATGTGTAGGGAAAGGGAAAATGAACCGTAACCAGAGAGAGTGATCTAATGTGGTACTGTCTGGCCAGTCACAGTATCAGGTCACATACTCTTGGGGTCCTTTATTGCTCGTTATTGTTCATCTGAGTAGCCACACTCAACCTCTTATGCTTAATTAATACGATTCAGATATTTCCCCATAAATATCTGTAGCCTACTGGCTACCGTCTTTATTTATTATTTAATTGTTTATAACCTCGACAATACATTTTATTATCCTTATTATTATCATTATTATTATTATTATTATTATTATTATTATTATTACTAGCCAAGCTACAACCCTAGTTGGAAAAGCAAGATGCTATAAGCCCGAGGGCTCCAATAGGGAAAAATAGCCCAGTGAGGAAAAGAAATAAGGAAATAAATAAATGATGAGAATAAATTAACAATAAATCATTCTAAAAACAGTAACAACGTCAAAACAGATATGTCCTATATAAACTATTAACAACGTCAAAAACAGATATGTCCTATATAAACTATAAAAAGACTCATGTCAGCCTGGTCAACATAAAAACATTTAATCCAACTTTGAACTTTTGAAGTTCTACTAATTCAACTACCCGATTAGGAAGATCATTCCACAACTTGGTAACAGCTGGAATAAAGCTTCTAGAATACTGTGTAGTATTGAGTCTCATGATGGAGAAGGCCTGGCTATTAGAATTAACTGCCTGCCTAGTATTACGAACAGGATGGAATTGTCCACGAAGATCTGAATGTAAAGGATGGTCAGAGTTATGAAAAATCTTATGCAACATGCATAATGAACTAATTGAACGACGGTGCCAAAGATTAATATCTAGATCAGGAATAAGAAATTTAATAGACCGTAAGTTTCTGTCCAACAAATTAAGATGAGAATCAGCAGCTGAACACCAAACAGCAGAACAATATTCAAAACAAGGTAGAATGAAAGAATTAAAACACTTCTTCAGAATAGATTGATCACCGAAAATCTTAAGACTTTCTCAATAAGCCAATTTTTTTTTTTTGTGCAATTGAAGAAGACACAGATCTAATGTGTTTCTCAAAAGTAAATTTGCTGTCGAGAATCACACCTAAAAATTTAAAAGAGTCATAGAGATGTAAAGAAACATTATCAATACTAAGATCCTGATGTTGAGGAGCCACCGTACTTGACCTACTTACAATCATACTTTGAGTTTTGTTAGGATTCAACTTCATACCCCATAATTTGCACCATGAACTAATTTTAGCTAAATCTCTAATAAGGGATTCACCAACCCCAGATCTACATTCAGGGGATGGAATTGATGCAAAGAGAGTAGCATCATCTGCATATGCAACAAGCTTGTTTTCTAGGCCAAACCACATGTCATGTGTATATAGAATGAAAAGTAATGAGCGAAGAACACTACCCTGTGGAACACCGGATATCACATTCCTATATTCACTATGGTGCCCATCAACAACAACCCTTTGAGATCTAGTACTTAAAAAATCAATAATAATGCTAAGAAACGACCCACCCACTCCCAACTGTTTGAATGAATGAAGTAGAGTAGCATGGACTATGTACATGCTTGAAAGATTTATATTGATTTTAAATTTGACTGAAAGTTTTCTTTTGATCAATATCCACAAAAATTAAATTTTTCCGTTTTTGGATTACTTGGAATCTCTTCAGTTCACTAAGAGCAAACTACATTCTTGAACAAGAGTTGACACTTTTTGTTTTAAGAGGAATGAAATATTATTATTTTCTGCACCAGAATAATTAGAGCAGTGAAAAGCCGTCTGTGAACCTAATTGGAATAATTCATCGATGGAAATAAGTTTTCACTGTTGTTACTAAGTTTCTTTAGTAGTTTCCATATATTTAAAAAAGGGAGATTTACACAGACCTTTATTATCTTACCAACATTAAAAATTACCTTCACGTTCAACAAAACATATTCCAGAAAAGTATTTACTTTCCTTTGTTTAAAAAAAAAAAAAAATAATAATAATGAAATACGGGGAAATATGATCGCATATTCCTTGTCCATTATTTGTTATGGGGAACATTGCCATACCTGAAAACACACACAAATACACACACACATGCATAAAAACTTAAAACAACATTATGTTTTAGCATTTTTAGAAAAACAACAAAAAGAAAACTGCGAGAAAAGCATATAAACACAAACACACATCTAAACAAATAATAGATATATTAACAATTAAAGGTTCTGAGCGCTTCGTTGTCTGCAAAGGCATTCATACAAAGAGGAAGATAATTAGATGTAAATGAACTCAAGGAGATGAAGTAATTAAAACAAACATCGCTGGGAACGTCATGATGCTTTGTCAACTTTGCTTTACCTTTTCGGGAAAAGCTGACAAATGAAAACTAACTTCATATTAATTTTTCGCTAGCAACCTCTCGCTAGTTCTCTGTCTGTATGTATGTATGCATGCATGCACAAACATTTAAATACACACAAACATACATACATACATACATACACACACACACATACATACATATATATATATATATATATATATATATATATATATATATATATATATATATATATATATATATCATGGGATTTGAAATATGTGTAACTCATGACAAATTTCAGCTTATCACATTTAAACCCAATTTTTGAAATTTTAGGCAACAAACGGATAACATTTAAGGATAGATCCCAGTCTATTTTTTTTCCCAAAAGGACAATTGAACATAGAATATGATAAAATGAGAGAGAGAGAGAGAGAGAGAGAGAGAGAGAGAGAGAGAGAGAGAGAGAGAGAGAGAGAGAGAGAGAGAGAGAGAGAGAGAGAGAGAGAGAGAGAGAAGGCAGGAAGAAATGTCTCTAGATCTCTTCCACTGACAGACCCGACTGCCAAATCTCATCCCATTCCAGTACCCACAGTCCAGTGTTTTGTGGAACTCATTCCAGTATGCACCTTCCAGAGTTTTATTGAACTTGCCAAATGCAGCGAACAAATACTTTGCCGCAGCAATCAAAACATGCAAGGAACCAATGAAATAAAAACATGAATGTTGACCAATGTTGGAATTGACTCTGGTGCCTTTTTTGTCGAGTGAAATCCACTTGGGCGAGATTCTGTGGGTTTAAACTGCGTTCAACTTTTTTTCTTTTCTGCCATGAGAGATAAATTGAGTTTGATACAAAAAAAAAATATAATGGAATATAATCATAATTACATAGCGTTGATATCAAAACATAAATAATGCATAAAATCAGCAAAACGAAGAATTCGTCCGATAAAAAAAAAATGAAGGAGCTGAAAGAATGTGAAATACTCAATAAAAAGTTCTACCCTAAATGCGTAAGATCTTATAAGATTTTACCTTTAAGCAAATCGTATTTAATCGTTCGATGACCATCTCTAAAACCTTATTAATAATATATTCAGAAACTCGTCTGTTAGTAAAAGAAACTTTCAAAACTAAGACATTTTCCAAAAAAGTATTTTCTAATAAAGTTGAATAAAAAGTTACGCATAAATGTAATAATATGTAAATAATTATGTATTCTATTCTGTAAGTTTTCAGGTCAATTAACTGATGTTTGGTATTCTATTTAGAATTGAATAAAAAAAATAGTAAACGGAACTAACTAAAATTACTCAATTAATTTTCATAAGAACAGCAGGCAGTATCTCTGAAAACTACAAAAGGAATACCACGGAAACCACATCTATGACTACAACATACTAATCATTAAAACACTGAAATACCAACACTTATTGTTAAGAAGAAAATGAGAACAGGGATAAAGTCGATAACTACAAAACATGCTTAAATGAAATGAAAAATAATTGATTACATAAAAAGATCAAGTAAATAGTAGTTATTTCCTACCCGAGACTGAGGCAAAGCAATGCGTAGATACGTTTAATATTCCCAAATGGGTTTTTGGAATAAATTTATAGCAGTGGAGAGAGAGAGAGAGAGAGAGAGAGAGAGAGAGAGAGAGAGAGAGAGAGAGAGAGAAACTTCACGTTTGCTTTCACATAATCCATCAATGGACGAACAGCAGTGGAAGAAAACAAAACGCTTTGTCAGTTGATTCAAGCATGAAACTGATAGCAAACGTTCAAATTACTTACAGTTTGAGTCTTCTTTTTTTTTCAGAAATGGAGGCTTTCCCATTAAGGATCAGTACGAGAGACTACGATCCTTTGACCTTTTTTTAATATCAGCGAAACGAGCTTTGTGATAAGCAGACGTTGTTCCGTTGGAATACGACAACACATTTCAAAGATTGAGGCTTTTCATTACATCCACTTTCAGCTCCCTCATAACAGTCATTAATTTACAACATATGTAATTAGGTTTAAAGACATTTCAAGAGAGAGAGAGAGAGAGAGAGAGAGAGAGAGAGAGAGAGAGAGAGAGAGAGAGAGAGAGAGAGAGAGGTTCAAAGAGCTATTCGGTTGGAAAAGCTAGTAAAAAAAAGTGTAGTTTATCGTTTGATTCCTATAGAGTAGGTAGAAACAATTTTCCTACTTCACAAACGGTATCCATAATCAATATAAATTTTTTAATCTCTTGTATATGAATAGGAGGCAATCTCTGTTCTCAAAACTTCCATAGTTAATAGAGATATATCTGTTCTAAGAGACAGACAACTTCAAGAGGAAATACAAATATGGAAGAAATAAATAGTGTTACATTTATGAACTTTATAATAATTTTCTCAACTTGTTATTCGATACCCAACTAATATGCATTTATGTATTTACCCATTACCATAAACAATGAGAGAACATTTTGTAGAACCATAATAAAGACAATAACTTTAACATGAATCTCCCACACGTTAGAATCATCATAAACATCATACAAATGAAGAGGACGAAAAAAAGGAGTAAAACGGAATATGTATTTTACTACAATTGCAAACGATATAAGCGCACCAGGCTTCAGATTTCTTCGAATAATTATCGCAAGGAATCTTATTGAAACGTTTTTACAGACGTTCATTAAAATGCTCCCCTTTAAGTCTCATTACTTCCCACTTTCTTAGAATAAGGATTCGTCGAGTCCTGTGTTCATCCGTATCATTAAGAGAGATATCCTTTCTAAAGAAAGTCAGTGCTAATACCCGTCAAGGGATTCGGAACATTCATATAAAACTATATTTTTCTATTGAAGCCATTCCAAGGATACTTTCCCAATGAAAAGATATCACCCATTAATATCCACTTTCTAAGGATGTTTATTCGTCTAGAATATATTTTTTCATTTA
>NC_090743.1:18493999-18516499 GCF_036898095.1 Palaemon carinicauda
TACTACTACTACAAAAAAAAGCAGCAGCAGCAGCAATATTTAAGACTAGCTGACGAACACTGAAAACCTTTCACATTCAATTGTTCATTCCAGTAAACAAGCACTTATAATGTTAAATATGGATAGTTACTAGAATTATAGTTTGAAAACTATTAATACCAAATCATTATTTCTATCACTTCTTGAGATAACTGATTAATTCTGGCTGATAATAAACATATTTCATCTCTGATAATCAATATTAAACTTTCCAGAAATTTGAGATATGCAAAATACGAGTACACATTAAATTACTAAAAAACAAGCAGAACCATTGACTTAATTCTTGAAATACATAACTACTTTTTAGTAAAACTTCAACTATGGTTAAATTAAGAATAGAAAGTAGCAATACCCTAAAAATATATTAACTTTAATCCAATGTACTTATAAATATAATAGAGCTCGTAAGATATTATATGGCAGCATAATGTGTGGCTCTTAAAAGATACCTAAATTCTTCAACAATTATATAATTATCGTTTATATTTGCAATCTAGAAATAGCAAAGCGTATGACCGTTTGAAGATGAATACCTTCTCAACTTATAAAATTACTACTCCCTTTCCTATCTACAATATATCTCGAAGCATATATTCTTCATCAAAAAAAAAAAAAAAAAAAAAAAAAAAAAAAAAAAAAAGTGTCTCCAGTTCCAGAATTAAAACGAAATGTTAATTTTGCAAAATATTTCCACACCTCCCTCTCAGGTTAAACTATTCCTCCTTTGGGCACAAAGACTTTAATCAGCAATATCTTAACGTAATTATTTCTTAATTAAAACGAGGGAAACATCCAAGACGATTCTATATTCAGCATTACGTTTTTTACCCGAAATCGCGATGTTAATTTTCCATCGAATTAAGGTGAAAGTAGGAAAGGAAAAGAAAAGAGGTTAAGCAAGAGGTTAAGGAAAGGGATATGGAAGGAGGGGAAATGAAAAGAAAAATAAGTGACATATGAATAGTAAAAATGAAACCGAGAAATAGCAAAAAAAAAAAAAAAAAGTATTCTATTTGAAAACAACGGATTATTTTAAAAAACAATGTCAAAATTTCAAATGCATCCTACACATATCTGGTAAAAATCTTTTTAAATACTTACTTTGCATTCATCCATGCATAACACACCCACATACACGCATGCAAATACAGTATACTCGTATGCTGTCCCTCTGCCTCGTATTAAGAGCTATTGGATGATCCTGTGCTATATCCAAACGTGGTTGATCATGATAAAGAGTGTGTGTGTGTGTGTGTGTATGTATATTATAGCACAGGTTAGACAACTAATGCAATGTTGTCAGTATAGCTTGATCTTTCGACTTTATAAGAAAATACACAATTCTCAAAAAGTCAACAATTATCAAAATGATTTTTCGATGACAAAAAACAAAATCTAAAAAACATAAGCAGCATTGAAAATATTACATACATTAACAAATAAGATAAAGAACTCATATTCCGCTGATGGAAGAGCAAGCCCTGGTTAACTTGAAAAAATTAATCTCAATCTGATTTTCGTAATTTATATTACCCGTGCTTCTCCCAGAAAACACTGCAATGTAAAGAAATAGAGGTAATTGTTTACAACGCCAAGCTCTCCATTTACTGCAATATAATGTAATCCTGCAGTTCTCATCTTCTTGCACCGTAATCAGGTGGTTATTTATATTCTGGGAAAACAATAATTAACAAGATATGTTGAGGAGGAGGGAGGGGTTATAAAAAGAAAATAGTCCGGTTTCCTCACTAAACGACTTGGAACTGATATGTCAACAAAGTCAACCAGGCAGAATTCGTGATACCAGCGTACATAAACAAAAGTTCGTGATGCCAGCGTACATATGATATACTGTATATTCAAAATATACTCAATCAAAAATTGAGTAATTACTCAAAAGTGTCACTATTTGTAAATTGCATATTTTATGGACACTTTTGAGTAATTAATCAATTTTTAATTAAGTATATTTTAAATATACAGTATATCATATGTACGCTGGCATCACGAACTTCTGTTTATGTACGCTGGCATCACGAATTCTGTTTGGTCGACTATGTTGACATGTCAGTTCAAGTCGTTTAGTGAGGAAACCGAGCTATTTTCTTTTTATAACCCCTTCCCCCCTCCTCAACATATCTTGCTAATTATTGTTTTCCCAGAATATAAATAACCACCTGATTATGGTGCAAGAAGATGAGAACTGCAGGATTACATTATATTGCAGTAAATGGAGAGCGTGGTGTTGTGAACAATTACCGAAATAGACTTCACTCCTTGAAATTAAAAATCACTAAAAATTACTGATATTTATTTGTGTACCCTGTTGTACCATGTTTCCTTGGCTTGAGGTAATCTCAGCTTCAGCGTTTTCTGAAAAATTTAGTTTAATGCTCTAGTCTGAAAACAACTTTCTCGTCATTTGCAAACTAAAAACAATGGTGAGACTAAATTCTATAAATGTGGCATAAAAATAGTCTATTTACCTCAAATTCAATAGTAGAAATATGAAATAAAAAAATCAATACGACCTCTTATTCCTACAATCATCAAATGATTAAAGTCGTAATGTTTTGAACGAGAAAACTTATCATTCATAGCACGACAGAGGCAAATAATGAAATCCCGATAACAAAAACCATAATAAAAAGAAAAAAAAATTATGCAAGCAAATAAACAAAAAAATTCCACGATTGTAAATAAATTAAAATCGTAACATTATCCCAAATTAATCCTGACGATCATAATCACCATGATATTCATCGTCCTCACGATCAAAATCAATATTCCCCACATCCTGATGAAGCACAGATCCACCCGGTATCCTCTATAAATCACCTTCATTTGCAGAGGGATTATTCCCTAATCCCCTAAGAGGATTAAGGGCTTTAAAGGCATCCCCGATGCTTTGGAAGATTTGCCTTAATTGTCTGTGGAGAGGTTTTCATCCGTGAAATAGAAACACGATTACGTCACAGCTAACACATTAACATACGTTTTTTTTTTTTTTGTTTGGCTATCTTTAGAAACATCTTGTTTTTCTTTATAGTAGCTATTTCTAAAATCAATTTTTAGTGTGGTTATTTTTCATATATTCATTGTCATCTTTGAGTTATCTAAATATATTGTTAGTGAGCGATGAGGTTCGGTTATTCTTAAGACCTCTTATTTGATAAAACTTGATTGATTCTTAAATCTGTTAAGGGTAATCATAAACAGTTATTTTTTCGAAAAGGTTTTAAAAATACTCTATTTCATTATCGAAGTTTTTTTCTAAACGTTGTTATTAGTCAATGTTTCGTTATTCATAAAAATGTTTTGTCAACGTTTGAGTTACGGTATAAATATTCTGTCATTTCTGGGATATTTTAAAAAACATTCTTTGCCTGTTTTGAAGTTATTTGGAAAAACATGCCTTCTTGTAAATGTTAAAGTTATTTCAAAAAGTTTCAGTCATTTAAAAATCTGTTGCCTGTCAATATTGCTATTATTTTGCAAATACTTTACTTGTTAATATCATAATTATTCTAAGGCACATTCAACTTGCCAGCATTATCTCTCCTACATTTATATATATATATATATATATATATATATATATATATATATATATATATATATATATATATATATATATATATATATATACATACATATATATATATATATATATGTATTCAAAATCCACAACTTTTACTTATTAAATCCAAACACATAAAACCTCAAACTTAAAATATCGCCCACTCAAATAATCATTTAAATTTTCAGTACAATAATCCTGTCGTGTTATTAATACGCCTGATAAAACATAACTTTTTCGTAACCAATGTTTTCATAAGCTGCTAAAACTATTTTATATTTGGTGATATAAATTGATATATGACGTATTTATTCAAAACAAAGGCTAATGACAGCATGATTAATGGATACTAATAAAAAATAAAGTGTATAATCCCAGAGTCACTGAATATAAAGATAGTCTACTCTAGGGAATATATATACAGTCTCTAGGGAATATATATACAGTACAATATATATATATATATATATATATATATATATATATATATATATATATATATATATATATATATATATATATATACACAAAATGTGTGCAAACATTATTATTACTATTATTATTATTATTATTATTATTAATTGCTCAGCTACAACCCTAGTTGGAAAAGCAGAATGCTATAAGCCCAGGGGCTCCAACAAGGAAAATAGCCCAGTGAGGAAAGAAAACAAGGAAAAATAAAATATTTTAAGAACAGTAACATTAAAATAAATATCTCCTATATAAACTATAAAAACTTTAACAAAATAAGAGGAAGAGAATTAAGATAGAATTGAGTGCCCACGGTCCTACCAAAAGGAATCCAAGTGCTCTACAACTCAGCATGGCACTTACATTGGCATACTGCATCTTCCAAATGTGAAAATGAAAGAACAAGAAACACTCAAAAAGTTTTCTATATAAAAATTCTTTTTGAGTATATCTTCAACTAAATGAATATTATGCAATTATATATATATATATATATATATATATATATATATATATATATATATATATATATATACATTATATATATATATATTATATATACATATATATATATATATATATATATATATATATATATATATATATATATATATATATATTTATAGGAAATCGTTAGAAAACGCCATTAAAATTTTTGAATTATATTTATCACAATAAATCTCCTGTCAGTCTAGCCCTGGAGGCTCAGAAAAACTTAAGGGAAGGTTCCACTTTGTAGAGCTGATTTTTGCCAACTTTTTTCATTTTTTTTTTCTTTGCTAAAAGTCTTCCTTTGGCCTAGCAGAATGCCGTGATACGTGTAGAATTCGTCTCCAGCCTCTATAACGCCCCCCTACCTGTAATACTGAATTACTAGCTATCGGAAAATAAAGCGATTTTTTATGCTCAAATGGTTATTTATCATGTTACTTCCTCATAACATCTCTTGGTAAATCATATAAATAGATGTCTTTGTAACTTTAGTAGTGATAATAATTATAATAATATTTCTGTAAATAATAATTATAGTAGGTATAATACATATCATTGCATGTTGGGCGAAGTGCCATATGCTCATAGTAAAAATAGGAAGTATCATTAGTAATTGTGTAATGTTTATAATCTACCTCTCAAAAATGGGTCGAAGTTGTTTTCTATGATTAGTGTCATAAAAAAACAACTTTAGGGGTATCTATGAAATTATTTCCCATTTTCTCATGTCCTCAGAAAAAAAATCGCTTTTTCTCGGGTTTGGTTGTTTTTCGGGAAAGGGGTGTATTTCTTTGATCGTCCTGCTTTTATGCCTTAAATGATATAATTTTTAGATGTTTTAGGCTGTCAAGTGACATAATAACTACAAACTCTCAGAAGGTTTTGTCCCTAAATCGAGGTTTGAATTTTTGCTAATTATTTGTTCCTAACTATTCGCTCATTTATCGACGGGGCTTTCGTGAAGTTGTTGCTCGTTCTTTTTAGGATATGTGCTTATTTACTGTTCTATTCTGATAAAACTTTATGTGCATGTTCCAGGTGGATATACCAACACGCCTACAGACCGAATTTTTATTCAAGACAGTAGTTTCTCACCGATCACCAAATAACCTTTAGTACAAGAGGCACTGAATTTCACATTTTTTTTTTATAAAATAATTTATTTTCCCTGTAGGATGATAAAACTCACAGAGAATATGCATTATTATAGTGCTAATAATGCCTGAAAATTTCATTAGTCTGTCTTGATTAGTGTATTTTTGGCAAATATTTTAACGATCGGCATCCCTACAAAGTGGAGGCTACCTTAATTAATGTTGATTATGAGTTTTTCATGTATATACAATCACGGATTTCTAAGAAGACAGAGCCTTGAGTCATGAAACAACGTCGGCTACCTATTCTCGTCTTGTCTCGGTAGGGAAAAACATCCATAAAGATTTTACCAAGATATATTACTGTTTATTAAAAGCTATTTACTGTCTCGCATCTTGCAATGTTCTTTTAATATTGACACACCTTTCTTGCAAACGATGTTACTACGCATGGATATATGGAATTTAGGATGATCGGTTAGTGCCTGAATGTATTTTCAGTTTCTTTTCTACTTAAATACTCTTTTTATGTAATCTAAATTTTCTAAAATCATTCTTTTTTAATGTGAAAATATTCAGACACTTTTCTGTTGACCGTTTTTTCTAAGTTTATTACCACATTTATCATTTTAACATTCTTTCCAAAGATTTTTACACCAATATTATACTTTCCATTTCTTTTAATTGTATTCTTTAAAACTATCCAATGCCATGATGCCAGAGAACCCCAAATCTGTCAATCTATTGATCATTCATAAAAATCTGTGAGGATTTTACTCCGTGTATGTGTGTATCACGTGTGCTTGTGATATATATTCATGTGTGTATGTATGTTTGTGTATATGCCTATGTGGATATGCATATGCATAGGTTTGCCGCTTTTCATTTTCCTCTCTATAATATCTATATTATTTAGGAAATTATGTAATAGTTTCAGTTTTATTTTACTTTAAATAATTAAAATATCACTGTAAAATTGATTGGTCATAATTTTAGCTCAGTCCTTATATATAAATGGGACTTGAAAACTAACAGAAATCAGTATTCGCTTCATAATACAGGAAAAAAAGAAATCCAATAAAAAATCATAGTTTCTTAGATTTTAGGTTTACGCCGGAGAATCTAAAGAAACTGAGTAAATAAATAATATATAGGAAACACGTTGACTCCACTATGAAAATTGCCTTTAATAAAAAAAAATGCAGCAAATAAAAACTGTTCCAAGAGCATGCGTATAAACGCATGCATAAATATATATATATATATATATATATATATATATATATATATATATATATATATATATATATATATACATAAATCAAAAAGCTTTGCAAACATTATTCAATGTCGATAGAGTAAAGATTACAATATATTGAAACAAGAGAAACAGTCATAACTAGAGGTGCACTTAGTAGAGAGCATGCCTTCGCCACGCCAAGAAGTCCTATTTTGCTCTTATAGCTCCATTGCGTACTTGTACTTCGATGCATTTTCTTCAAAATCTATTGGATTCGTGCTTGGGTCATACCTCACATGTCAACCCAGTTTCGCTAAAATTGGTTCGGGAGTTTTTGCGTAATGTTGTTCAGATAGAAAAATAAACATACAAATTATTTGCCATTTACTTAACATTGCGATATTTTCAAGGTACTGCTACTTTGATGTACTTAATACAAATGTTACAGATTCATCTTTGGGACACACCCAAACTCGACTACCATGTTTAATCAAGATCGGTGCCGTAGTTTTTGTGTAAAACTAGTCACAAGTAAACAAGCAAATAAATACACTAACAAACAGACAGGGGTGAATATACAGCATACCCTTCGCGGAGAAGGCAATAATAAAAATAATAATAATAATAATTAATAATTAATAATAATAATAGTAATTAATACTGATAATAATTAATAATAATAACAATAATTAATAATAATAATAATAATAATAATAATAATAATAATAATAATGCCATTCACTTTAAAATCTCAAATAAAAGAAAAACCTGAATTTTGAAAAGATCTCTGACTGTTTAATTATTTTTTCCCCTTTTGTAAATGACTCACAATGGAATACTAATCCAAAAGACTTCGCTATATTCATACCGTGATTTAAACATCTAAAACCGTCTGCCTTTTCTCTGATAATTCCTAAAAACAAAGAGAAATAGTAAATGATGAAGATATAAGTATAAAAAGGCTTAGACGTAAAGCTGTGATGGATCATATATAAGCGTTATTGGATTACCTCTAAATGAAGTGACCTTATAAAAAGGTCAATAAAAGGTTAATAAAAGCGCTATCGCTTAGATTTTATTCATAAAATAGAACGTTAACTATATTTTCTAACGTTCCGGGACGTCAAAAGAGGAACACAAAAAAGAAATAAATTAATGACTTTTTCAGCTACATTGAAAGTCAAGATAGAAACGGTGGAAACTACTAATGTCTTAATCTGGCCAATGTAATAATAATTTTCATTTATTTTTATATGCTTATCATAAATCTACTCTCTTTATGAACTTCACTTACATTCATTCATTCAGTCGATGATTAAAACTGAAGAAAGGGGAATTCATTTATAATATCCTATAAAACACGTCGATCAATATACTGTATATATATATATATATATATATATATATATATATATATATATATATATATATATATATATATATATATGTATGTATTTACACACACGCACGCACACACGATTGTAATATGTACGCTCTCATCTATTGCTTTTTAAGGAGGGAAAAAATGTACACCAATAGTATATCGAAATAAATTCTTATATAAGACGTTTTCGATTTCTTTCTCAGAAATTTATTCGTTGTTTTCAACGGCAAAGATAGAATAAAATAGGCTATATTAAAGCAGTCAAGAATTTTGACGCCCTGCTATTTTCAAATTAATAATAATAATAATAATAATAATAATAATAATAATAATAATAATAATAATAATAATAATAATAATAATAATAATAATAATAATAATAATAATATTTCGGGAATTGACCCTCTTTTAAACAGGCTTTATTGAAAGTAATTGCTGCCTCAGTGGCGTTAATTTTGTAAATAACTTTTTCTATTGTTCTTATTACCCTTTTCTCTTCATTGCTATAATCCACCAGTAACTGGGAAAGGGACATATTTTTATGAGGAAGGCGAAGGAGACCATATCATTCACAATTCGTCTTTAATATATCACTACATATTACAAAATTACAGATAGTAAGTACAAAGTATGTCTTTGCCGTGAAACACTATCACAATCTCCGTGTGCACAAAGTAATAGTCACTTATGTACAAAAAATTCAAAAATCGTTGTTCACTCGTGATGATGAACAAGAAAATCTTCTCCCTGCTCGAAACCGGTTAAGTCGAAGGATTTGTTATACTTAAATCTACGAATTTTGAATTTTTTGTACATATGTGACTATTACTTTGTGCACACTGACATTGTGATAGTGTTTCACGGCAAAGACATACTTTTTACTTATTATCTGTACTTTTGTAATATGTAGTGATATAGTAAAGACGAATTGTGAATGAATTGATCTCCTTCACCTTCTTCATGAAAATATGTCCCTTTCCCAGTCACTGAAGGATTATAGCAATGAAGAGAATCAAATAATAAGAATAGAAAAAGTTAATTACAAAATTAACGCCACTGAGGCAGCAATTACTTTCAATAATAATAATAATAATAATAATAATAATAATAATAATAATAATAATAATAATATCATTACTATTATCATGAAACGGCTTCCCTCAGAAAAAAAAATTGATAAAAAAATTTTTATTTACCCAATGATTCAGTAAATCATGAAACCGTTCATAACGAAATAAAAAAAGAAGTGTCTCACTTCGAAAAATCTTAATACTGCCATCCAGTGAGGGTCAGGAAAAAAACAAAATGAACAGCAAAGCAATTCCAGGAATGCATATTCCATTTGGGATTGACTGAGCAAAGCCCAGACTAAGCTAGATTGTGAGGTAGATCTCACTCAAAGGTAAAACGTGGTTATGGAAACTTGAAACCAAAATGCCCACCTCTCTCTCTCTCTCTCTCTCTCTCTCTCTCTCTCTCTCTCTCTCTCTCTCTCTCTCTCTCTCTCTCTCTCTCTCTCTCTCTCGCGGAAATCGATGTCTTCATCTTCTTGATCTCACGATTTCATTACTTTCTTATTAATGTTGGCAATTTTTATTTCCTGTATATTCAATAAATAATCTGTTCACTAACACTGTTTATCTAAGCAAAGGAGATATATCAATAAAAGAAAAATGGAACGTGGAGCGTCCTCCCCTTTGAACGTTAAAGATTATAAAATACTATTAGTAGGTTTCTGTAATACATGAATACATAATAATGAATAATTATACATCAATTGAAATATTACTGACAATTGAAGTGAGAAGGAGTTGGGATTCTTTACCGAACATCAAATTAAGCTATTTAAAACCGAAAAGGGAATTACAAGAGAAGCAAAGTAGCATATGAAGATGAATTAAAACGTATGTTACAGCACAAAGATTATGTATTAATAATAATAAAAGAAAATAATTAAGGCTCTTGCACCTCAAAATTTAACCAACATTTTACTTCTAGGAAGTATGTGCTCCGAGAAGTCGAAACAAGGCAAGCACTTACAATACATTTAATATAATATATAGGGCAATATTTTCCTTAAAGGCAACAAGGGAGTTTTTTTTTTCAGTGAAGTTAGAAACGCACACACAAACACACACGCACACACACACACACACACACACACACATATATATATATATATATATATATATATATATATATATATATATATATATATATATATATACACACACATATATATATATATATATATATATATAATATATATATATATATATATATATATATATATATATATATACTGTACGTATAAATTGCAATGCAAATCTGGAGATGGATTTCGCAGAATTTCCAAACAACTGATAAAGAGAGAGAGAGAGAGAGAGAGAGAGAGAGAGAGAGAGAGGAGAGAGAGAGAGAGAGAGAGAGAGAGAGAGAGACCGTTAGTATTCGAGGATGACCCCGGCTTTTCTACCACCTATACATTTTGTGAATGGCAAATGGCGTTGGTGCCAGCGAAACCGAATTTAAAGTTCTAAGTGATTGCCTGAGTCTGTAGCTAGAAATGGAAGCGAAAATGAGAGATGCGAGGTGAGGCAGTAGGTGAATGTATGCCTTTGTAACTCCCAAGAGTACGAGTGCAGATCATAACTAAGAATAGTCTAATCTCTCGATGGAAATGAAGAACGAAGAATATAATACGAATAGATTATTATTATTACTAGCTAAGCTACAACCCTAGTTGGAAAAGCAAGATGTCACTCATGAGTAGCAGAGGCAAGAAAAAGGACAATGTCCTAGATTACAACCATAACTACGTATGCTGAGAACTTAAGCCCTCTTATCACCCAAGCTAAGACAGGGAAGGCCAGGCAGTGGTGGCTGATGACTCAGCAAATAGACTTATAGGATCCCAGAACCCCACCACCTTCTCTCTCGCTCACAAGGACGGTGATGTTGCAAACACTGCTAAAAACTATCGGGCATGATCGGGGCTTGAACTCCCGTCCAACACATTACAAGACAGGAACGTTTCACAGTAGACAGGAAAAACATATAAGACAGGATTGCGCAAACTGAGTGGCTCGGGACGTGACCTTCTGTATGAAGGGGTTTCTCAATCAAATACAAGATATCCTTTAAAGTGTTTATTGGATGAGAGGGAAACTTTGCATAATATCAACGACAAAAGTCAAACACTTGAGCGTCATTAAGAAAGCATATTCATGCTTAACGAAAGCATTAACCATATTCTTCACGAATATTATTAATTGAATGAATATATTTCAGTCATCCCTAACCATATTCTTCAAGAATATTATTAATTGAATTAATATATTTCCGTCATCCCTATCTTATTGGTTCCTTCCACAATGCAAGCCTTCACAACAAAAAGCTGGTCGACCAAACGATTGCCAGCCTCACCATTTTAATAAATTTCGTTGGTTCCCATTGATAATTTACGTGTTCTAGGCTACTCTAACTAATATCATGATAATTGCTTTTAAAAATAGTCATTCAAAAAGGACGGTTAACTTCTCTTTGTTAGGGTTCAATAGGAACAAAGTCATCACTATTGGTTCAGGAAATCAGCGTTCGATTCCCGAAAAGGGATATATGAACGATTTTCGTTAGGGATCTTGTATTTTTCTGTTGATATAAGTAGGGAATCATGTAAATGAGAGAGAGAGAGAGAGAGAGAGAGAGAGAGAGAAGAGAGAGAGAGAGAGAGAGAGAGAGAGAGTAATCCATGTAAGTCATCGTGCACACTTAATGAAATGGATATCATGATCATGAACGGAATTTCCTGGATGAGGTAATCCGCACCCTTCTATTCAAAAGATATTCTCTCTCTCTCTCTCTCTCTCTCTCTCTCTCTCTCTCTCTCTCTCTCTCTCTCTCTCTCTCTCTCTCTCTCTCTCTCTCTCTCTCTCTACGTTACTAATGTCATTGTATAGAAATTCCTCTCATGCCATTTGTAAACTACAACCTTTAAGATTAATTGCGGCCTTAAGAAAATGTGAGGCTGTTAACTCCGACTTTTTTGTAGATGATTGAGAGAAATTTTACTACGAACAATGTCATAAATAGATCTGCAATACTTATTTCTTGAAACACAGCTTACATTATAGGATATTTTTTTCCATTTCAAGTAACTGTTCGCAACACCTTCCTCTTACAATCTTTTCAAACCAGATAAAAATTCTAATCAAACATAATCAATCAGACCTATAAGGATATCGTTGACACTACTATGCCTCATTAGCCAGAATGAAAGAGGTTCAGATATAATTAGCCCCAATGGTTTGACAACCATTGGGGCTAATTATATCTGAAGCTGCTTCTCATCTCCCCACAAGAACCAACCATAGTTCATAATTCCTTTCGTTCAAAGATTGCCATAATTACGAGGAAAATAAACTATGGGGTTCAACTCGGGAATTTATATGTAAGAATTCGTAACCTATAATTATCATTATTACTTTGACCATTCTCAAAATTATTATTTTCATTATCATTATTGTAACTACTACTGTGCCTGTCCCCCCTCCCTAAACAATGGCAATATTTAATCAACTTTGCATATAAAAATGCATAACTGAATGTTACACTTTTTTAAAGATTGAAAATGTGGATGCATCCGACACAACAGTACCAGTAGGATGATGATGATTTTCATTATCGGCAAAAATCAAATCAAACTCCAATTTGTAATTGAGAAATTACTGAAACCAAAATTGTCAACCATAGGAGTGACTCCTATGGTTGACAATTTTGGTTTCAGTAATTTCTCAATTCATTCATTGAGAAATTACATTAATTTTTTTTCCTTCTCTCTCAATCAAGTAAAATTATTCGAGAGTACGTTCACATTTCCTTCCTTTCCCACCACCATCTCTCTCGCTCGTAGGGAAACTAATAGATATTTTCTGTTAAAACTTTCACTTTTAAATTATTTACTGGGACGTTAATTCCGCTCCCAATTTAGTGTATCTCTCTCTCTCTCTCTCTCTCTCTCTCTCTCTCTCTCTCTCTCTCTCCTCTCTCTCTCTCTCTCCTCTCTCTCTCTCTCTCTCTCTGTGAGAAACCTGGAAACAAACTGTTACTCAAATTTGAAAACATGATTGTGAACAAAAATCTTATCTGTACAAATCAAATAAGGTCAGAGGTCAAAGTTTAGATGAGAAATTTGGTAAGGACGATCTCTCACTCTCAGTAAGTTTAATTAAAACGCCTGACATTTCCCTATTAAATTCTGGATTTATGTCGCAGTCATCTCTGCTTTCAAAGGCACTCAAATTAGCAGCCAGGAAATTTCACTGTTTAATAAATACTGAATGGAAACCTCTCGTATTCTATTTCGTGCCAAATATGACAATGTTACAAATGTTGAAAATTGCTATTATAACATTTTTATAAGATTTACCTAACATTGGGGTTATGTGAGCTTATAGAAATTGTCCCTATCTGGAAATCTGTTAAGTTTTATAGTAGTGTCTGCAACCTCACCATCCTTTAGAGCTTTTGTTGAGCCATTGCCAGGCCTTCCCTGGTCCTAGCTTAATTGAGTGGTGGCTGGGGCGCTGATCATATGTGTATACAATCAGTCTCTATGACATAGTACTATACTTTGCCTCTGCCATTCAAGAGTGACTTTTAAACCAGGAGAGGCAGTCACATGGAGTTCATATAGCATATACAAGCAAGTAAAAATTATCCATATTTATCAAGAGTTGCAGATCCCTAACTTCAACAATATTTTGACACATTCGGTGTCGTAAGGAATTCATATATTATAAATGACTTTTTAGGAGCCATATGCAAAAAATATTTTTGTGAAGTTATTCATTCGTAAAATACCATTAGTAAACGCAACATACAAAATTAGAACTCTACATTAATCGTTCCAGCTATTCAGTAGAAAGGCCTACTTTCTGTGTGTGTATGTATGTATGTATGTATATATGTATGCGTATACAAACTTACATACATGCACACACACACACACACACATATATATATATATATATATATATATATATATATATATTTATATATATATATATATATATATATATATATATATTTATATATATATATATATATATATATATGTGTGTGTGTGTGTGTGTCTATAGATATATATATATGTACATATATAGATTCAAATAAGCTATACATTTTGATACATTAATGTCTGAATTCTCTTATCGTTTAAATGTGCAAAATTTATCATATATATATATATATATATATATATATATATATATATATATATATATATATATATATATACAGTATATATATATATATATATATATATATATATATATATATAGCATACGTACGTATATGTACCTGATGCATAATTTACTTGAGCATATAACATAAAATCTGAGATAATGAGAAACTAAAATTTCCCTCTTCTGAGATTTCAATTAAATCCTATAATTAAAAAAATGCGTTGCAGCTCTTTGTACGTTTACCTTCCTTAAGTTGCCATGCCAACTGACAGGGGATGTGAATACATCACCTCTTTGCTGCTTTGTAATGTCTGAAAAGAGACGCTTGTTAACAGCTGTCTAATGATTACTTCGCTAATTAACTTAATTTTTTTTTTTTTTTGTAGGAAATGAAGAGCGTCATATGAATAACAAGGAAATGCTTAATGAAATCAAAGACGCCTTTCAGTAATATTCGTCCGCAGAGTGGATTAATGTCCTAAACATTAATGTTTACATTACGAAGATACATTGGTTTTTTTTTTCTTTCTTTCTTTCTTTAGACATACAACAGCTCAGGAGAAAAGACGCGATAACGATCACTTCTCATTTATTCTTTATACGGATAAATATGTAGCTTGATATGCACACATGAACAGATTCAACCCTTCGCACCCACTCCCCCTTTCCTTATTACAACAGGATAGACAGAGTAGTCATAAGTTTGGCAATGCCGCTGTGTGACAAGAAAGAAATATATAGGGGAGATATTAAATAGAGAATGAACTCCCACTGCCATTAACTACCACAGCATCAACTACTTCATAAGTAACACAGAAGGTTTATCAAAATTCCTCTCAACGCCCTTACACAACATGCCATCTTCACCTCGATCTGAAGCAAACTCTTAGCTTCCATTTCTATGCCTATCTCCCCCACCCTGCCCCTTGATTAGGAAATGCTGATTCTTTTCACCAGGCTGTCATACTTCACCAATACCATATAACATTTTTAAACATTGAAATCAACCCAGCTATTCATCTACAACATCAACACCTTTTCACTTATTCTATACAATATTCACAACTAACATTAATAAAGCGGGTGTGGTATAACCGCTTCACAAAATCCAACACTGGTTTCCATGACCACTCGAAAATTCCTCCCAAACATTCATACGTTCCTGCTATGATATTTGTTTTACCTCTTTTCACAGCCTAAATATTCACCTAAAAATACTTATATAACTCTATCCCCTCTATTCTCCACCATTAATACTATTATTTAAATCTCCTCCTTCCTGGTTTCCGTTTTTGCATATATTTGGGTTATGTCAAATAGACTCACATACCTAAAAAGGCTTCCATTTTGATGGCTTAGCAGGTGTGTTGTTCACCTACACCCGTCACAAACCATAATTGCCAAAAGGTTCTCTATGGGATTTAGGGCACACCCCTTAGCTAACCAACTATCAAGTCCTCTTCTGGGTGAAGATTTAACCACTCTTTCACCACTTGAGTCAAATGAATCTGGCTATTGTCAAGCACCAGATTGATGGGGAGGGGATCAGGAATAGCCATAGCTCTCACTGTAGGCAAGAACACTTTCTCCAATAGTTCAATATAATCATTACTTGTGAATTTTCCCGACAATTTGACAAGTTCCCCAAGCGGTCCTTCAGCCCATATCCAACCCCAGAAATTAACACGACTCTTCCACTCTTGCTCCTTTATTCAATATTTTTGCTTCATAGCGGGTGTTGCCCATCTCTAACACTGTTTTCCTCGTGCTTTTACAGAAGTAAAGTATTCTACACGAAAATTTTTTATCATGGGTATATTACAAAACCAATCCAAGGCGACATTCTTCTCGCTTTTGCGTTAGTTTCTTTCTCAGTAAGGATATATCAATTAATATCAGGTACATGGAAGCGTCATTTTGATGTGTTTGGGTGTAAACAATATTTATCTTAGGAAAGACAATTTTTTTTACAATTTTTTATTTAAGAAATAGAGTATAGGATAACGCATAACATTTAGCTGTTCTTAAAATTAAGAAAATAATGTTTTGGAAGAACTAGATCACTACTATGAGACCAAATTATCTAAAACAGATATAGCAACATTTAATTTGTGAATAAACACATACCCCCAAAGAAACCGTCGAATTATGAAACAATTTGAGCCTTGAGGGCGATGAATCACGAATGTGTATATAAAAACCCCCACCGGCTTGGTCACGAGGCTTCAGTAAAACACAGCAGCCATCTAATGCACTGATGAGTATAAGGATTAAATACGACGTACAATAATCTAGGATAAAAGTACGTTAAGAGGAGACCAATGCAAGTCACTATAGTATAGGAAAACTGGCAATAACACTAACACAAACACCTATTATCGCATAAAAAATGTCGGCAAATCAGCCCTCGCCCTTCTCTCACAAACAACATTCTCAGTAGAAGACGAGTTTCTTTTTACTAAGATATCAAAAAATTCTATGGAACAAAATCGGAGAATCAGAGTTTTGGAACAAACATTAAATTTTTTCCCCAAACTTGTCCGCCAACACCATCTTATAACTCGTTCTAGGTCTTATTAAGCAAAAAATAAGATAAATAGCACTAAAATTTAAAACTTTGTGACTTAAAAATACATATAAAATAGATGTTTGTTCCATCTCACGAACTTCTGCTTCAGGAAACAATGACATTTTAAAAGCTGGACACAGTTAAACTTTGGAATTCTTTACATTCTTTTATTTTTCTTGACTCTTATAACCTTTCCAGTTATAATGGATGAAACTTTGTACTTTTTCTCTTTAATTTTTCTTGATTTCTAGACTGGAAAAGGACATAAAGCTGCCGTTCCTAATGAATTTCATTTTGATAACTAAAATGCCTTGGAACAAAAACCAATTTATTTTCTTTCCGAACCTTAATTTTTTTTTTTTTTCAAATCCTAATTATAAATCAAATAAGAAGAAAACCCGTTTACGTTCGTTCCGAGCCTTAGGAAATTTTTTTTTAAATCATAATTATAACCCAAAACTAAAAACCTTTTTATGTTCGTTCCAAGTATAAAAACTTTATTTAAAAATCCTAATTATAAATCAAACCCAAATCCAGCTCCGGCATATTTCTGAATCGCTCATTTGCCGAAAACGCGATTTCCCACAAATGTGGCGACTCAGCCGGGCTAATAATTCCTTCATAAATCGGGGGGAACGATCGGTGCCTAATTCCCACGAGCCGTCAATGAGCCTTGATGAAGGCTCGCCATGTTTTTGGAAGATTTCCAGGACCCCTTCCAGATCCCCCGTCCAGATACCCGTTCCAGGTTCCCTTTCAAAGGGAGATCAAATATTCGCGCTTCATAAACTGCGCCAAACATCGTCTGAACATTTCGACGGAATTTCATCATAATTTTAATTTCAAGAGTTATTTTTTTCAGGATTATTTTTTCTGAATCAAATAATTTCATTAAAATTCTGATTTTAGACGGTTTTCTCGGGAAATCATCTTTCTTTAAATTACTAAAGACAAGAGGAGCTTATTTTGAGAACACGTGGATCATCCTTTTAGGTACTGAGGGGGAAGATGTTCTATTGAGTGAAGTTGCATCATTATAGTTCATTCATTGGAAAGCTGGTTTCCGAATGTAAAAAAAAAGAAAAGAAAAAAAAACAGGAATTCTTATAGAAATAGATAAAATGAGTTCATAAGAAATTAAAATGAATCTCCCTTTGAATAAGTATAAATAATATTGTAAAGAGAATTCAGAGAGGACCTAACCATGGAACTACAGGAAAAATCTGTGTGTATCGAGGAGGCAAATATATAAGTATCGTATTCGATCCAATGAAAATAAACTAATGAGCCTTAAATGTTGGTTTATGATACAGATAATTTTGTGAAAGTTTTCTCCACAGAAAGTTTATCCAAATTTCGTTGGTTAGATTATGGCTGTAAAAAAAAAAAAAAAAAAAAACAATACAGCAAATGGTCATTGACAAATTCATAATCTAACTCGTAATTCATGGTTGAATCTCCTGTGTAGAGAACTTCAATAGGATTTACCCATTGAATGTTATATATATATATATATATATATATATATATATATATATATATATATATATATATATATATGTATATATATATGTATATATATATATATATATATATATATATATATATATATATATATATATATATATATATATATACACACACACTAATATACGCGTCCCGTCAAAAATAACGGCTAAATATTTAGATCAAAATGCAAGCACACGCATACACAGATTGAACTCTTCCTACCCCCTCTCCCTTTTCTAACTACAACCCCTCTCACCACGGTATGACTACACCTTTCCACCTTACCCGATGGACGGGGAGAGTAGTTATACGTCTGACAATACCACTAAGCGTGACTGGAAAGAAATATATATCATCATCATCATCCTCATCATCTCCTCCTACGCCTATTGACGTAAAGGGCCAGTCGTCTCTATCTTGAGCTTTTAATTCAATACATCATCTTTCATCATCTACTTCGCGCTTCATAGTCCTCAGCCATGTAGGCCTGGGTCTTCCAACTCTTTTAGTCCCTTGTGGAGCCCAGCTGAACGTTTGGTGAACTAATCTCTCTTGGGGAGTGCGAAAAGCATGCCCAAACCATCTCCATCTATCCCTCGTCATGATCTCATCCACATATGGCACTCGAGTAATCTCTCTTATAGTTTCATTTCTAATCTTGTCCTGCCATTTAACTCCCAATATCCTTCTAAGGGCTTTGTTCTCAAATCTACTAAATCTGATGGAGATTGTTTCATTATCATACCATGATTCATGTCCATAGAGTAACATCTATCTCACAAAACTGATATAAAGTTTGATATCTATATGTAATTTCAGGCGATGTGATTTACAAATATTAGTTAACCTAGCCATTGTCTAATTTTCTTTTTAAATCTTCACTAAACTCTAATTCTAAAGGGCCTATATTGGAGATCATAGTTCCTAAATAGTTAATTGTTTCTACCTCATTAATCCTTTCTCCTTCCAATGATATTTCATCTTCCACTGCATATACTGTATATACAATATAAATATAAATATACACACACACACACACACACATATATATATATATATATATATATATATATATATATATATATATATATAAAAGTATATATATATATATATATATATATATATATATATATATATATATATATATATGTATATATATATGCTGAATTGAACTGATTACAAAATTTAGGCCTTAAGCCAAGCACTAGGGTACCAAAGCCCATTAGGCGCCATATGATGCAAATTAATCAATCATGCCTCTACACTCACACTACCTTCATACAATAACATCTAAATGTGAAGTAAGAAGGCATTACAAAGATTAAATAATAACATTTATGAAATTAAAGCTCGTGATATAATTCAGTACTCTGTATACATTTTTTTTCAAGTTCAGGGTATTACAATTTTCCCCAAGTATATCTCTTAAAGGTTTGTCCTGGAGTAAATGTGTTCCCCTCTGAAGATTAAATAACAGGATAATCGACTGAAATAAGTTTAATATCCACTGTCCCACTCAGACACACACACACCCACACACACACACACATATATATATATATATATATATATATATATATATATATATATATATATATATATATATATATATATATATATATATATATATATATGGACAAAGGTCCAAGACATGTCAAATCATGTCTGGGGTTTGACAAATTTTCATCATCTCGCTGACCAGTGAGGATTGGTGATGGGATATTTTCGTCTGATCGCTGACAGCAAACGAACCTAGAATGGGTGCCTTGACTAGCAAAGCTTTACAGATAGTAGCGATATGCAAACCCTTTCACCACGTAAAGGTATCCTCTCTCGGAAAGATATATATATATATATATATATATATATATATATATATATATATATATATATATATATATATATATATATATATATAATTTGACGATTCCATAGTAATGTCTAATGTATCATGTGAGGAATTCGATGATAGAAGAATTGAATAGAAAAACCGAAACGTAATCCTGAAAATGAATATGGGTAACACGAAGATAATGTTGAATGAAAAGGCAGAGACAACAAATAAGGGTTATGGACGAACCTCTGGCGAATTTTAATGAATATAGGCTACGTAATTATGACAGACAGTATAAGTTCTTCCCCCAGGACAAGAGACTGAAATTAAAAGAACGATAAGCACCGGATGGAAAGCTTTGCGTACACTAAATGAGAATATGAAGACAAAAAGGTCTTTCTTTGAAAGGAAAAGTTTTTAATCGGATGGTCTTACCAGTATTAACATGCAAAGAACACTTGGAACCTTACAAAAGCCTTAAAACATAAGCCATTTACAACTCAAAGAGCTATGGAACGAATAATGATGAGGATAACACTAAGAGACAGAAAAAGATCATCATGGATAAGAGAGTAAACTAAAGTAGAGGTTATTCTAACTTGTCAGAAAAAGAAATGGACATGGGCAGGAAATTTAATGAAAATGATAGATAATAGATGTACATTAAAAATTACAGATTAGGTCCTCATAGAATGCAAAAGAAGCAAGGGAAGGACGAGAACACGATGGATTGACGAGCTAAGAAAATTTGCGGGTATAGAATGGCATAGAAAGACCATAAACAGACGGGAGTGGTCTGTGTGTGTGTGTGTGTGTGTGTGTGTGTGTATATATATATATATATATATATATATATATATATATATATATATATATACACATATATATATATATTTGTGTGTGTGTATACAGTATATATATATATATATATACATATATATATATGTATATATATGTATGTGTATATATATATATGTGTGTGTATATAGTATATATATATATACATATATATATATATATATATGTATATATATATATATATATATATATATCCCATTAGAAGCACTAAAACACGGAGTCTCCCCACTATATAGTCAATATATATGTGTGAGTAAAAAAAGACCCAGGCAGCTAAATCCTACCTAAGCTGACATGTTCACGAAAAAGACTTTATGAGAAAAGTATTTCGGTGCGGTATATGGAAATCGACCTCGGAAGCTGTTTCAGCTTCTTTTGGCTCAGGAAGAAAGAACATTTTCTTTCAGATTTATTTTCCAAGAATTTGTGGAAGAGTTGGGGGAGTTATTGTGGAAGGAGAAGGGGGGAGATAAGGTGGGGGGGAGAGAGGATGGGTGGGAGCTGCTATACTCCATAGTTTATTTCCTTTTTCTTCCTTTTCGTTACAATCGAACTTCAAATATTCCTTCATGTTTTATCTTTCTAAAGGTCAGAGGTTAAAGACGTCTGGTTTCAGTTCCAGTTTCATAAGAATAGATGCTCACCAGAACGACGACCGGGCAAGCTCAAATCCTACTATTGTGCCCAACCACAACAGTGGCCTCCCCAGTAAACAGGTTCCTCTCACGGTCCCGGGCTGGGATCGATCTGCTGCCATGCGAATGTTAAGCATACACGTTAACACTGTACTAACCACAAGGCTGAAGTAATCCTCCCTATATTTCTCAGTCGTAAAGACTAATGTTAACAGGATGTATCTATTCCATTTGTGTTCTAAAACGTAGTTCTAAACGACTTGCGTTGACATCGCCACTTCTTATACAACTCTTGCAGTCAGTTTACATAAAAGATCCCTACAATGCTTTACTGCTTACATAAGCATACATCATATCATTTCGAAGTAAATATAACTTTAAATTGGAAGATTGCATAACACTGGGGAGTGAACCTCGGAATTAACTCTGGAATAATACGCAGTAACTGCTCTGTTTTAGGCAAATATCACCAGTTCTATGAATTTGCTGCTTAAGTAAACAGGTTCATATACTAGAAACCCACATACATACTTGTATATTACACAAC
>NC_090743.1:18518999-18538999 GCF_036898095.1 Palaemon carinicauda
CTATATTTATACATAAATATATATATATATATATATATATATATATATATATATATATATATATATATTCTGAGTGGGATAACTTAACTGTACTAGTCAGGGCCACCCACACTAGACTGGTTTGCTGCCACAGCGTAATATATATATTTATATTTATATATATATATATATATATATATATATATATATATATATATATATATATATACATATATTCATATATATACACACATACATAAATACATATAAACGTACATGTGTATATATATATATATATATTATTATTATTATTATTATTATTATTATTATTTGCTAGGCTACAACCCGAGTTAGAAAAGCAGGATGCTAAAAGCCCAAGGGCTCCAACATGGATATTAGCCCAGTGGGGAAAGGAAGTAATGAAAGAAACTACAAGAGAAGTAATTAACAATTAAAATGAAACCTTTTAAAAACAGTAACAACATTAAAATAGAGTTTTCATATATAAAGGGTAAAGGTGTCTGGTTTCAGTTTCAGTATCATCAGAACAGATGCTTACCAGAACGTCAGCCGGGCAAGCCCAATGGTGGTGCCAAAAAACACAGCAATAACCTCCCCAGTAAACACCTTAAACTCACGGTCCCTCGATGGGATCGATTTGTGTCACGTGAATGCTAAGCGAACACGTTACTACTGTAGTAGACAGAGGCTATAGACTATAAAAAAAAAATAAGGGAATGAGATAGAATAGTGCTCCAGTGTACCCCCAAGCATGAGAACTCTACCCACAAGACATTGGAAGATCATGGTACAGAGGCTATAGCACTACCCAAAAGAACAATGGTTTGACTTGGGAGTGTCCTTCTCCAAGAGGAGCTGCTTACCATTGCTAAAGTGTCTCTTCTACCCTTACTAAGAGGAACCTAGCCACTGAACAATTATATTGCAGTAGTTAACCCCTTGAGCGAAGAATTGTTTGATAATCTAAGTGTTTTCTGTTGTACGAGGACAGAGAAAAGTATGTAAAGAATAGGCCAAACTATTCGGTGTATGTAAAGGCAATTGGAAAATGAGCCGTAACCAGAGAGAAGGGTCCAATATAGTACTGTCTGGCCAGTCAAAGAACCCAATAACTCTCTTTGCCCAAGTGAATATATTTGTATGCATGGATTTACAATGAGAGAGAAAGGCAGACTGGGAATAATTTTTTTTTTAAACCACTACGTTCCACCGGCATTTACGGAAATTGTATTAAAAGATAATGACAGCTTCTCAAGTCATAAATGGCTTAATTAAAGAGTCATTAAAAACACGTAAGACATGTAGAGCGTTTTCCCCTCCAGATAATACTTCAAGTAAATGAATCTATGTAACACTCAGTACGCTGAACTTCTCTTAAAAATAATAAACTTTATGTTTAAACCGTTACTGATGTTTACACACAGTTCTCCATTATGCTTATGTTTCTTTCCTTTTACAAGGGGATAGAGAGAGAGAGAGAGAGAGAGAGAGAGAGAGAGAGAGAGAGAGAGAGAGAGAGAGAGAGAGAGAGAGACGAACCATCTAAAGATCAAATGATAAAATAATAGACTTTGAGTAAGGGGAATGGGATCTTCCACCCCAGTGCACACATCCCAAAAAACCTCTGTGATATACTTAACAGAGATATTCCCACCGCACTCCCAGTGTAATATCTAGTTTGTCCTCGGCAGATTCTAGAACAGGAAAATGTAGTTTACATTTTCTGTTCCAAATGTCATCCTCATATTCTAATTACATTTCATATCTGTAATATGGAGCATATTATTAACCTGTAATATAAAAGTTATTTTAAAGAAATATCAATAATACCAAGTAAATGAATATTCAGGGATTATGAAAATTAATACTTGAATAAAACTTAATCATGAACGCTACCAAGATAAGACACGCTAATACTTCATTTTTAAACTACCTAGAAATGCAGCAGTCACAACAATACGAGCGCATACGTGTCCTACCATTTTGGAAACATAAAGGAAAATACAAAATAACAAATTTTGAAAGTGAATCAAGTTTAGTAATCGAATTTAGTCACTACAAAGAGTGACAAAAACGAGTCCATAGAAGAAACAACCGGAGCAAGGGACAAAATGGCAGATTCTGAAAATGAATCTTATGAGGACTCGCTTAAGCAGTTGAATCTCGAGTAAAGGCCATCTACAACGTACAAGTAGGACAGACATGGCATGCTACTCTGCAGAAACTGTTTTCCCCAAGGAATTAATTATTACTTTTGATCTTAAACAACGACAGAAAATGTATATGCGATTTAATTTCCGAATCGATACCATTAATATACCAACATCAAATGGAAAAACTTTCGTTCGCGAACGGCAACTACGTAAAAATTGCCTCAAAAAGTAGATTCAGATCAACTTTTGAATTAGATTTCAAAATGAAAATGTACTAGTGCAATCAGCGAGAATGAATTATGAAAGACAAGAGATGAATAATGGTCATTCTTTCAATATTCAAAATGGATTTCAATCGATAAAACAAACAAGATGACGAGTGAGCATCCTCATTTTTTTTTTCATGTATTTTTCTGTTGCCCTTTTAATATATTCTTGGTAATTTTGAAAATGGATCTCACTGGATAAAGCAAATACCAATAGATAGTCACTTATATTTTCTTGTTTCTGAATAAAAAGCTACGCCCATTAATGTGAATTATTCTTAAGAATAATTCTGAAACGTTCCCCTTCCTTTCATATTCCAATTGACATTCTGCTAACAAGGAAATTAAATGGTATTTATTAAGCATCAACCATACAAATTAAAATATTACAGAGAAAACAATGTTATAGTCTGAATCAAGGTCATTCACATTATGCAGTACCCTGTCACATTTCATTACTAAACAATCCTATTGGCATTTCATTATCATACACCAAATGCCTTGTTTTTTTATGTTTATATCAATCACTTTCGGTAAACCGAAGTACTGAGGAACAAAAATACAGAGGCAAACCAAAATAAAACTTTAAGTGCGAGTTAAAATATAACTCTCTTTGAACATCCAAAATGAAACTTTCCTTTAAAGTTAATATGGTACTCTGCCTTGCTATTATTTAAAGTCCCCTTGTAGGTCAAGACCCCTGTTCGTCACTACGAACTACGCTTCCCATTCAAAAGAAAACTCCCCTTACAAGTGAAAAAGGAACACCACTTGCGAATTAATAATGAATTCCCCTTGTATCTCAGATAAAACTCCCCTAAGAGTCAGAATTAAACTCTATTTACAAACTGAAATTAAATCAACCCCTTTTAAATTATGATTGAACTCTCCTTTCAAGAAAAAAATCAAATTTCATGGCATGTCATAATATAACTTCATTTGCAGATCAAATCGAAATTTCCTTTCCTATACAAATTAAAAATTCTATAGCAAACCGAAATGAAATTCTCATCGCACATTAAAAATGGATCAAATCCTTTGCTTTTCAGATTAAAATTACCTCTGAAATCTATTCGGGAACTCCCATTGCAAGTCAGTCATAAGGAAATCCTCTTGAAAGTCAGAATGAAAATCCCCTCGAAGTCAAAAAGAAACTCCACTTTAAATTCAAAATTTAACTACATAGAACTAAAAATGGAACTTGCTTCCAAATCAAGGCAAAACTCCCCTTAAAAGTCAAAATGAAAATCCCCTTACAAGTCAAGATGAAAATTCCCTAAAAGCTAATATGAAAATCCCCTTAAAAGTCATGGTGAAAATTTCCTAAAAGCTATTATGAAAATCCTCTTAAAGGTCGAGATGAAAATTCCCTTAGAAGTTACGATGAAAATTTTCGAAACGTTAAGATGAAAATTCCCTAAAAGTTAAGATGAAAACCATTTCAAAATTAAAGATGAAACTCCGGTTGCCCTACCCATCACAAAAAAAAAAAAATCTGAAACGTAAAAATTTTTACTATTTCTTATGTATTGTTAGCTATGACATTGGCACTGGAAGGGATACATCTAAAAGCCTTCAGGCTAAATAATGAGATCGCACCCAGTAACACGAATATCAATAAAGCAACTTTGAAGACCAAATACGCATCTTTACAATACATCAATCCCCTGTGAAAAAACCAATCATCATTATACTAATCACATCCAAATGATGGCTTCGAGCAAAGGTCAAAAGTGCACTGGAAAAGGTTAAGGTAGAAAGCAGTGTTAACAAATAAACAAATATATTACATGAATAAGTAAAGACTGACATCATCTAAACATGCAAATACATCTGTGCATAAATATTTGCATAGGAAATTTAAATTCTCTGAAATACGGTAGAGTACATAGATTTTTCGCACTATGTAAAGGCATTTATAGTGAGCCCCTTTTTCTAGCGTCCACCAACAAACAAGCACACACACACAGACACACACACATACACACCTTCAGCAATAAATTATGTTTCAAGCGTAGAATTCAAGATGAAGGCGCCTTCACGTCAGTAAAAGCAGAGGGAAAAAAGAAATCTATTTCTAAGAAAACTTCTTCTGCCTCACGGAAAAGTTTACACAACCATAAGTTATTTTTTTCTTTTTTTTTACAATTTTTGAAGGAACGACTAGGGGAAAACTCTACGACTCAAAGAGTTTGGTTTTACTTCCTTTTATATATTATTATATTTATAAGAATTTTTCTGTTTTTAAATAATGTTATGAAAAGGATAATTAGGAGAATTTATGATCCAAATAGGAGTTACAGCAAATACATGATAGTTGTAAGAACGATAGTAAACGGGAAATAATCTACATTAAACACATAATAATAATCAGAGTAGTAAATGCACATGTTAAGTGGGAAAATCCCTCAATAAAAGACGTTTACTTGTCCAGGATATAAATCAAGATGTACAAGTTGGTAACGCAGCCCACGGTATCATTTTCGGGAATATTATGCACTGATAAAATATGTCTCATTTTAAACACTTTACATGGATTGATACTGTTCTTTTACACACACACAAACACACACACACACACACACACACACATATATATATATATATATATATATATATATATATATATATATATATATATATATATATATATATATATATATATATATACATATACAGTATATATATATATGATAGTCTACATGAGGAAAATTGAAAGATGTTTTTATGTAGAAATGCTCTACAGTTTCGTCCGCCAATGGACCCCTTCTTGGAGCGTTTATTTTGCATAATAAACGCTCCAAGAAGGGGTCCATTGGCGGACGAAACTGTAGAGCATTTCTACATAAAGACATCTTTCAATTTTCCTTATGTAGACTACCATATATTAAGTTATCTTCGTGCTAAGGAAAACTACATCTGTAATATATATATATATATATATATATATATATATATATATATATATATATATATAAATATATATATATACAGTATATATATAAATATATATATATATATATATATATATATATATATATATATATATATATATATATATATATATATATATATATACACATACATAACCAGAATGAGTCGATTATGGTGACAATTCCATGACATACAATTACTCTTCATCATGAAGAAACGAGAACTAACTTTTCTTTTCGTTTCAATTTCGAAAATGAAAATCATAATCTAGAAAACGATTATTATATGAAACTATTGTAAAAATGAATTAAACAATAATTAACAAAATCAAATTATATTACAAACAAAAAATAAAATATATGTACTGAACGCTAACCTCAGAATCATGTTATATTTTCTTTTATTTTTTACAGGGAAAACATTGTTGATACAGTAACTCTAATATAAAAAAATGCAAAAGGGAGAACATTCATAAACCAGCCAAATCTAGCCGTTAGTAAGACCACTTGAAGAAACGACCCCACAATTCTTACCTTAGTAAAACCAATCAAAATATAGTTGCTGCTGGGATAAATCAATGAAAGATATAAATACAACACAATAAAAATTAGCGGTTATTAGTACCAGCACTATTACCTTTGGTTCCATGTAAATTCCACCCCGAAAATTCCTCCCACGAGAATACCACCCTAATAAATTTTCTCCCCATAATTTATTTCACCCCACGAATTTCCACACCCCATTCCCAACACCATTTCTTTCACCCAACCAATTCCCCCCCCCCCCCAACTAATAAGCAAATAGAACTTAGATAACATAAGTTGAACGATTGTTCGCTTAAAATAATCAACTGATATATACGATTGTTTGTTAAGAAATAAAATGCATATTTCAAGTGAAACTGTATACAAAATATGTATTCAATTCAAATTCAATCTAAGAAAGCAAAAGCATTAACCAGTATAATAATGATGATAATAACAATGACAGGAATAACAATAGCAATTACAACCATAGCTAAAGGTGATGTTTTCCCTACTGATCATTCTCCATTAATCTAATTTCTTTTATTTACACTATTGCATCAAAATCCGACAAATCATGGAAAAAGAAAACCCCACCTTTAGCAATTCAATAATTTCAACACTCACCAAAGATTCAGACTTCAACTCTTAGGCGCGTTTACATGGATCGACGCCTGATGTTCTGTAAGATAAAAAGGAAGGCGTTAAGGATAGCAATACAATTGGCAGTATCAATTCATTGATAAAAATTCATATCTTGGTTTAACATTCATCATTTCATAAACAAAACCGTGTTTCATTTTACAGAGACGTTGGTTTTCTTTTACAAACTATCAATTCATACGTACAAAAATTCTCTCTCTCTCTCTCTCTCTCTCTCTCTCTCTCTCTCTCTCTCTCTCTCTCTCTCTCTCTCTCTAAATGTAGATGCATGTGGCACCCAAACATCCTTTGAATCATGTATAAGTATTCTCTTTATCAGTCTTAAAACTCCAAAAAGAAAGATGGAAATGTTTTACCATTTATTCGCCAACAGCCGTTTCAACAATTAACTTAAGGCGATCATCAAGATTTCATTGGTAAGGGACTTTAATCACACTTTTATGTGATAAGAAAATGCCAATCAAGGTAAAATTCAAGATCTACAGCACAGCAATATGACCAGTGTTAATGTATGGATCAGATACGAGGGCTCTAAGACGAAAAGAGGAAGCAAAGATTGAGAGAACAGAGATGAGACTCCTGAGGTGAATTATGGGAATATCACTGCTTTAGAGATTGGAAAATTATGCATTAAGATGAGTGGCAGGAGTAGTAAAAATTACAGAGATAAGTGTCATGACTGAGATGGTATTGAGAAAGGATGGTAGGGAGGGACTGAGGGTTTGAAAGGAGCCTGTTAGCAGGGAGGGAGATCCAGAGGGAGGCAGAGAATTGGATGGCGAGATAAGGATAGAAAGGTTTCGTGGAGGAGGAGGCTTTGATAGAAGGCATTAGAGAGGGCGCATCAGGCAACCGACCCCTTAACGTAAGAGTAAATGTGTGAAACAAGAAAGAAATACAAAAAAAAAAAAATCATATCCAAAACCAAGAAGATTAAGAAATTTCCATGAATGAAAACGAATTTTCATGAAGCTTCACTCAAAGAGATCTTTGAAAATAAGCAACATCCTTAGGGATGTCATCTCGTGCCCAACTAAAATTACTCCCAGAGGCTTATCGGCCTCTCGGAGTAAATGATGTGATAAGGACAAATGAATGACTGGTAATAGAGACTTTGAGGGGGTGACAAAAAAGAGTGGGCCATAGGGATAGTTTTCCGTACCTCGACGAGTAGCATCATAACAATAGGAAAGACGTCACATTAAAACTAAGCACTGTATAAGTAGTCTTTAATACATTGTAAGGCTTGACTGTTTTGCAGACATTTCTTGTAATTAAAACCATAATTATTATTAAGAATATTTACAGTTTCAAGATAGCGGAGGTTGGAACTATCCTGGATGAATTCAGTGACATTCATAACAGTTATTAGGTCCAGGCATCTGTTGTAACAAAGATTTTATCCAAATGAACTCCAGTTGACACTTTCTTTAACATGACACAAATCCTCTTAGAAATCCAGTGTGGTATGCCAAGAGGGGCGCATTACATTTGCGCGCATTTAGGGATTAAGAAGTGTTACGATTGCGCGCTGAAATTTATTACAGTTGCGCGCCTCTTTTCCCCTCTTTTCTTTCAGCCATTTCTTGTCAAACTACCCTATTACATATGGTTTTGATAAGATAACGAGCACTTTCGGACACCATGACAGTTCACAGTTTATAAGATGCATTCACTCGAATTAAGATACGTTAGTTTCAATAGCTCTCTCTTTTAGTCCGAAATTAGCATCATGGAATTCACACTATCTGAAACCGAGAAAGGAAAGAAATCCTTGATTCACGATGGATATACATACAGAATCGACAGAATTCTTAAATCATCGGAAATTTCATGGCGTTGTACAGTGAAAACCTGCAAAGGAAGGCTAAGAACCGATGATAGCTGTACAACTATAATCAGTGGAACGTGTATTCACTCACATGAGATAGAAAGCAAAAAAGTTGAACTTCAAGCTATCCGAGCATCTGTGAAGAGGAAAGCGTTTGATGACATTAGCACGAGACCTATGAAAATAGTTCGAAGCGAATTACAGTGTGTTGATGACGAAAGTCTGGAAGTGAAAGATCTGAAAAATTTAACAATGGCAATCTACAGGAAAAGACGTACAAAGTTTCCAACTTTACCCAAATCTAGAGAGAATGTTCACGATGCTCTTGACGTCATGGAATTGGAAACTAATAAGAAAGAAAAATTCTGTTTGCTTAATAGTAAAGAACATGGAATTATAATATTGTCATGCAATTCAAATCTCCTCGCACTGTGTACAAAAGTTAGTGAAATTTTTGTGGACGGAACTTTCAAGTGCTGTCCAAAATATTTTGAGCAATTGTACACTATTCATGGATTTAATCTGGGACACTATGTACCTCTTGTGTTTGCTTTATTACCATCGAAATCCGAAGAAATTTACTCTACATTGCTTAGCATGATCTCCACCTTGTGTACAGATAGAAATCTTGAATTTAAACCTAGTCTCGTTCACATTGATTTTGAAGTAGCTATGCATAATGCATTTAGGTCTATATTCCCAAATGTAATAATACAGTGTTGTAGATTCCATCTAGGCCAAAGCTGGTGGAGAAAAATTCAGAAAATAGGCCTCAGTTCTGAATATAAAGACAAGGAATCGGAAATAGGCTTGTGGCTAACTCAGTTTTTTGGTTTAGCATTTCTTGATCCTGCGGAAGTTGGTGACAGTTTTGCTGAGGAACTCATGGCAAACATTCCAGATGATCAGCGCTGTGTTAAGTTTGCAGATTACGTTGTTGACAATTACATCCTTCCGGAGGCATTATATCCTCCAATTCTATGGGCATCACGACCGTCAGTTGAAGCACGTCGAACAACAAATGGCCCCGAATCGTTCCATGCTCATTACAATGAGCAATTTTATTCACCTCACCCATCAATTTCTGTGTTTTTAGATAACATCTTAAAAATCCAAACAACAACATACATTAAATTGCGAGGGCTTGGCACACCTGCAGTTCTAAGACGAAGCGAGAGAGAAAAGACTACTTATCTAATGGATCAATTCAACAAGATGCAGGAAGGGGAACATAATCGATATCAGTTTTTGAAGGCTATTGGTTTTAGATATTCAGCACGAACAGACATCTGTTAAGTTTGTTTTTCATTTATATATATACATAAATGTATCTCATTTTTTATTATAATAAACATTCTTGTGAATAAATGTCTTGTATGTAATCTGTATTTACCGGTAACCTAAACATCGACTCCTGAAAAAAAAAAACTTCGTAGGGAAATGAAAAACAATAAAGCTACATTGAATGTAACTGGCATAAAATTAGTTGAGCCAACAACTATTATTATGCATTGACATGAAAACCCCTTGCAAAAGAAAAAAAAAAGATAAATAGAATTTAACTACCTTAAAATCCATTGAAATTCATTGACATCTAAAGAACTAACGTTCTCTTTGGAATGGGTTTGACAACAGGGATTACTGGAATACCCTGAGAAATGCATGCGCGCAATAGTAATGGAAAGATGCGCGCAATGGTAATGGTTTTAGAGCGCAATTGTAGGGGCAATGCGCGCAAATGTAATGCACCGGCCAAGAGATAGTAGTGGAGAACCCTTGGTCATGACATTCGAACTGGCCGACTACTTTTTACTTCCTGTTATTGTGCACAGATGTGACTGGGGTACTACTTTCAACCAGGTTGGACTAATGTAGCCTGATTCTGTTAACATAATGAGGCTGACGGTCTCGTTGGAGCTAAAGGGTTTGATTTACACAGAGACGATTTACCGTACGATGCGTGCATATCCTGGTGCCAAGCAACAAAGTTCAATATAGGTGTTCTTTAATGGAGGTAGGTAACAGAATACACAATTCATTTGCGACCTTACGGAATTATACATCTTTCATTTGCATAACTACCACACTACGGTGACGCTGCTCAGTCCTGAGTACTATTATGAGCAATAACAAATGTTTTTCCAAACGTTCAAAAGACTTGCTTCAGGCACTGAGGAAGATCTCTAAATAAGTTTCTCGTGTTTTTCACCCCAAAAATTAGAATGTCCCTTGGAGTCTCCAAAAGTCTATACATGATATGATTATAGGACAATTATTACACGAATGCGCTCTCCATAAGGGGAATTTCAACCACGGAGAGACTTGACTAAAAAACAAATTGTGCTGATGCAGCATTTAGTTTTAAAGAGATGTGTATAAAAATGGGCTTCTCTAAAATCATGCTAGTGTAAGGATGAAAAAGTCATGATAATGTTCCCAAAATAAGTAAATATAGGGAACTGAGTTGACAGCAAACGTTCTTAAAAGTGACAGGACTAAAATTGACCTGTCAGGATGTTAACAAAACTGACTTCAATACAAACATAGAAAGTGATCCCGATAATGACTGTGACATTAATGACACTTCTCTTGATGAATACCATCTTAGTAAAGTGATGTGTAATCTAATGATATTCAAAAGTAACTTCTGAGATTAAAGGAATACAAAAAAAAAGTAAATAAATCTCACAGAATATGTCTCCATTCTTGCAAAAGATCACCGCTAATGACCCACGAAGACACGAATCTTGAGATTAAGATCCCCCCCCCTTTTTCATGCCACTCACCACATCCCCAAACACCAGTTCCCAACAATAGTGGTGAGCCTAAAACTATAATATTTCAGAGGCTTATATAAACTGCTAAGTATAAACTAAATCAATATCCGCGGATCTTAATAGATGTTTAAAATAGCTATGGTAGATAAAATCAATATTATCGTCCGGCAGGTAACATCGTTCTAGATGAATAAAATTCTACTTAGTAACAAAATAACAAGAGAACAAGTAAAAGATTGTTAAACCATTTTCCAAATTTCAATAAAGGGACATGATGCAAGTTTTATATATAAAAAAAATCATATAAAAGGGGACATTAAGAATAACAGAATGGGTCCCTAGGGATTCCCAAAGAAGCAAGGGAAGGAAGAGAAAAAGATGGATTGACGAACTTAGAAAATTTGCGAGATAAAAGAGGAAGTAAATTGTTAAATGGTGTAACTAAAAACCTTGAATTCAATTAATAGTGCAACCCATCTCCCTCATAAAGGAGAGGAGTTTTCATCTGATTGAACAATATATTAATATATAAACACATAAAATAACAGCCCTTCCTGCCCCTTCATAAGTAAGGACGGAAGCGCCTACACACGATATGAATGTAGCCTATGTTTCTCTGCCGTCTCCCTATGGTCCATTAAGGTCTCCCTGAACCAACACTGTAATCTTGCAGGACAACGAAACCGTTAACCATCCCTTTAATAAGAAATACTGGATTTACATTCAATCGGGGTTATCATGATCCGCCATTCTGTAAGTTGGGCATCAAAATTACGGTAGGTGATTATTGGTCAGCTTTCTGGTTTAAGATGTCAATTAGGGAGTAGAACTGGATCAGCATCCCTAGAGAACTTTGCTTCATCACTTTCTAACCCAACGCATCTGCACCAATAATGCAAGAAACCGCAACATAATTCTGTATATTTTCAACGTTCGTTGTGATAATGGTGTGCTAAACAGATCGAAACTTTAATGGTCCGTGCTTTTATAACAACTTGTATAATTTCACAAATAAAAGGAAAACATCTCTGTGTGTGTCAATATTTTTTCATGGAGGAAATGATATTAGACATTTACTACAAGACCTTTTACTCTACATAAAAGGGAATTCTCTGAAAATAAGGAGAGAGAATTTACTGAAACTGAAATCTTCTACTGCAGCCATCATTAATAATGAAACATGTACAAGGAAGGGTCTCATTCTCAAAAGAAAAAGACGGAATTTTCACTGTTAACTATGGAAAAAACCTAGGATTGTACAGCACCTGTTAAGAGAGTCTTCGTTATTACATTACAGGTGTACCCGAGCCGTCAAAAATTACGTCTAATAACGTCAAAATCAAACCTTCCCACCCCCCACCCCCACTTTCCTAACTACAACTCACTGGTTTGGCAATGTGTGGGAGTGTGTGGTTTCCGAGTGTACCACTCTGAGTACCTCCTCTCTCTAAAACCCCCGAGTGTGACAGGAAAGAAATATATATATATATATATATATATATATATATATATATATATATATATATATATATATATATATATATATATATATATATATATATATATACAATAGCAAGGTTAAATTTAGATAAATCGCCTGAAATTACATATAAAAATCAGGCTACATATCAGTTTAGTAAGATCTGTGTTACTGTATGGACAAGAGTCGTCGTGGTAAAACAATGAAACAATATCCAACAGATTTTGTAGATTTGAGAACAAAGTCTCAGAAGAATATTGGGAGTTATATGGCAGGACAGGATTAGAAATGAAACTATGTAAGAGATTACTTGAGTGACATGTGGACGAGATGGTGAGGGGTAGATGGAGATGGTTCGGGCATGCTTTCCGATCTACCCAAGAGATATTAGTTCACCAAACTTTTAACTGGGCTCCACAAGCCAATAGAAGAGTTGACAGACCCAGGTCTACATGGCTGAGGACTATGAAGCGTGAAGTAAATGATGATGCATGGAGTACTGAATTAAAAGCTCAAGACAGAGACAGCTGGTTACATCTAACCGAGGCCCTTTGCGTTAATAAGCATAGGATATGATGATAGAGCATGCATATGTCTAAATACTTAGCCGTTATTATTGACGGGTCTCGTACACTTGTAACATAAATAGAAAATGGACTATAAATAAAACCTTTAAAGAATCATTGACTCTGATTCCCAGATTACGTGAAATAGGAAGCCCCAAAAAATGTAACTTATTTTTCCGTACAAATCTTTAGAATTAATTTTCATAGCTTGATACGTTTACAGTTCACACATAACTTCGTAGCGATTTTTTAAGAGCTTAAAAATCTTTTTATTTATTTTCTCTTTTTTGATGAAAGGGATTTGTTGTACCAGATTAAGGAGACTGGTGCGATCTACAATAGGATTAATGCAAATCGAATTTACACGCAGCGATGATTTTTATAACAAAAATATTCTTTTTAAAAAAAAAAATATACTTTTTGACTTCGCAAAAAAAAAAAAATGAGAGTTTATTTCAATTATAACAATGTCATCAGGATTAGCATTTTAATTGAAATATTACGAAATAAATTAATCTATTACCGACATGGAATAAAAATCCAATTTAATTTAGGAAAAAAAGCATGATGCACGACTGAGCCAAAGCGACAAAATGCAAATGAAAAAAAAGGGGTTAAGACCCAATTACTCCTTTTGTATGTACTCAAAGTCCCTGTTTTCTTAAAATTTTAAAGAAAGTAAATAGTAATGTGATATAAACTTTAGTATTATGTTTTCTCCAGTCTCATTCATCCTTTAAAGGCACATAAAACAATAGCACGACAATAAAAAGAAAGACAAATTATGGAAAATTCATATTGGAACTGAAAGCTAATACTACAGTCTCTATTTTGACATTTTGATTTAGTTTCTAATACGATTTGCATTAATATAAGAAGATTAGTTCAAAAAAACTCGCTGGAATACGAAAAAGCTCCCATTCTTAGTGTGCATAATTGCCTTTTTCAAAATTGAGTATTATTAGCAGTTTCCTGATTTTACTGCATAATACTTTTAATGAGGAACACAAGGGATATTGATTACAAATACAGCTTTCTGATCTTTTAAACATAACACGTATACTTCATAGAAGTACAACGCAAAATCCTGCATATTCGATTAAGTGCACAACACACCCACTCACACGTACAAAGACATACAGACACACACATACACATACACACACATTATATATATGTATATATATATACATATATATATATATATATATATATACATATGTATAATATATATATATATATATATATATATATATATATATATATATATATATATATATATATATATATATATATCTTTCCGGTCACGCTGAACGACATTGCCCGACGTATTACTACTCGGTCTCTCCCCGTACCGAGGGTAGGGGGAGAGGAATTAGTCATACTCCGTTGGCAGAGGGTACACAGAGAGGTACCCGATGAAACAGAAACTGCCGTGTTATAGTTAGAAAAGGGGGAGGGGTGAGAAGGATTGAATGTGTGTATAAGCGTGTGTGCATGTCTATCTAAATATTTAGCCGTCATTTTTGACGGGTTGTGTACATTAGTTTACATTACATGTATATATATATATATATATATATATATATATATATATATATATATAGACAGATAGATAGATAGATATTACAACACATATTTTCCATAATATGGATGTTAGTGCAATGAAGGTTCGGCCTCTTTCTTGACACCAGTTACTGCTCCTACCTTTTTACACCTATGTGAACTTGCGTGGAATGGTCTGGGATAGAATGCATCCCAGGATGCTTGACGATGCAGTGCAAAGCATCTCGACCACAGTAACTACTACCCAATCCCTTGCGCAAAACGGGTGTTAGGGCTTAAATGTGGTTTTCACTAAACCAGACCAAAGTTTGAACTCGACTCAATGAAATGGATATCATCGGTGTATCTGACTGAGTTGGTTTGGGTCACTCAGAGCGCGTGGGCGCAAGCGCACACGCACAAATAAATAACAG
The DNA here is from genome assembly GCF_036898095.1 of Palaemon carinicauda. Taxonomy (NCBI): domain Eukaryota; kingdom Metazoa; phylum Arthropoda; class Malacostraca; order Decapoda; family Palaemonidae; genus Palaemon; species Palaemon carinicauda. The sequence continues at coordinate 18,534,173 of NC_090743.1, forward strand.
ATATACAGTACATAGATAATGTATATACGTACTTACACAAACATAATACGCACACACATATATATGTATATATGTAAATATATATATATATATATATATATATATATATATATATATATATATATATATATATATATATATATATATATAAGTGTGTGTGTGTGTGTGTGTCTGTCTGTTTGTTAAGTATACATATTTCTAATACTCCTTGTTTATTTATTATACATTAAGGTAATTTCTATTTATATTAGTGATTCATGTAATTTTCCAAAATCTAAATGTTATTTCTATCAATCATTTAAAAATGATAACAAAAACACTTCCATAAAAAATATAAATGTTATTTCTATCAAATCATTCTAAAATGATAATAACAAAAACACTTCCATAAAAAACACTTCAGAACTACATGAACACTTCATACACTCATGAAGCTAAAATTCCAATTTGTATTAACACCACCTTATTGTATAAAATACCTTCAATCACTGTAGCTGAAATATTTCCCTTTTCAGGCATACTATCAAGAGCTTAAAAATGGTGTTCCTCCTTCCTCTCTTTGCTTAAAATATTCACCTGCCTCTATTTAAAGGCTAGATTTATCTTTAACAGAGGGGAAAACTCTATTAAAATGCCTTCGACGGCCGAGCCTTTGAGCAATTAGATAAATATTTATTAGCATAAGATGTTAAACTTCCAGCGTATTATGTATTAATGGCAACATATTTTCAAAGTTTTCTTTGAGGTATTGCAATTAATTTTCCCACATTTCTATTTATCCTTTTAGAGTTTAAAAAGACCGCTCATGAATGGCAGAGGCAAGGGACAGTGACATTGCCCTCGCAAGCTGGACAAAGCCCTAAAGACTGCATATATATCTACGATCGGTGCTCAATCCCCCTCTCCACCCAGGATAGGACCAGGGTCAATAAAAAAATCACTTTCACAAAAACAACACTTTAGAACTATATGAACAACACTTCATACATTCATGGATCTAAAATTCCAATTTAGTTAATGAGTCAGCAGGCTGGCTCTCCCAAAACCCCCATCCTTAGCTCACAACGATGGTAAGGTCGCATATACTAAAGGAACTTACGAGTTTGAGCAGGACTTGAACCCCCGTCTAGCGATCACCAGGCAGAGGCGTTACCAATAAGGCCACAACATCTCCTAGGCCTGTATTGCGAAGGACATTATAGTGCCTCTCCAAATGACTTTCATTAAGAATAAAACAAATAAGAGTAAAGAAACGCAATATGATTATTATATTTTCTTTTTTAAATTTCAAAGGATACTAAAAATATTAGTTTTCTGAATGGGAGATCTGTCGTTAAAACTTCAGTAAAATCGATTGAAAATCTGAAAAAACACCTGCTCATGGATATGGCAATACTCTCCGATCTGAAATAAACACCATGCTCAAATTTATAATGAATACAAAAAATTACAACATAATAAAATAAAAGCAACAAGTTGTTAAAAATTATACGTTAACAAATATAATAAATTGCTAAAATAATAAAATAATAAATATAACGAATTACCAAAAATACTCCATTAATGAACACAACAATTTACCAAATTTTCACTTAAAAGTGTAATACAAAAATGAAAAATTGCTATAACGTTCAGGGGATCTCTCTTTTGCCAGACAGGCTAGACAAGGGAAGCCTCACAACCCAATTGAAAGCAACAAGAAATTGCAAGAAATATTGCAGAGACCTGCCATGCCACGTCACGCTCACTTGGAGCTTTAGCGATAAAATTAAATAAAATAATACTGGCAGCATTTATACTTTTCTTAGAGATCTTCATTCGCTGGAAATACGATACCAAGGTAAGATTACTTTCCTTTTACGTGAGATGAACGTTCTTGGGCCTTAATAAATGTGGATTGACCATCAATAGGATGTCTATCGATATATTTGGCTACAAGATCTTGTGTATTTCTGTTATTTAAAATGAATGAATAATATTCCTATTAATCGTGAAATTGTGAAAAAAAAAGTTTTCCAAATATAGTTATGAAAATAAAGTGTAACAATCTTAATATCCATTAGCCAGGGAGGGGAAAGGGAATCTTAACCGATAAATACTTGATGAATGTGGAAGAGTAACTACTGAAGACGAACAAGGCAAATAATCCAGGGAATCGGAAAATACTATCTCGAACTACATTTTTTTCATTTCCCTACCTTGGCTTGATATAGTTTTTTATGTTCATGACGTGTTGAATAGCACTGAAATCAAAGGAATTGAGTTGTATGGATAATAAATATCCCACAACAATTGATTCTTTCAAATATAAAAACATTAATTTGTAATACAATAAACATCAATCTAATGTACATATAACTAATCCCGCTGCCGGGCAAAAAGTTGGGGGTCATTAACCAAAACAAATTTCGCAAATAATGGAGTACATCTATCCTAAATCATTATAAAAAGCCAATAATTATCATGTACGTAGTACTAGGTACGCAGTGAATTCTAAAGTCTTGCCTTCTCTATCATAAGGCTCAATACCACACAGTATTCTGAAAGTTATATTACAGCTGAAACCAGATTGAGGAATGATCTTCCTAAACAGGCATTTGAATCCATGGAACTTCAATAGTTCAAACTTGCAGTAAATGTTTTCATGTTGAACAAGCTGACATGAGTCTGTATTCATCGTTTATAAAGGACATATCTATTTCAACTTTGTTACTGATCTTAAGATAGTTTATATTCTTTATTCATTGCTTTTCGTATTTTACTTATTTCCTTATTTCCTTTCCTCACTGGACTATTTTCCCTGTTGGAACCCTTTGACTTATAGCATCCTGCTTTTCCAACCAGTGTTGTAGCTCAGGTATTAATAATAATAATAATAATAATAATAATAATAATAATAATAATAATAATAATAATAATAATAGTAATAATAATAATAATAATAATAATATTAATGAGAAGGATGAAGAATATTTCAACCATTTCATTTCTGGAATTAAACCATGTTATTACCCATACTAAAAAGTCAACAAAATCATAAACGTGATATAAAAAATGGAAATCTAATCAAACTGTCACTTGCATCCATTGAGCGTTTTAATTACTTTTAAGGGACTAAAATTCGGACTTATTTATATTAAACACATTTCGTTATGGTATAAAATCGTCTAATAACGTCTTTAAATTAGTAATATCAAACACTAGGTTTCAGGACTATCCAATTATCAAGTCTGAAGGCCATTCTTGAAAAACAAAAATTTATGGGGGCCACCTCTGTATATATATATATATATATATATATATATATATATATATATATATATATATATATATATATATATATATATAAATATATATATATATATGTAATATATATATATACACATGTACATGCATATACTTATATCTATCTATCTATCTATCTATATATATATATATATATATATATATATATATATACATATATATGTATATACTTACATCTATATATATATATATATATATATATATATATATATATATATATATGTGTGTGTGTGTGTGTATGTATGTATGTGTGTGTATTACAACATTTCTATAGAGAGGTCTATTCATATCACTCAGAATTAAGGAATAAGAAATTGATAAGGAATTATTTCAAAGGATATAGCCTAACCTTTTCCGCATTCTCAAAATCACTGTTTGCACGGTCGAATCTCTATGGCCTCTTACTCAGGTAGCGAGAGGCAAGGATTTTCTGACGAGCCAGTGACCTTTTTAACGTTTTCCAATAATCTAATTCCAGAAAATATATAATTTAGAAATGTTTGCTTTCCAATTACGTTGTAATGTGGAACTTAGTCAGGATATGACACGATGCAATAAATCAAATAACATAATTTCTGTTAATAACTTAAATAAAAACGAATGGAAGTATTTTCTATCTCCTTCCACTCCCATTTATATTTCATCATGCTGTTTCTTTCCCATGCACATATGCAGCGCGTTCATTTTGAAGGAAAATGTGTTGGCATGTATCATATCAGGGTAACGACTCTTCATAAACGTCTTTATTTCTCGCTGGATAATGCTGCTTTACGTATTGAGAGTTTCAATTATTTTGGTATGAATTTCATGAAGATTTAGAAAAATGTTCCTCACGGGGGGGCGAAATAAGGTCTACAGTATATTTTGGTGGAAAACCCACTGGCTTTCTGACTTCATCTCGGTTATATAAGATAAAATAAATCACGGGTAGCGTGATATGAAATCTGGGCCATGAAATATGGTTCCTGTGAATTGGCAGTTAAGAGGGATTAGAAAGGTGTTTAAATCCCCTGCAGAAAACGGAGGATGGTTAACGAGCAAAACTCAGTTCGGAAAATGCAGCTTATTAAAAGGTTTCGTTGAATTATACAAATCTTTTCGTAGTGAATACGAAAATTTTATTCTACATTCGTTTTAAAAGTTTAACAATTCCAATAAGTATTTTCAAATGCTATTTCATTCATTGCAATTGAAAGATTAATTGAAATTTTATCGAGTTACAATAAAAAATTGAAAATTCTGTTAATGAACATATCGGAATAATAATTAAGGAAAATATATGCCCTGAATATTAATGTTACTAAATATCACCCAATATCATATCGCTAAAACACCCATTAAAAGGAGGCTTAACCAGAAGATTTACGCTCATGCTTTGAAAATTCCAAACTATTTTTAGCGTTGCCAACAGTTTCTCTTTTGCTAAAGACTGCGTTACCTGGCACGTACGACAAGAACACAGTAACTATCAAGAGAATATGTAAGTTGCTGGAGTGCAGCCATTAAATTAATATGGATATA
>NC_090743.1:18548999-18561499 GCF_036898095.1 Palaemon carinicauda
TTTCATATATATTCATACAAGCCATATATACCTCATAATATCGAATTCTCTCTACCTCGGGAATCAAGAGACCTAAGAGGGTAGAAAGAATCCGATATCATGAGGTATATAAGGCTTATATGAATATAATGAAAAACAGGTATAAATGGGCAAAATTATCATTAGTCACAGCCATGTACTGCAAACTTACCAATAAGCCACAATTCAAATTTCCTAATTAAAGGAAAAAGAACTGAATTAAAAAAGAAAACAATATAATAAAAGGCATTAAAATCTAGATGGGCCAAAATAACTTTAAAATACGTAATATAAATACAAATAATATACCACTTAAAACTGTAAATATAGCGTCAAGGCAACCTAATAAACACATTTTGATAAATATTACCAAAAACAGTTAGTATATCTGTATACATTTGAAAGGAATACCTTGACGTGGTGAAAGGGTTTGCATATCGCCATAATCAGCAAAACTGTACTAGTCAGGGTCACCCATACTAGGTTGGCTTGCTATAAGCGATCAGACAAAAGTCTCTAATATTCACCAATCCGCACTGGCCAGCGTGATGATGAAAATTGGCCAAACCCCAGGCATGAATTGACATGTCTGAAGCCTTTGGCTCGCAGTGGACAAGAAACGGCTAAATTTGTTGTTGTTGTTGTATATATAAATATTGTGCATATAAACTTATATAACATATATAAGCACATTTATATGTATATATAAAATGTGTGTGTATGCATAGATAAATAGATTTAAATGCAGAGATGACAAAATAAAAATTGGACTGGAAACACCATCGAAGTGGTAATCTCAAACAAACAAAAATGGGATTCCGTAACTGAAGGAAAAGGGATTTTATTGAGGATTGAAAGATAAGACTAAAAAGGGGAAGAAAATACTAATGATCGGAGGAGAGAGAGAGAGAGAGAGAGAGAGAGAGAGAGAGAGAGAGAGAGAGAGAGAGAGAGAGAGACTCCGTGTTCGTAAATTACGTAAAAGACCTATTTTTAATCCTAATTTACCTTCTGATATAAAGAATAGTCTACACTACACAGTCCATGAATTTTACATCACTAAAGGTGAAGTGTTGATCAGCCCGGATCCGTGGAATTCCTATAGGGTATTTTGGAATCTTGTGAAGTAATTTTTAAGAAATTAAAGAATTTATAATTCTTAAAATCAAATAGGTCAGAATCTTCGTGTAATAAAATTGGACATTATACCAAATTTGTAAATACGGAATTAGTAAATCCTTTTAAAAACCATTATTTTGAAGAAAATATAACCGAGTTTCATGAACAAAGAACGATATTTTCATATTAAAGGGGAAACGACAAAACAAAGCAAACTGGTCCCTATCCTGAAGCTGTTATTCTTTAATAAAAATCTTCATTTGCTCAAATGTAATCATTTCCACACATTGTCGTTATTGAAATCAAATTTCCCTTGCATTTGATGAAATCCAATATTCCCTTAATTGATTCAATCCAATGATGAATCATATTTCCCTTCACTATTTGCGATTTACTTAAGAACAAATTTCTCGTTGAGTTTATGGTTTTTATTGGACTAGAGTTTCACATGTTATTTGAAGCTCTACGACCCATTCAAGGATTACTGAATTGTGATGATGTGTCATAATCTGAAATAAAAGAAAAGGTAAACCACAATAAATTGAACACGCTTAACCAAAAGCAATGCCATTCGGAATAAACGAACATAAAAGGAAAATATGTTCAAAATTTCACATATAACGAGTAGTCCCCAAATATCAGAAAAAGGAAAATTGAATAGGAGCAGAGTTCACTCGCGAGCATGTTCTGTATGTACTCGCCAATGCGTGCGCAATTGCAACGGGAGAGCGATGAATCTGTCAACTACATTTAATCAGCCTGAAAATGGAACCAGACCTCACTAAATCTCAAAATAAAGAGAGACAAAACGAGGCCTCACACTGGCCCCAAGTGCAACATCCAAAAGGGGAACTCTTAATGTCACTCCGTATATCTTCCAAGACATTAGAGTCCCTTTTTATAAGGCCGTTACAGCATTAGATTTAGTTCAATTAGTTTTATTACAGTCTCCCGAGACAGAGGCAACGGAGGATGCCTTCCAATGGCACAGATATTCAGAGCTATTTCTGAGAGCAACAGATTGAAAATTGGAGATTTAATATAATTCCAAATGTTGCCACTCCAGTAACAGAGAAAAACTTTACTTCTTGATATTTGTTCAGATAACTGGGTTACTATATACGATTGTCATTAAAGTATAACTAAAGCTTCAAGGATTCATTTACTTCCACTACTGCTTGTCCATAGGTTGTTAAATTCTCTCTCTCTCTCTCTCTCTCTCTCTCTCTCTCTCTCTCTCTCTCTCTCTCTCTCTCTCTCTCTCTCTTTCAGATGTAAAAAAAAGTCAAACAAAAAGCGAAAAATAAACTAACAAAACTATTTTGAACTCCAAAACTTAGCTACATATTGCATAGAAAGAAAATAATAAAAAAAAAAACAGCAATGCAAACTGGATGACCTTGGATTAGTATACAAATGAGCAACAGAAGTTGCAAATGAACTGAAGGGGAGACTTTGTAAAGGCTGCCCGAGCTTAAATAAGCGAAGAAAGAGAAGCTTAATTACACATGCAAAACTCGGGCTTAATAGTGTGGGAGAATTCTCCTTTGTTGACATTAACGACCGCTTATGGGGTGGTGTTCTCTTGTCTTACAGAATTTCCTTACAGAAGAGTTTCGCCCTTATCACTCATAGAGCATCTTTTACAAGCAGACCTACGTGAAGCAAACGCTAACTGTATTCACCTGAATTTCACTATTAGAACTATTCCTTCATGTTCGTTGACTAGTGACCATCATGGTATTTCAAGTCTTCTTTCTAAAATCACCCAACAAGCCCAACCCTCTGATCTCCTTTCTCCTATTGTCCCTATTCATGAACCAATTCTTCCTCTTGTCTATTCACTTATCAGTCCTAATACTGCCTTTACACTTTCGCTAGCAACTTTTCTCAAAAAAACCGGTTCCCGATGTATTCCTACTCCAAAAGTCACTTCTAATTACCTTCTCTTAGCGATACCCTTCTTTTTCTTTTTCTCCCGTTGCTATTTATGACGTCACTGACGCATCTTCCTTAGTCTCTTTATCCCTTTGTCCTGATCGCGCTCCCCTTTATAAATCATGTTATTCTGGTGTTACTCCTGCTTCAGGTTTTGAGCCTGATCCTCCTAGAACTCATTTCCTGTTTTGCTTCTGAGAGAGAGAGAGAGAGAGAGAGGAGAGAGAGAGAGAGAGAGAGAGAGAGAGAGAGAGAGAGAGAGAGAGAGAGAGAGTAGTTAACATACCCTCAATGATTTCTTTAACGACGTACTAAGTTTAATGAACAACAAAATGAAGCCACATCGTCTGACGTCACCACCCGGTCAATATATCTCAAGAATTGAGAGAAGCAAAAAAAAAAAAAAAAACCTGTTACCCACAGAGATTTATGCTAATGACACATAACGAAACTAAACATTCGAGGAAATTGCACATTGTTAATGCTGATGTAATACACGTGAGAGACTATGCTAATGTCATTTAAGGGTTATGATGTTATTTGTTTAAATCAAATATGTATATAAAAATGTGAAAAAAAAATTTTGCCGAGTCTTGTCTCAATTACATAAATCATGACTCCTACTCATATTTTCATTTAGTAATTAAAGGCTTACAGATAAAGGAGTATAAAATGTTGAAAATAATGTGTTTATTAAAAAAAAAAAAAAGTATAACTTGTTATGCTTTAAAAACTGAGATTGAAATACAAGCCCAGCAAACTTACACTAAAACTGAAAGACTTGCAATATGAATTTTCCAATTTTACCGAGATGTCAACTGAACAGGTAACATAAAAGGAAGAAAAGATAGTAGGACCACAAGAACCCGCAAGTCTTACCTCTTAGAAGATGGATGTCTATAGACAACGTGCATAACGAACCCAGACAGATAATGGCCAAATTGTGAGAGTTATGAACGTCCGCCTTTAGAAATATGAAGCATTAAAGAAATCAGGGAAATAGTATGAAAGGTTAATCCTCTAAAATTGTCTTCAAATAAAAGAAGAAAATAAAAGAAGAAATGGACTTTATTTTCGTTAAAAGTCAAGTTGGAAGTGGACTTCGTAGAGGCAATTTAGCAGACAAGGCAAAGGAACGCAATATTGGAACAGAGGAATTTCCCAACAAACAAGACAGATATAGACCCCAAGAAAAAAGGATTAGGAACCTTATATTTTGGAGAAAGAAACGGCAAACATTTTACTCAACTAGAGAGAGAGGAGAGAGAGAGAGAGAGAGAGAGAGAGAGAGAGAGAGAGAGAGAGAGAGAGAGAGAGAGAGAGAGAGAGAGAGAGCTAATAATTACGGGGATAATGTATTCTATTTTGTTTACCTACATTAAATTTTTTCATATAAATCAATATCTGTCCTCAGCTATGATTATGTTAATTTTTTGTTAGTCGACTGTAGTGGATTGCAACCAAGTGCTTGCCACAAGTAAGACTCCTTGGTGTGTAAGCAATTGTGTACTAATATCTATTTACGTTCGGGAAAGTCATCTTTAATTAAGAAATTGCTTATATATCATAGAGCAGATTGTTCAAAGGTCACTCATGAATGGCAGAGGCAAGGGACAATGCCCTAGAGAATGACCATATATCCATATGGTCAACGCTCAAGCCACCTCTTTACCCAAGCAAGGACCAGGGAGGGACAGGCAATGGCTGCTGATGACTCACATGTAAACCTATTGGCTATCCCGAAACCACATCTTAGCTCACAACGATGGTGAGGTCACAGACATTACAAGAAACTATCGAGCTTGAGCGGGATTCGAATCCCAGTCCAGCAGATAAACGGGCAGGGACGTTTCACATTTTTATATGAATTCTGAGAGGGAAGAAATGCAACTCTAAAAATCTCTATCAAAATCAATTAAAACTCATGATAACAGAATGGACACTATGAATTCGTATTTCCTGACCTGAAAATACCAGGGAATTGCCGATTGATGTAAAATACATTTTGTTCTATAATCTTTGGATCTTAATTTTTTTATGATACCCAAAATAATTTATTTTTATCTATTTTCATTATCTTCTTTTACATCCTCCTAATACATGATTATAACAAATAACAAAGCTTAAAAATAATAAGAATAGATTTACATTCCTGAAAGAAAATAAATCGAAACGAGTTTTCTTGATTTCCAATACATGTAAAATTAAAGATAAAATGTAAGAATTGAAAAAATAATTATATACAATTTATTTTTGATAGACGTTAAAAATTCCAGTAAAATCAATATAAATACCATCTAAAATAAACTTTTCAAGTTCGTTTTGGTTGACAATTTAGCTTTTATTATCTTATCAATCCACCAAACGTCGTTCAGATATTTTTCTCGCTGGAAAAATCAAGCTGGCGTTAGATAAAACTGAGCTATTGATTAGTTCACAGATAAAATTGAGAAAAAAAAAATTCAAACATGAAAGTGACTTTGTTATCGTTATCGAATAATCACCCTAAGAAAAAGAAAAAAAATATTGCATACGGTCAAGTTGGAATTTGAAACCTTATGGCATATGATGCCTCCCGATGCTTCTGTTATGTCTCTATAAACCCTCTTTGGTCAAATTCTTTCCATCCAGAACCTTTTCGGTCTTCCTTTCCCATTTCCATCTATGCCCTTTAAACTATTAAAATTTTACAATAGTTTATCTTTCTTCATTCTCTTCACGTGTCCAAATCACCTAAAACCACTCTCTTGTTCATTTTCTACCAATGATTAAAGTTTTGCCACACCCCTATTACTTTCATTAATCAGTATATACCATACTTATTACTTCAGTCTTGACTTCAAATGCATCAGTAAGACTACAACCAAACATTACCCTACAAGAAGTTCAACTGCGCATATTCATTATGATATTTACAATCTTTTCTGGTATCCCATACTTCCTCACAATCTTTTTTACCATAAGTAAAAAACTATCAAAAGCTCTCTCGTGTAAATAATATAGAGAACATAATTCTCTGAGCTAACGTACTATCCTTAACCTTCATATCCACAACTCAAGCAATTTAATATCCCTTCTTCCTCCTCTTTCCATAACAATCAGTTACCGTCAGCAACTTTCCCATGAAAACCGGCCTTGCCCAACACAATATCCTCTCGGCAAACGTCTTTTCATAAACGCTCTATTTTTCTGGCTGGATAATCCTACTTTACTGAATGGACCAGTCCACATCTTTCCATTGGCGTCTCGTACATTTTCCCCCCAAAAATCCTTCTTTTTACCAAGGCATGGTCCCTGAGATAAAAGTCCATGTTGGTGTCTTTACAGAATCTCTTGCAGTAAATCGTGGGTGAAAAAAAAGTAAAATGGTCTGGGTCAGGTCATAATTTTTCGGCGCATTTGCAGTGCAGGGTTGCAGGATGAGGGCTGGTGGTAAATATGTTCATACCAGACAGCGGAGGATGATTTATGGCATTGTCAGAGCGGGTAAATTAACTTACAAAAAGGGCTCATGGATTCGACGAATGTTTTTTCATAAAGAGTCAAGACATTTCACTTAAGGCGAGTGATAAAACAGTCTTTTCTAAATTGGTTTTAAATAATGAATAATAATCGGATATTAATTCTAATTTTTAGACAGTTCATTACCGATGAAATATTTAAGAAGAATTTGTTAATGGGTTAATGGAAATCAAACACGAACTAAATATATTATCATGAGACTTGTACATGTAGTAAAGTATACCACCCGCCTAATATGACGATATTTTTAGATATGCACACACACGCGAGCACAATCTCAGATTCAAACCCTTCCCACCCCCTCTCCCTTTCTTCAAGGGGGTACCCCCTCACCAGAGTATCACTACCCCCTCTGCCCACAACCAGAGAGACGGGGAGAAACCAAGTAGTTATACGGCTGGCAAATCTTCTGAGTCTAACCGGAAAGAATATATATATATATATATATATATATATATATATATATATATATATATATATATAATATATATATATATACTGTATATATACATAAATATATATATATGCTATAAATAAATAAATATATATATATATATATATATATATAATATATATATATATAAATATATATATATATATATGCTGTATATATACACATATATATACTATATATATATACTATATATACTATATATATATACTATATATACTATATATATATACTATATATACTATATATATATACATATATATATTGTGGTGTATATATAGATATATATATAATATATATATTATATATATATATATATATATATATATATTATATATACTATATATATATATATATATAGAGAGAGAGAGAGAGAGAGAGAGAGAGAGAGGAGAGAGAGAGAGAGAGGAGAGAGAGAGAGAGAGAGAGATGTCAATCTCAAGTCCCTATACTAATGGAGGATGGAAAAATGAATGTCAAAAAGCCAAACTTGTGTAATAAATACATCCGAGAAAATATAGTGTTACTTTAATAGTATGAAAAGGAACAAGTATCGTAAAGATGAATAAAGAATAATGAAAAGGTTCCGAAAAAAAATTCAGCTTAAAGAACGACTGAATATTAGGTTTTCCGCTTTTATCTTCATTAATAAGGAAACAGTAACTAAAAAAAAAAATTATATATTTACAATTTTCTCATCAATTTTGGCTCATCTTAATTTAAAAACTGGATTGGAATGAAATGTTAAAATAGCTAATGGAAAAAACGTTAGGTCAACTGAAGGAAACGTTCGTTTACTAGTTCCTCAATTACCTGCTAATTGACAATCAAATGATTAATATTGAGCCAATTATCACAGGTCGCTTGGTAATCAATGGCCATTCGATAATTAGCAATCATTCGATGATTAATTCAATGCTCAAACGTAATTTGGAAAACAATACCAATCCAAGATGTGTTTCCCATTAATGGTCGTTTGCTATTGATGATTACATATCATTTAATAGGAAAATATTTCTTTTAATATTAAGGTCGTTCAAAGCAAATATTACTACACTCAAGTTCTATGGATGATGGAATTAATTTTGCAATAATGCTCTGCCTAATATATAAAAAGAATAGGTTAGAAACAAGTGTAACGAACAAAATCATGTAGAAATTAAACAACTCATGATTAACGATAATAAACGGTAGTTGTATAATCAAACCACGCACACACACACAAACATATATATATATATATATATATATATATATATATATATATATATATATATATATATATATATATATATAATATGTATCATTATCATCATCATTTCCTCCTTCGCTCACTGAAGCTAAGGACTTTGGTTAGATTTCACAAGACGTCTCTATCTTGAGGTTTTAAATCAATATTTCTCCATTCATCATCTCCCACTTCACGCTTCATAGTCCTCGGCCATGTCGGCCTGGGCCTTCCAACTTTTCTAGTGCCTTGTGGGGCCCAGTTGAAGGTTTGGCGGACTAATCTTTCTTGGGAGTGCGAAGAGCATCCCCAAACCATCTCCATCTACCCCTAAGCATGACCTCAACCACAAATGGCACTCTAGTAATCTCTTATGGTTTCATTGCTAACCCTGTCATGACATTCAAATCCCAATATTTTCCTGAGGGTTTTGTCCTCAAATCTACTAAATCTGTTGGATATTGTTTCATTGTCATACCACGACGCATGTCCATATAATAACACCGATGTCACTAAACTGATATCTAGCCTGATTTTCATATGTAATTTCAGGCGATTTGATTTCCAAATTTTACTTAACCTAGCCATTGTCTGATTTGCTTTTTTCTATCTTTCATTAAACTCAAATTCTAAAGATCCTTTATTAGATATCATAATTCCTAAATTTCAAATGATTCTGCCTCATTAATCCTTTATCCTTCCAATGATATTTCATCTTCCAATACATATTCCGTTCTCATTATCTCTGTCTTTCTTCTATTTATCTTGAGCCTAACCTCAGGTGATATTTCATGCATTCTGGAAAGCAAGCTTTGCAAGTCCTGTGGTGTTCTGCTAACAAGGACAGCGTCATCAGCATATTCTAGGTCAGTAAATTTCCTGTTAAAAATCCAGTGCAATCCATATCCACCATCCCCAAATATTCTATGTATTACAAAGTCCGAGAGGAAGATAAACAACATAGGTGACAACATATACCCTGGGAGTACTCCACTGTTCATTGTAAATTCAATTGATATGTATAGAGGCTATTTATACATATACAGAAATTTTATATATGTATATATATATATATATATGTATATATATATATATATATATGTATGTATATATATATATATATATATATATATATATATATATATATATATATATATATGTGTGTGTGTGTGTGAGAGAGAGAGAGAGAGAGAGAGAGAGAGAGAGAGAGAGAGAGAGAGAGAGAGAGAGAGAGAGATCCTTAAGGCTAGGTGACGGTTCATCCTCAGAAAATATAGTACAGAGGCGAAATGGCAGACTGGTGTAGTAGTCGGCTCTACCGGACGTGTTTCTTACACGCTCCTAAAATGTAATGCTATTGCTTTAAATTTAATCTCTCTCTCTCTCTCTCTCTCTCTCTCTCTCTCTCTCTCTCTCTCTCTCTCTCTCTCTCTCTCTCTCTTTCCAACACTGATAATAGAGTAACCTTTTAACCTTGCCATCACATGTTTTAGTTTATTAGAATTTTTGTGACTTTCTTCCTTGCATCTGCTTGTATATAAGCTCATTATCTGTTGAATAATGGTTACTTACATTACCCCGCCTCTTTGTTAGAACCTAACATTTACGTTGCCACACGGCTCTTGGTTCGACACACAATGACACTCTCTCCCTACCCACTCCACTTCCCCTCATGTCAATCAAATTTGTATATGCATCCGATTTGGCGAAAAATTGTGTGGGTTGAAAAAGAGCAGAAGAAACTCTCTTCTGTGATATATATGATTGATCTATTTTAATGTTGTTACCGATCTCAGAGTATTTCATATTTTTATTCATTAATTATAATGTATATGGTTTATTTTCTATTCCTTTATTTTCTTTCCTCACTGGGCTACTTTTGGAGCCCCTGGGCTTGAAGCAGTCTGCTTTTACAACCAGCCTTTTAGCTTGAGTAGTAATAATAACAACAACAACAACAACAACAACAATAATAATAATAATAATAATAATAATAATGTTAATATTCATAATGTTAATGGTGGTAGGAGAAGAAGGGATACAAGAAGCCTAGAAAGAAATTATGCTATGAAAAAAATCATAACCTCGTTAAAAACGTTTCTAATAAAGTGAAAGTTCTTACGTAAATTGAACACATAAACTAATATAAATGTATACGAAAATACTTATGAAAATATCCATTTAATAAAAATTAGCAAACTGATGAAATAATACATTCCACTAAACTGGCATCATAGTGAGCTGATATGAATACCTCCCCCATTATTCCACAATAATAATAAAAATGAGAAGAAAAAACATTGACAAAATTTAAATGAAAAAGAAATTACAAATTGTAAATGAAATCGAGATAACTTGTTGCTGTCAATCTCCTAGCTGTTTAATCAGACCATTACGATTTCCACCATCTGCAATGCATGCTTGAAACATTTTCATGCAAAGCAGTAACTATGCCAATTATGGGGACATCAAACCCTCCAAAAGATATTAGAACGCCAAGGTTTCGAAAGACTATTCTTGGGGCATTTCTGAGAGAGAGAGAGAGAGAGAGAGAGAGAGAGAGAGAGAGAGAGAGAGAGAGAGAGAGACCTTATATCCACAAGAGATAATGTGATGAGACAATTTCCTTAGTGTACTATAAATATCTAAGAATTATATTCTGATATATTTCAAAATATAATTCATATAATTTATACACTGTATCAAATACGAAGAAATAACTCATATAGACATTACACTCTGCATCGTTAAAGGTTAAGTAATGTTTATTTCAATGGTAAAGGAATACCAACATTAAGTGGAATTTATTTTCTTTTTTCAATTTATATGATAAAATTTTGATACCAATTAGGCATCACTGTATGTATACATTTTGTAAAGGAAAAGTGTAGGATGATTGGGATATGAACTGAGGGTGTTTATATTTTGAAAAATCGTACAAAGTATGTTCAAGACCGTAACTATGCCTTAGATTAGTGGTTCTTAACCTGGGGGTCGTGACCCCCGGGGGGGTCGTTTGGGATTTCTTAAGGGGTCACAAAGGGTTCTGGAGAATAATTTATTTTTCATATACATTATGCATATACATTATGCCCCCTGTGGCCACGGGGGCATAAAAACAATTAGAATAGCGCCAACGTTATCCCTGCGTGTCGTAAGAGGCGACTAAAAGGGACAGGACGAGGGGACTGGGAACCCCCTCTCCTGTATGAAAATCCTGTGAGACATCATCAAAGAGATGGAGCTGGGGGGAGAGTGACTGATCCCCACACTCTAGTTTTGGGGTGTTTGAATGTGCGTGGATGTAGTACGATAGAAAGTAAAAGATGTGAGATTGGAAGTATGTTTAGAAGTAGAAGGATGGATGTATTGGCCTTGTGTGAGACAAAGATGAAAGGAAAGGGTGAAGTGATGTTTGGTGAAATGTCTGGTAGAATGTCTGGGATTGAAAGGGGAAGAGCGAGAGAGGGTGTGGCTTTATTGCTGAGTGAATGGATGACAGGTAAAGTAGTGGAATGGTAGGAGATATCTTCTAGGTTAATGTGGGTAAGGGTTAGGTTGGGTAGGGAATGTTGGGCGTTTGTCAGTGCGTATGAGCCAGGTAGTGAGAAAAGTGAAGAAGAGCGGAATAAGTTCTGGAATGAATTAACTAGGTGTGTAGAAGGACTGGGTAGATGGAATTATGTAGTTGTCATGGGTGACTTAAATGCTAGAGTGGGCGCTGGAGAGGTAGAAGGTGTCATTGGGAAGTATGGCGTACCAGGTGAAAATGAGAGTGGTGAGAGACTGGTAGATATGTGTGTTGAACAAGAGATGGTAATAAGTGCTAGCTTTTTTAAAAAGAAAGAAAAAAATAAGTATACATGGGTAAGAGTGGCAAATGGAAGAGTAGTAGAAAGGGCATTAATGGATTATGTGTTGATAACTAAAAGAACGGTATGTCTGATCATTTTTTGGTGGAAGGAAAATTAGTTGTAGCAAAAGAGTGGGGGAATAGAGTAGGTGGATGTAAAAGGGAGCTAGTGAGGGTTGAAGAGCTAATAAAACCGGGGGTAAAAAGTAAATATCAGGAAAGGTTGAAAATGGCATATAACGAGGTGAGAGTAAGAGAAACTGGTAATTTAGAGGAGGAGTGGAAGTTAGCAAAAGAAAATTTTGTTGGGATTGCAAGTGATGTATGTGGCAAGAAGGTTGTTGGAGGCAGCATGAGGAAGGGCAGTGAAT
>NC_090743.1:18566499-18599453 GCF_036898095.1 Palaemon carinicauda
TCCATTCACCCACTCCCTCGACTCTCCTCTCGCAAGACTGGTTTCCCCTTGAAGTGGTCAAGGTTACCTGGCCCCCCGTCAATTTAGGAAACGCTTTACAACAACCGGTCTAGAGGAATTGCGTAGTGTCCTTATCGTTTTGCTTTATAGGGGGTATCAGGGGGAGTCACTGCGCGTTCCTATTCAAGGTTACCTGGAGACCCACTTGGCCGATGAGCAGCTTGCAGAATATTTCCAAAATTGCATTCACCCACTCCCTCGACTCCCCCTCTCTCCTTCTATCACAAGACTGGTTTCACCTCGGAGCGCTCACGATTACCTGAAGCTAATTTTACCGCACTCGATTGTGAAATTGAACAAATGATAATTACATGTACATATAATGAGAAAACAAAAATCAATAACATGACATGGCAATTGATCTGTAAAATTCATGAACTACTCAAAGTGAGAGAGAGAGAGAGAGAGAGAGAGAGAGAGAGAGAGAGAGAGAGAGAGAGAGAGGGGGGAGAGAGAGAGGGTTATCTATTACCCCCTTTCAATTTAAGAAAAGCATAACATAACCGGTCTAGAAGAATTTCGTGTTGTCCTTGAAAGGAAGGTGCATTATGTGTTGACTTTCGTCAAGGATACATCTTCACACAGTATTTTGCAATTAAATCAAATGTGTTTTTGCATATTAATATTGAACAGAATTCATATTTTTCAGTTGTAATAACCTTGTACAGTGTAACTCGGTTAAAATATTTCGACAAAGGCCATCATTTTAGGAAGGTACATAGCCTCATCTTATAAACAAACCGATCTTGAACTTGGTATTTTGAAAATTCAGATGATTGCATTTTTGGCAAGGAGAACGTCTATATTTGATGTTTCAAACGGTCTTCTCTAAAAGTTCTTTTTGCATATTTACGCAAGCAATTACGTCGCGTACGCAACCCTTTTCTGACCTGGGTACCTCTTTATTCAAATTTTCTTCAAGAATTCTAAGGAGTTTTATTATGCCATTAACAGTAACACCACCATTTTCTATGATTTCCTTAGGAAGAGATCATCATTTTCTTATAATTTTTATGTTATTTCTTTTTTGTAAATAAATGTTTACTGCGTCTCTCTAATTTAGGTTCATCGCATTTCTTTGTCTGCTTGTTCATATATTAACAATTTTTAGGTTATGATTCTACCAAAATATGCATAAAGTCTTATCGACGATAATCAAATGTGCCAAAAGCCTAAAATTTTCTAGGAAAAAATAAACGGACGAGAATATGTTTGCTCCGTCTTGCTCATGTGTGTGCAATGCAAATGTTAAGTATATCTTTCTGGATTTGAGGAAAGGGCCTCAACACTGCCTGGTCAATAATTATGAAATATGATGATAATGTCCTTATGATACCCAGTGGTCAGGGAAGTCTTTTCAGATTTATCTTGGGTGGGGGTTGGGGGGGGGGGGCAGTCTGTCGAGTGAACAAGCTTATTCAGATGGGGATTGGGGGGAGGGGGAGTTTAAGGCCCCTATGATTTATTTTTCATTTTAAGGTATTTTATGTTTCTTGAAGCCACATACTTTCCCCTTCCGTTATCATAAACTGGACTCTCAGACAAAAAGGACATAAAAAACAAAACATAACCTTAAACTATATTTCTTAAAACTAATATGCTTAATATGAACCATCCACAATCAAATTATCAACACTTTGAAGTAATCAAAAACTTAACACTAAATATATAATTAAAAAAAAAACCTTCCAAAATCAAATAAACCCTAACAAAACTTAAAACTAAAATGGGCCACAACCACAAATATAAACAGAAATATTTTATATATTTCTGAGTGGACACCTTCGTCCACACAAGGGCCAACAGTCTTTTATGGCCCAAAACCACAACCGGAACACTGATATATTTTAATACACAAGTGTATTAATTGATCTGGGTCGTGAGCGTTATGATCATCATCATTGTCATAATATTACAGCACAAGAACAATCAACTCAGGTTCTTGAACACAATCCAGGTCATCAACTAGAATAGTCTAAACACAATTAATTACAGGCCAGGTCATCAACGGTTGAGCAACATTAAAAAATAAGTTCTCCAAAGGAGGAATTACGGCCTGCAAATGAAAAAAAGCAAAACTTACGAACACTCCTAGCTAACTAAACTATCGCACTATAATCAAAGATAAATAATAAACGGCTTCTATTATTCAGAATCACTCCTAGCAAAGATAAATAAAATTGTACTTACTTTAGAAATCAATAATCACTTCTACGCTGGTAAACATAATAATAATCCAGCATTCAAAGCATACAACTGCCTCTAGCTGCAGTCAAATAAAAAAAAATCATTTTTCCAAGGCATGCACCACTGTCCTAACCTAGCTAAAAACATAAACAAACAATCTCAGTTATACCAACAGTCTTTCTCACAACAAACAATCAATACACTAAATACCTCTCGCACGCTGACACACACACACACACTCTCTCTCTCTCTCTCTCTCTCTCTCTCTCTCTCTCTCTCTCTGGATTTGGGAAACAAGAAATAAATAAAAATAAAAAAATCAATCCTCCACATTGTAAGATATCTCAAAAGACGAAATTAAATTTGATCTTGGCAATGCCATCTAGATTAATAAATTTTCTGCGAAATTATTCTCCATCTTATTATGAGAGAGAGAGAGAGAGAGAGAGAGAGAGAGAGAGAGAGAGAGAGAGAGAGAGCTACCAAAATAGCATAAAAAGAGGAGATGGGAGTTAAAGACAGGAATGAGAATGAAAGGAGTACGAAAAGTAGGTGAAGGGAAAGGGAAAGGAATCTTACAACTCGTAAGGGTCTATTGAAAATCAAATTCTCTCTCTCTCTCTCTCTCTCTCTCTCTCTCTCTCTCTCTCTCTCTCTCTAATAGGATAGAAAATAATTTCGCAAAAAAATTACTAATCTAAATGGCATCGCCAAGATCAAATTTAATTTCGTCTTTTGAGATATATTACAACAGTTTAAGTAGAAGTATTGCAGCGAACATTGTGATTTAATTTTTAGATTTAATATAATTGAAATCACAGTAATAATAAGAATAATCATAGAAGACAAGACGGCGCTAATCACAGACTCCATGGTAGGATCGCCTCCAAGCAGGATCGCCTTACCAAAAAGGTGGCGGGGTAATGCTCATGTTAAAAATCCCTTAAACCCCATAGAAATTGAATTAGAAAACGAATGTTAAGTGACCGGTGCAAATTTAACACAAAAACATGTCCATACTAGTAAAATACAGACCACCACATCAATCGCAAGAACAGGACGAAGAGCTGTAATGACAACTTGGACAAGAAGTGAACTATAAGCTAACTGTTCTAATGAGAGACTTCAATGCAGCAGTAAACTGGGACACTATGAATTCTACATCATACAAAGAGGAATACAGGTTACTAAACTTTGTCAACAATGAATTCTTCCCTCAGTGGGTGGATAAACCAACTCGGGCAAATAGCATACTAGATATTGTGCTAACAACAGAAGAAAATTTAGTATCCAGCGTCTCAGTAGGCGAAAATATTGGCAAAAGTGACCACCGAATAGTTAGGTTTCAGGTAAATATTCCTCATCTAAAAGAAAGGATAATTACATAAAAGCTAGATTACAGACGAGGCAACTGGATACAACTGAAAGAATACACAAAGAAGTTAGAATACGGCGGAACAGGGAACATAGATACACAATGGAATTCCTTGTAGAAATCTACATAGAAAAAGAGGCTAAATGTATAACGCAAAGAAAAATTTTACCAAATGTAACTCCACGACCCAAATGATTCAGCAGAGAAATGGCCAATGCAATAAGAAGCAGCAACTGGAAACAAATCAGTGGGTGCACAGCATTCAATTCGAGAAATTTCCGAGAACTAAAACTAAAGCAGAAATGTAGATAAACTAGTTAGAAGATCAATGAAGGAAAATAATGGTTTCAGCTAGTGAAGAAAACCCGATTTTTTTTTTATTTATTTTATTTTTTTTTTTTTTTTGCATATGTAAACAGTAGAAAACCAATCAAAAACAACATGAGCCCATTACGAAACGCGGAGGGTAATCTTATAACAAATTATTTGGAAAAACCTAACTGACGAATGCATATTTCACAGCCGTATTCACTAAGGCGCCGGGCACAACTCCCCGTACGAATTTTTTAGCCGTACGTGTCTAGGAATTTTTCAGTCGTAGCCGTGAACCCCTACGATGTAATTGGTAGCGAGTGTGTTGAGTGTTCAGTACGGGTTAAGTACGTGTGACGCACGGGTGTCGCACGGTTCGCAAGTGTGAGATGAATGCGTGGGAAAATTATGGCGTACGGCACATACGGAAAGAGGACTAAGCATGCACTAAGGACGTGCGTGTAGTGCAGGTGACGCACTTCCAGAGTACACGTCTTAAGCGTCCCCTGGGTGGTATAAAATGTTCTACAGCGTGGATATCCATTATATATATATATATATATATATATGCATGTATATATATATATATATATATATATATATATATATATATATATATATATATATATATATATATACACACTCAAATAATCACGGACAAGAAAGCTGATTACCGTCTTAGAATACTGAGAGAGAGAGAGAGAGAGAGAGAGAGAGAGAGAGAGAGAGAGGGGAGGAGAGAGTACCTAATTGGCAAAGGGATGAACATCAGAATGATGCTGTACTTGCTGCAGCAGAATATATATCCTGAAAAATCATGTAAATATCGTGCATTAGTCTAAACGTCGTCCGGTCATTGTACTACACACCTACTTTTTCCGCAATTGCATCGTACGGTGCACGCATAGACCACGTACTTCTTTTAATTCCGTACGACAAACGTGCGTGGCTCGTACTTGTGACGCAAGTTACACGCACGACCAATGTGCGGAGATCATGCCACAGAAAATCCTACGGCACGTAAATTGCACGTAAGTCATTCGCACGGCTTACTTGTGTCAGACATGCGTCCTGTCTGCGACTACAAATTTTCTTGACTGCCGCAGAACATTTTAGTGCAGCGAGTGAAAATTCTGCGGCTGGTATACGGCGGTCTACGAGGTCAAAGACAGTTGCGTGCCCCTTGCGTCACACCCACGATTTCACACAAATTTTGCCCGTATACCCCCCCCCCCCTTGCTGGTAGTACGGCCAGTTGTGCCCACCGCCTAAGGAAGAATCAACGACCCTCCCCAAACCAGCTATCAAATATGAAGGGCCACAACCATTAAACGGACTCCCCTTTATATTGGAAGATGTCAAAAATAAAATAAAAGGACTCAGTAAGTCTTAAGCACCAGGTCCAGATGATATTCATCCAAGAGAGATTATAGCACTAGAAGAAAAGATAAGCCCTTACTTTTACAAAATGTTCCGAAAGACAGCCAACGAAAGAAAGCCACCACGAGAATAGAAACTAAGCAATGTTCCTCCAATCTACAAGAAGGAACCAAAAGTAGAACCTGATAACTACAGACCCGTGTGTCTAAATTTAGTGTCTTGCAAAAAGTTTGAATAAATCATCGTAGATTCAATAGTAAAACATATAGAAAAAAAGCATCTACTGATAGATAGACAAGATGGTCTTAAGACAGAATAGATCTTGTGTGACAAATCTATTGGAATTTTTCCCCATGTTTAGCATCTATGACAAAAGCAGGGCAATAGACATCATATACCTAGACTTTCAAAAGGCTTTTGACAAAATCCCTGATAAACAAAAATTAATGGATAAAATTAGAGCACTAGGCATCATTGACGAGCCAGCTGAATAGATCGAAGATTGGCTGGCTAACAAACAGAAAACAGGGTTGTAATCAATAGAGAAGCCTCAGAGTGGGCAGCTGTTACAAGCGGAGGACGTCAAAAATCCGTCCTTGGCCCATTACTATTTCTGACTTACATTAACGACATAGATTTAGGATTAACTAGTAGAATAGACAAATTTGCCGACGATACTAAACTAAGCATAAATGCTGCGAACTCAGATATAGAAGCCTAGAGAAATGATTTAATTAAGTTAGGAGAATGGTCAAGAAAATGGAAAATGCCTTTCAATGGTGATAAAATGCTAATTCATGCACGTGGGTTTTATAAACCAGCAAACAGATTACTCACTGCTGGGTAATGAAATAGTGTGGACCAGCAGGAAGAGCTCAGCGTTAATATTAGCAAAGATTGGAAGTTCATCAGAGCATAAAAGATGAAAAGAAAGCACAAAAATTAATAGGTTACATAAAGGGACAATTCAAATAAAGAAACTGAGACACTGTACTACAGCTGTACACATCACGAAGACCCCATCTAGAATTCGGATTCCAATTCTAGGCTCCAAGAATTTAGAAGGAAATAGATAGACTGGAAGCAGTGCAAGCTATGTCCACCAAACTAGCTCCAACACTAAGATAACTTGGAAATAGATGGAGGATGGAACGTTTAAATTGATTTGATCTACAAACTCGACGACTGAGGGGGCAGTTACTAGAGGCAATCAAAATTCTTAAAGGAATAACAAATGTAGATTACAACAATCTATTCACGCTTAGCACAAATCAGTCAAGAGGTAACGGATACAAACTGGAATTGAAAAGATACAACACTACTCAAAATGGTTTCTTTGCATATAAAATAACAAATACGTGAAACAGACTTCCAGCGGATGTAGTAAACAGCAACATGGTAAACGAGTTCAAGAATAAGTTAGACAAGACCATAAAAATCTCTAAATGTTTAAAGTGAATCACTATAGCCAAGGGCAAATGGAGTCTCCCCGGATAGACTAAAAAGTCCTTGAAACGTCCAAATCCTTGTTCCTCCTTGTAACTCACTCTCTCTCCAAATAAATTCTGAAATAGTGTAATACTGAAAAATGAGAGGGAGACAAAAGACAAGCAATAGGGACCCTTTAGATACGAAAGATCTGATATACATAAAGAAACATACACACACACACACCATTATATATATATATATATATATATATATATATATATATATATATATATATATATATATATATATATATATATATATATACATACACGCAAACTACATTTCTATCAGTTCCCCTTCTTTCCTCATCTTTAACCAAATCTTTTCTTCATTCATGATCTCAATTCTACTTTTCCATTAGTTATGAAAGTTCATTACTCATGAAGTTTACGATAATGACCCTATATCTGAGTTGAAATCAATGTTGTGGAAGCTCTGATGAAAGAGAATATCCTCTTATTCTGAAGAAGTACCGCAGTAAATGAATAATAAATGCTCTCTTGTGATTTTTAGGTAATGATTTCCGGGATAAATAAAAATTAGTTCAGACAGGAGAGAGAGAGAGAGAGAGAGAGAGAGAGAGAGAGAGAGAGAGAGAGAGAGTCTGTTGTAATATGTTTATGAGTGGGGAGGTGGGTTCGGCTCAATGCATAATCTATGAAGAGATTGACTGATGTTCTAGAAGTTTTTACAGAGCAACAGTTCATCCAAGATTCAGTAATTACCAAAAAAATGGGACACTGATTCACTGATTACTGGAAGAATGGGATACTGATATACTGATTTGTGTTATATCATCTGTCACAATTCTTGTTTCGGTGAATGTCTTAAAATGGATACACAATATATAAATAAATATATATATATATATATATATATATATATGTGTGTGTGTGTGTGTGTGTGTGTGTGTAAGGATGTAGTGCTTTATATAAACACCCCTCATATATGTCTACGAAAAGGCCCTTGAAAAGGGAGATTAAGAGGTCATCCAACTTCTGTTATGGAAATTCCCAAATCTGAATTGACCCCAAATATTGCACCAGGCATCGATTCCGGCCTCAGCTATCGCATAAAAGGACCTTAAGATCCCTTTGGGTAGATCACTTCACTTTTCTTTTGTTATTTATAAATTACTCTTTTCCGAAATATTTAGGTTTGAGTTCCCCGATTTGAAGTGAAGACTTCATATTACATACTCCCATTTTTTTAACCAAATTATGATTTATTATGCTTTTGTATTTATGTGCGTAAATGAAATCAATATTTTTAATGGTAAATTTTCAAAATATATTGTTTATCACCCTGAATATTTATCCAAAATCTACCAACAGCTGTAAGAGAGTGAAATTTTATTTAATATTCAATTCATTTCTATTATGAAATTTACAAACAAACAATGAACCCTAATTAATAAGTCCCACTAAAATTCATCTTTCTCTTTGAAAACAATCTTGTATATTTTCATAAGAAAGAAGCTTTCCAATTTATTTATCTTTTAGAAAATACAAAAATATGCAAACATTGGAGAAATACTTTTCTTGTAGATATTCATACTTATGAAAGGACTCGTGGGGGTTTCTTGGTATTGTACAATTTTTGTGAAGCCTTGGTTAGATAAAAGGAATCAAGAACCACAGCAAAAAACAGACACGGCACAGACACACATCCAAACAAACAACATGCAATGTATATATATATATATATATATATATATATATATATATATATATACACACACATAATATATATATATATATATATATATATATATATATACATATATGTATACATATATACATACATATATACATATATACATACATATATATATATATATATATATATATATATATATATATATACATATATATATATATATATATATATATATATATATATATAGCAAATAATCCCAAAGACCACTTAATATCGAATTCACCCAGGAGGAAATTTATTTCATGATAAGGGATTCAGGTGGAGCATCGATTTGAACCTTTGCAGAGTCGAAAGTAAAGTGACAGTCAACTAATATGAAATTTATTCCGACCCTGCCATACATGTTCTTGTTGAATTCAGCTTTGGAACTTGAAATCGAAATCGTCTACTCTACAACATTTTTGTACGACCTTTACAACGTTTACAACGCTTCCAGAAGGCTGAAATCACTGGCTGATTCACTACTTGCACTTACTGCATAACCTCTACAACATGTAGATGGTGTTCAGAAGGCTAAAATCGCTGCCATATAATTTCTCAGACAGCTTCTACAATGTTTACAACAATTCCAGAAGGCTAAAATCACTGGCTGATTCACCACTTGTACTTAGTCCATAGCCTCTACAACACTTAGATGGTGTTCAGAAGGCTAAAATCGTTGCCAGATCATTTCTCAAAAAGCTTCTACCATGTTTACAACAATTCTAGAAGGCTAAAATCACTGGCTGATTCACTATTTGCACTTACTGCATAGTCTTTACATGTAGATGGTCTTCCGAAGGCTAAAATCTCTGCCAGGTAATTTATCAGACAGCTTCTACCATGTTTACAACAATTCTAGAAGGCTAAAATCACTGGCTGATTCACAACTTGTACTTAGTCCATAGCGTCTACAACATTTAGATGGCGTTCAAAAGGCTAAAATCGTTACCAGATAATTTCTCAAACAGCCTCTACAATGTTTACAATACTTCCAGAATGCTTAAAATCACTGTAACCATTGGCTGTTTTATGATAATTTTATCAATAGCACACGTTAATTTCATTCTATATATATATATATGTATCTAAAAGGCTTGACTCCAGAGAATAACGCAACATAAACTGTCATGGTAACAATCATACTTTGACGGCTGAATATGGGAGAATTCTTGAAGAAAACGTCCAGAACATCACTATACACCAAAGCAAAGTTCTCAGCAGTAGAACTCTGGGGAAGATTAGATCATTTACGATGCAAATTTTCATGATGTTCGTCAGAGCTGATCATTTCTGCTCTCTTGATCAAGGTTGATTTATTTTTTTTCAACATAGTACAAGTCTTTCACTGATATTTAATTAGTTTGAATAATTTTTAACAATGATGTAGTTATCTATGAGAAAAGTATTCAAGTCAGTCTGCAAACGGGAGACATAAGGATTTTTTCTTCATGTAAAAAATATGAATATGAATATAAAATATGAATTATAACATTTCTTTCTTACAGACTTTACTTTATAACCGTTTTTCTCTTTAGCTTTGATCTCTCTCGTAAACATATACCAAATAATGAAATCAAAATTCAATGGATTTATTCAAAGACATTTTCTTGTCATTTAATTATTGATAAATCTGCTTTCCATCAAAATCACTGAATCTGTAGCTAGGTTAACTTAATCCGCTTATAAAAATAAAAAGAAAGTCTTTTGTTTGGGTGCCGTAAACTTTTGTCTTGCACTCATTTTCCCCTCAAGTTTCAGCTATCGCTACTATTGTCCTTCCACATCTTTGAACTCTTTCTCATGAGCAATCATCATAACCATCATCATCCAAAGCAATTATGCAACGTATCATCACAGAGTCTGACGTAAGGATTTCATTTCTACTCTGCCCATTCGATCACCTTCTCAGAGGGTTGACCTTGGTAAAAATGAGCAAGTGACGACGCATACATAAAAATACTCATGATGCTGAATTTAATTCTCTCTCTCTCTCTCTCTCTCTCTCTCTCTCTCTCTCTCTCTCTCTCTCTCTCTCTCTCTCTCTCTCTCTCTCTCTCTCTCTCTCTCTCGGTAACATTCAATCATAAATAACTAAAATCTTAGTTTAACTGATATAAGAGACAACCCACCTTCCCATTTTACCTCTTTCTTATCCATATGTCCGTCTGTCTGTCTGTCTTCCAGACACCCTTACTGGCCCCTGTTATTGATGAAAGTTCCTTTGAAGACTCTCACCACATATCAAGGAAATTGAAAAACGAATCGAATCAAGATTGACGCTGACTGGAATATTATTGCGAATTCTCTTGTTGCTAAGCAGGCTTGGGGAAGAGACTCCCTAGCAAGAAAGACTTCCCACGCACCCACTTATGGCAAGAGAAGGAACAGGGCGTCTCCTTAGAAGGGAGATTAAGCACAAGTTTCGAAATATAGAGCAGGGTATATTACAGAAAATGAAATAGGTCAAAGCTGATGCCATTACTCGATCTCCAACATCGTCGGTTATTATCATTGATGATTTGCTTTCTATCATTATTAGCATCATAAATATCACTACTGGTAGTAGTAACTAGGAGCTGAAGATACAGTACTGAGTTTGAAAAAAAAAAAAAAAAAAAAAAAAAAAAAAAAAAAAAAAAAAGCTAAGTTGAAAAATTCAGATTATAGTAACAAAAGAAAATAGAAAATCCCAGAATCAGATGAGAGCGTAAATCGATAACTATCCATTAGAAGTAATAAGAGCTAAATCATTCTTTTATACCCATTTCGTGTTCCTGTTAAGCAGATTATTCCCTAACTGGGAAGTCAAAATCAAAGTAAAGCTAAAGTCATCTTAGTCAAAGGGATAACATTTAATTCGATTTCGCATGTTTTTTTTTTTTTTCACAGTAATATGTACTCGAATCTGATCAAGTACTATTAAACCTTATGATAAGGATTAAGCATATATCATTATTATATCTGAAGTGATAGATAGCAATATATTGAACTAATCGAAACATCTGCTTTAACTGAAATACTTCTGGCATTTCAAACTGTTTCAAGGATTTCTAATACGCCATCAATATAAGGCTACATGTAGCTCTTTTTGGATATTTGTTCCTTTCATCACTTAATATACATCAACAATACAAAGATCCATCGTTTAAACGTTGCAAAATCGAGCAATCCGGGAAATAAATGATAGAATCAACAGAACTTCATCGATTTTAATACAAAACTATTAATGTGACTATGGACGAAACAAAAAGAAAGCGGATGAACTTTATTCACAGACGAAACAAAACGCCATTATTATTATTATTAATATTATTATTATTATTATTATCATTAGTTGCTAAGCTACAACCCTAGTTGGAAAAGCAGGATGCTATAAGCACAGGGGCTCCAAAAGGGAAAATAGCACAGTGAGGAAAGGGAACAAGAAAAAATAAAATATTTAAGAAGAGCAACAATAATAAAATAAATATCACTTTGTCCTTCCATATCTTTGAACTCTTTTCTCATGAGAAATCATCATAACCATCATCAGCCAAAGCTTTGGCCAAGAGAGCAACACGAGAGCTGTTAACAAGGTCAAAACCCCAATGTTTCAGCAACTGGTTGGTTTTGTCGGCTGTTCCATATGTTTGACCGGGCTACACCTGAGGCTCTTCTCATTGGTGGGCTAATTCATCTTAACAACAGAATTCTAAAACTAACATACACACACACACATATATATATACATATATATACATATATATATATATATATATATATATATATATATATATATATATATATATATATATATATATGCATTCATATAGAGACTTGTATATATATAATAAAATACTATGTAGGCTATATACTGGTCAAATTACATAGCTTATAACAAAAGAGGTATACTACTTAGGTGTGTAAATGAGTTTGTGTGTGCATAAGTGCACGTAGAGAGAGAGAGAGAGAGAGAGAGAGAGAGAGAGAGAGAGAGAGAGAGAGAGAGAGAGAGAGAGATACGAGTGTGTGCGTGTGATTATTAAATGTTCTTCAGAAATAAGCAATCTAACTTAAGCCAACTAAATATGGCTATTAAAGTGAATATCGTGGTCTTTTAAGACAGCAGCTGCAAATACGTCGATGACGAAAGCAATAAAAGGAAATTATTCTCTTGTCAAAACATCGATAATCAAGTCGGCGATGAAGCCACTTTTAATATTCTGCCAGAAAGTTTTTATTTTTAGTTCTCCAGACGATGCAATTGTCTATCTTAGCGCTCTGCATACAGAGCCTCAAAAATGAATTCCTCCCTGAAACAGGAACATCATTATGACTGGAATCAATTGCAAATTAGATATCGGACGGCCTATCACTTGACACTTGAAAAGAGAAAAACAACAGAAAACGAGAATTTTTATCGAACATTAATAGGTGACTTTAAAAAATGCTTCTTCTGTTTATGCATCGGAAACAGCCTTCCGAGAGACTTTGGGAAACATTTTATCGGAAGCAGATATTGGATGATGAAAGAAAAAGGCGGAATTGCCTACTTGTCTTTGCAATGAGTGAAAGCAGCGTGATTGCACGAAAATTAGGCAGTGAATCTGTTGCAAATGACAATAATGTTGCAGCGCGTCGTTCTGAGTGTTTATTCAGCTGTTTATTCAGCTGAAAAGGGAATCTATATTTCCAGGAATGAGTCTTTTCGTATGTCCATCAGAGAATTCTTCTTCTTTATTAATACACTGTTGCACGAGAAGCATCTCACACAAACACACATACGAACATATAGGCTACCGTGTGTGTATATATACATATATATACAGTATATATATACAAATATATATGTGTATATATATATATATATATATATATATATATATATATGTATATATACATATATATATATATATATATATATATATATATATTCACATATATATATATAAATATTTATATATATATATATATATATATATATATATATATATATTTATATATATATATATATTTATATATATATATATGTATATATATATATATATATATATATATATATATATATATATATTTATTTATATATATATATTTATTTATATATCTATCTATCTATCTATCTATCTATCTATATATATATATATATATATATATATATATATATATATATATATATGTATGTATATGTATATTTGTCTTTGTTCCCATACACAAAATCTTGTAATTCAAGACAAAATACATACAAATAAGCAGGTACCCATTAACATACATATATACACATGTATAAAGTAGCTAAATTTGGAGTAGGCAAAAGAAATAAAAAAAAATATCCTTGTAGAATTAGCTGAAAGAAGCAATTTTAAAATCATAAACAACTTTTTCTATAGAGCCGAACATAAAAAATGGACATGACATCAAGAAGCCCAAATGGAGAAACAAAAAGGTTAATTTAGTTAAAGATGTAACAGTTTTAAATAAGTGACGAAAAAATGGTGAGAAGCCAAACTAGTTTAGATATAAAATAAAGGAAAGCCAAAAACTAATTTCAAGAAATAAAATAAACACTCCAGCAATAAGAGAAAAATCTCTTGAATTTGGTTTAGCAATTCAAAATAGGTACTCCTAGTTACATGACGTAATGGAAGCAAGTAAAGAACAAATGGAAAGTAATTTAACAAAATTTGTATTGGAATCAGCACAAGAGAAAGATGAATATGTTCCTAAACAAAATCAAAGAAAACTATCGAAGACCAAAAACCCAATAAAGAAGAGATTGGAAATAAGGGTAAAATCAAAGATGAAATAGAATTAGCATAACTGCCCAAAACAATAAACAAACTACAAACCCAAAACATTCGCAAACACAATCAGTCAAAAATTGAGGAAACAGTAAAGAAAACAGCATCAAATTGACGAAATGAATGAAAGGGTGAAAATGTAAATATCATCAACAAAAGAGATGGTGTAATAAAAATTGCAGAGGATTTCTATATAAACCGATACAATGGTGATATAAATAAAAAATAACTGTGCCAACAGAAACAATGAAACACCTGAGCCGGTAACAGTAGGAGAGTAAAGAAAGCACCGAAGGGCGTGAAAAGAGGCAAAACAGCAGATGATGGCCTAACAATTGATTTGTTAATAGATGGAGATTTCATAGTAGCAAAGCTCGCTGAACTTTATACAAAATGTTGGCAGGAATGCTCTGTACCTACAGCTTGGAAAAACTTCCTCATTATACTAATTCACAAAAAGGGAGACACAAAAGACCTGAAAATTTACCGTCTAATAAATTTACTCTCAGTTAACATATAAAATATTTACAAAGATCATATTACACCGAATAGGAAGACAGCTAGGCTTTATTAAACCAAGAGAGAAGGTTGGATTTATAAGTGGATATTTAACAAGTAACCATATCCATGTAATTAACCAGCTTATGGATAAAATAACAGACTAAGACATACTACTATGTATGGCACTTATAGACTATGAGAAAGCTTTTAATTCTAACAAAATTTCGGCAGTAATGTAAGCTCTTCAAAGACACGGAATAGATGAATCTTATGTTAGAAAACGAAGTTATATCTATGGATAGTACAGCAATCCTAAAACTACATAAATATAGCCAGTAAATTTCAATTGAGAGAGGGGTTGGACAGGGAAACCACATTTCTCCTAAATCATTCACAGCATACCTAGAAGTTTTTAAGAATTTAGATTGGGAAAATGTAGGAATTGATACTAATGGGGAATACCTTAACAATTAAAGATTTGCAGAGGACACTTCTATTTAGTGAATCATGGGAGGAATTGCAAAAGATGGCAGATTTAACTGTTTTTTCTCTCTTTTTTTTACCAATTAAATCAATAATTAAAGTTCCATTTTGATTTCTATTGCAGATTTAGAACTAATGTATAATTCTGTATTTACAACTCTGGATCGTCTTATAAAAGACATTGAGCCACTGAAAAATCCCTTGGCAATATGGCATTAATGAGAAATACGTATGTCCCATGCTTGACGGATAATGAGACACCTGAATATGGGTTTTCTCATTTACAACAAAAGTTCGTAAGTACATCGGACACAGCTACACTTTCTCAGGGGAGAACCTTGTCAACTTGAGCGCACAAAGGAAACTAAACTCCCCTCGCTATCAAAATGCAATCTTGCTACAACAACATGCTGAGTTATGGGTTTTTGTGGAATTTTCATGATGATAAAGTTCATTTACCTTGATGTACAACACATATATAAATACAAGAATTAGGACACGTATAAGTTAGATGCCATTAAACTGGAAAACATTCTACTGATAATCTAGTAACGAGCAGAGTAAAAGTCAAGAATTCACAGAATTTATATTGTTATAAGGAATATGGAATTCAAATCATACAGTGCTATTTAACTTGGGTGAACGAGATCTTGTCAACTTTTGATAAGGCCTATATACATCATACTGTAAATTATAATACCTAATGTGACTTACTTACATATTTGAAGTATGGACATATAAATCATAATTTATGTATATTTGAATGTCACACCCGTGCAATTATCGAGAAAAAATCTGCGAGGGGAATCACTTTAAATTACAACTACAGGGAGGACACCAATAAAGGTTGAAGCGTTTAATTAGAATGTGTGTGATGTAGTCACTGTGCACTTAATATATCTAATTAGCATTTTTTTTTTTTTTTTTACTATTTGTGCCTTATCATACGACATAAAATAAAAACAAACTTTCATCCTCCTGGAAAAGTTTGCTGTACAATACAGCATTTCTTTGGAAATTGTGAGTATTTGACATAAATGCTGCTGATAATATATCAATCTTAAACATACATAAAATTATTATGTACTATTCGTAACTCAATTATTTTTTTTTTTCTTTTTTGTTAGGTATGCAAAAGCGAAGTGGTATATTCCCTTAGCTCAGCCCAAAAGATCGTAATGCTTTGGACAACTTTGGTTTTGGGTCCAACGAAACTCCGCCCACAGACTCGGGAAAACCGCCTACTCCCACTGGTTTCCATCCCCTGTGGGAGGATGAGGGAAGGGGGTTGGGCAGGCTTTTCATCTTATAAATACCTGCATGACCAAGGGTTAGTGGTCCTCCTGTCTCAACCTCAAGATTAGAACGTACAAGAAGAACTGTGCTTCCTAAGTTTCTCATCATGAAGTTGGTAAGTCTAAAAAATATTTTCGTTGAGTATATTCTAACTTCAAAATACTTTTTTCTGTTTTTCATTTTGTGCATCCCGATATTCAAACTTGTGAAACATTTCCGTCACATTAGGATTTAAATAGAAACGCATTCTAAATGTTCACTGCTTTGTGTATCTCATACATCACGGAGTCTATATTAATAAAAGAGATTCCAATTGTTTAGAATACTGGAATCGGGTTTCTCTCTCACTTTTTATTTCAAAACTTTGTTAGCAGAATTTTGGTTACATTCAGAACTGAATACTAGACACTATCATCGTATTTTCGCCAAAAATCTGGTCTGGAAGAACAATGAGAAATAAACGCTAGACATTATTTTTATTGCTTTAAACATTATGAATTATTTTTCAATTCAATAGATGAATATTTTTTCAAAAATAAATGTTTTATTTTTGCGTAATTCTTGAATCACGAAATTATATTTATGTATGTTATATATCTAAAATGTTTGAGAACACAAATGACTTTATAAATTAACCAAGCATGATGACGAATTCTAAAAACATCATCCAAAACCGAGGTGAAGTACACACTGTGGGTTAATGACTTGGTATATTCATGATTTAGTGTATATATATATATATATATATATATATATATATATATATATATATATATATATATATACATATATATATATGTATATATATGTATTTATGTATACATATATATATATATATATATATATATATATATATATATATATATACACAGTATATGTATATATAATCCCTTCCTAACATAGTGAAAGGGTTTATGTATCGCTATGATCACCGAAGTTGTACTAGTCAGGCCCACACATACTATGTTGGTTTGCTGTGGGCGATCAGACTAGTCTCCAACCATCACCAATTCGCAGTTGGCCAGCGTAGTGATAGAAACTGGTCAAACCCAAGACATGAATAAGGACTTTGTATGAGGCCTTAGTCCTGCAGTGGACTAGGAACAGCTGCAGCTGTTGTTTATATATATATATATATATATATATATATATATATATATATATATATATATATATATATATATATACATAGATATATACATATATATATATATATATATATATATATATATATATATATATGTATATATATAAATACTGTAAGTATATATATATATATATATATATATATATATATATATATATATATATATATATATACACACACACACATATATATATATATATATATACATATATACATATATATATATATATATATATATATATATATATATTAATTTATTATATGATGGTCCCGTGTCAGGGAACCAAACGCATAATATATATAATACAGCAGGCAAGCTATACAACCTTTCGAGTTCCAAACGCACCTGTTTGTTTAACATTAAATCTGTTACACTTAAAAAACTAACACCCCCAGACAGCAATATACAAAACACTGAATATCCAAAGGTCTCTTAAGTACACTCAAAACAACATTGGGTAATTATTATTACGATCTATTTAAAACCACGAGCAAGCATGGAGAACTGTAAGGGCTAGAACTTTGTTCGGCTAATCCGTTTTGTAACAAATAGTCCACTTCTTTTCTCATGACTTCTCGGTGATACGGCTCCTGGTTCAAATGAGTTAATTTCTCTTCCAAGTTCCGAATGATAGACGAATTATTCACTTTGCTTACCGCCCCTACCTCTTATCCATCGTCGTCTTAGGTGGATGGTATGGTTTGCGCCATACACACTTTAGAAGCTTCGGTCTCGTTTACGCTCAAGTAAGGTTTCAGTAGGTTAACATGTACTTTCCTCTGACTTTTCCGTCTTCCTGGGGTTTCAATAACGTAGTTCAGGTCACTGATCTTCTCCAAAATCTGGCATAGTCCTTGGAACTTGTTGGTGAGTGGGAAATTTCCTGATCAACCGGAAGACCAATACCTGTTGTCCTATAGAAAACTGTCTTGTCTTTACTTTTCAAAACAAACCTTTTCTTCATTTTTTTCTGAACTCGCCTTGAGATTTTTCCATGGAAAATTTCCTTATCTCGCCTATCCTTTTCCTCAAATTCTTGACATGTTATCCCTCCGTTTCCTCTCAGTCCTTCCATTTTTCTACTAACATTTTGATCGGTCCTCGCACTTCTCGTCCAAATATCATTTCATTCGGGGTACATCTCATGCTTTCTTGATAAGCATTACGTACCTCAAATAACATCAACGGTAGTCCGATATCCCATTCATTACCCGTTTCGCTGCAGAACTTCGTCATATACTTTTCAAAGCTTGATGAAACCTCTCTAATGCATCTTGGGTCTCCGAATGATAAGCAGTTGAGAGTTGTTTCACATCCAACAGTCCTTAAACAGTTTTGATGTGACATTCGTTCCTCGGTCACTTTGAACGATTTCCGGAATATCAAACTTAGTGGAAAAATCTAGTAACATCTCGGCAATTATTTTGACACTGATGTTCATGACGGGTATGCCTTTGGAGTACCTCGTCACTGGACACATCAAGATTAACATATATTCGTGACCTTTTTTCGTCCTTGGTAAAGGTCCCACAATGTCGATTATTACCTTGCTGAAGGGTTCTCCTCGAACTTCTATCGGGTATAAGGGAGTTTTCTTAATGTACTCGTTTGCCTTTCCAGCCATTTGACAAATGTGACATGCACGGCAAAACTGGCTCACGTCCATATGCATGCCAGGCTAGAAAAAGTGTTTCATAATCTTCTCCGTCATCTTCCTTTTCCCAATATGTCCCGTCTCGTGTACTACCGAGATCACCTGTTTTCTCAACCATGCGGGAATTAATATCTGCCGATATATCCCCCATTCGGCATGTACAGGGATATCGGCGGGTCTACGCTTCCTCATAAGCAACCCATCCTTAAGATAATAACAGGTCGGAGACTGCTGTGCATCCGTCTCGTCCACCACACGGTACAATAACTCTGTTCACAATGCATCCTTCCGTTGTTATCCTATGAGCCTTTTCCTCATCACGTGTCCTACTTCAAACGCTGAGTTTTCTATTTCTTACATGTGCATTTCTTCTATGTCCTCTTGTCCGCTCGTCTGTCGCACTTCTTCGCTCGGGCTTACTTGGGAGATATCCTCTCGTGTACCCTCAAGGGAATCCTCTTCTTCGGAAAACTAATCCTCCAAGTTCATCGTTCAATTCTTTTTCTTCTTCAGCAGCCACTTTCTTCGTTATACCTCTAGTCGTCACACAACTAGGAAACAGATACAGGTAGTCCATCTCGAGTTTAGTCGTAGGACTATACTTCAATGGCTTCTCCGTTACAATGGGACAAGGCACAAACGGGGTTCCACCAACCTCATTACCCAGCAGGATGTCTACTCCTTCGACAACCGATGAATCCTTTACCGCAAAATCAAAATTACCAGTCAAAAACTCGCATGAAAGTTTCAAACGGCAAATATGGGTAACCTCTTCACCTCCTATTCCTTTCAAAATAACCAAGTCCCCTGTGAGAGAGTGTTCCACCAACAGGAGTACTCGTCGTACCACCACAATATGGTTGCAACCTGTGTCGCGTAATATCATGAATGGAGTTCGCTCACTCTCGTCCATTGCTGCTAACATACCTTCATAAATATATGGTTTAAAGGTATCCACGCTGTTTGGGTTTGTCCTGTTCGTCATGTAAACGTTGGCTGGTTTATTTTCCTCTTTAACCTTTACCGATTGTTTCTTCGTCTTCGCAGTCTGTGAAGTAAAATTATCCTTAATCACTTGGGTGACTGCTTTCGGTAGGTTCGACCAACATTCCTTACTGATATGGCCTCTCTTGCCACACTTAAAACAGACAATATTTACCTTCTGCACGTTTTTCACGATATTTGAAGGAGGATGATTCGACGATTGTTGCTGTGGTACTATCACATTCTGCTTAGGAACAGTACCAGTGCTACTTCCGCTGTACCTGTTGAACTTATCCACGTAGACTTTACTGAACTGGTTTCCATGGTTCGACGAATACTTGACACTAGGTCGGAGTGACGGTTGAAACTTCATGCCCGAGGAGGGTTTACGACTGATAATATTATAATCTTCACTCAGCGATGTGACTTTATCAAGTTTCTTCACCTCTCTCTCTCTTGTACATTCGAATATGTTCAGGAATTCCTCGTATATACTGTTCTAGTATTATCAATTCTTCTAAATCAGTCATCTCCCTCACGTTAGCAGCCTCTGTCCATCTCTTAAAACATCGTCGTACCTTCTAAGCGTAATGCACTTAAGTCATTTTCTCGTCCTTCCTCAAACTTCGGACCCTTTCATTATGATATTCAGAGGTCATCTGAAACGGTGGCAGAAAGCTCATCTTCACTTCTTTATACTCCTTCCTCTGGTCCTGAGTTAAGTTAAGGTATGCACGGGTGTCTTTCCTAATCAATACACTCTGCAACAACACAGATACCTTCGGGACATTGCATCGTCGATGCGACCGTTTCGAAATAATAAAAGAATTCATCAGGAGCCTCTTATGTGAACCTTGGAATTAACCTCTGGGCGTTCGCCACATTAAACACTGGATCGTGCATAGCGGGGGTCGCCTCTGTCTGCGTTATAGACTTTGCTCGAGCATTCAACAGCTCCAACTCACTCGCATGCCTCGCTTCTTCATCTCTTTTTCTTCCCGTCTTCTCTCTTTCTCTTCTCGTCTTGCGATTTCCCTTTCTTCCATCTCCCTCGCATGTCTTGCAATCTCTAGGGCTTCTTCTTCCCATTTTGCTTCCATTTCTTTCGTACGTCGTTTTTCTTCTCTCTCTTTTTCTTCTTGTCTTGCTTCCATTTCTTCCAGTCTTCTCTCTCTTTCTTCTCATTCTGCCATTATCTTCAACTTAAGCAAATTCTCCTCCGCTGCAATACATTGAATCTCAGCCTCAACATCCCCATCTAGTTTCATGCTTTCAGTTTGTGGGTCAACTGGTCCTTATTTCGCTTAAAAGTCTTCCTCAGCTCCCTCCAACAGTTCACGAGCTGACATTATATTTTCTTCCTACAACTTTCCCGAGTTTATCAACGCTTCTAAGACTAGACACTTGATGGGATTTAATCATTCAACTCGTTTTATGGCCACCATATGCGATTAAAATAAAGCCACTGAGCTTTAGTTTCACTACCTACTGACAATTCTTGAACATTTGGGTTATTCAAAAACTCTTGGATATTAAACTGTCCCACCTCGTACATTTAACAAATAATTTCATACCTCTCCAAAAACATATCCTAACAATACACAAAATCCTATCAACATTATATTGTTCAAAACCTTTTATAGGAACACAATCGATCTCAAGGGTCTGGGCACCAAAAATATATTATACAATGGTCCCGTGTCCGGGAACAAAACATATAATATTATATATATTATGGCTGGCAAGCTATACAGCCTCTCGAGTTCCAAACTAACCTGTTTTTTACATTAAAACTGTTACACTTGAAAATATTAACACCCGAGTTCTAAGACAGTTATATAACTCACAGACAGCAATATACAAAGGTCTATTAAGTACACTCAAAACAACACTGGGTAATTATTATTAAGATCTATATAAAACCACCTCTTACTTTGATTCTTTAACAGTACACGAGCATGTATGAAATAAACACGGATGATTGAAATAATACACTCTTTACAAAAATAAGTATATTCTATATAAATTACAACACTTTGAAAGAATTTGCATAAAAACAAAAATAAATCACTCGAAATATTAAGTCTGAGCAAAACTTAGATTAAGACAAAATTGTTATGCTCTGAAAATTATATAATCACTTGACTTGAAATATTAAATCTAAATAAACCTTAGAGTAAAACAAAAGAAATAATACTCATGAAAACTATACAATCACTTGTTTCACTTGAAATGAAATTTTACACACTATTTAATTAGTCTTGACACTCAATGAATATAGTTAACCAGATAACTTTACAAATACCTTTCACGTTACTACAGGGCCAGTTACAAAAAGTCTAAAGGAATTTTTATAAATACTCACTATGTTTACAAAAAACCATCACACCAAAACTTTGAGATTTCACTTAACACTTTTAAAACAATACACTGAGAGGCGTGTGAGAGAGAGAGGAGTAGAGGAGTATATATATATATGAAACTTAGCTACTTCCAGAAATTTCTAATAGATCTGGAAGCGTGGAGGGTTGGCCTAACAGCGACGCCAGAGTTTCCAACGAGATAAAAATGTCAAGAGACGAAACGGGTCTCGGGCAACTCTCCCTATCAGCTGCTCAGTCCACCCACCGTTCTCGGAAATAAAAAAAAGATAACATCTAACACTAGGATTTTCGAGATACTTCCAAAGCACATTGCAGACAAAACAATTGGGTATTTTCTCTCAAACATGAAGTAACGCCCCATAAAAATATAAAAAACATTTACATAAGTCCTTGTTCATATCTCGTATGGTCATATAGCACTCTTAAAGCAGTTTACGTAAGACTTCGTAACAAAAATATGTGAAATAAAAAGTTAATTCTTAAAAAGAATGTAAATTACATATAACTTACTTGAATAAAGAATACAATGAAATTAACGACGAAAGTCTAACGTAATTTACATAACCTTATACCTATACGAGGAAACTCATCTTAGGAGCTGGCTTTTAACCTCTGCAATGCATAAATGAAAACAAAAACAAAATACAGCAAAACTACAAAAGGCCTCATATGTGTGTGTATATATATATATATATATATATATATATATATATATTATATATATATATATATAATATATCTACATATATCGGTAGGAGGTTGGCTCGGGCACCAGCCACCGGTTAAGATACTACTTTAAGAGTGTTATTGTGTTATTGGGTTCTTTGACTGGCCAGACAGTACTAAATTGGATCCCTCTCTGTAATCACGGCTCATTTTGCCTTGCCTACACATAAACCGAATAGTCTTGCCTATTATTTCCACATTATCCTCTGTCCTCATACACACGACAAAATTGAGATTAGTGAACAATACTTGTTTCCTCAAAGGGGTTAACTACTGCAATGTAATTGTTCAGTGGCTACTTTCCTCTTGGTAAGGGTGGAAGAGACTCTTTAACTATGGTAAGCAGCTCTCCTGGGAGAAGGACACTAGAAAATCAATCCATTGTTCTCTGGTTTTGGGTAGTGCCATAGCCTCTGTACCATGGCCTCCAATGTCTTGGATTAGAGTTCTCTTGCTTAGGGGTACATTCGGGCATGCTGTTCTATCTTATTTCTCTTCCTCTTTTTTTTTTTACTTTGAAGGATCTGATTTAATGTTGTTACTGTCCTCGAAATACTTTATCTAGATTGTTTATTCTTCTCTTATAATTTCTTACTTCCTTGTTTCCTCTCGTCACTGGGCTATTTTTTCCTGTTGGAACCCTTTTCCTACTAGAGTTATAGCTTAGTTTTTAATAATAATAATAATAATAATAATAATAATAATAATAATAATATATAGATATATATACTGTATATCCATATACTTGCTCTTTATCATATAGGATAGATATGTGTATATGTAAATTTCTACCTCACATGGATATCGAACCCTAGTTTCTTAAAAAGAAAAAAAAAAAAAAAAAAAGGTCGCTACCAATCATGCCTCAGAAGCTCTAGAACAAGTTATGACTTAGGCACTACATGCATTTCAAGATTTACCTGGTGAGGCCACTGTCTTACTTACCTGCAAGTATTATTCAACTTGCAGACACACCAGGTGACACCTATTGACATCTTTTAATTCAAATTGCCCCTAATGAGTCAACATATGATGAAAATCAACACAATATCTTGTTCAATTAAAAATCAATTTCTACATCATCGAAAGCCGAACTTCGTATAATGTGTGGTTCTTTAATAATTCTTGATTTTCTGGTAATCTAATATTCTATTACTCTATAAAATTCCGTTGTTCAACTTACATCCTTCCACATGGCTGATCCAATAATCATTTTACTTTCATTTTTCTAGGTCGTTTTGTCCTCACTCCTGGTGGTGACTGTGTTAGTCGTCTTCCAGCCAGTAGAAGCCATGCCCAGACCTCTCCCAGTGGCATTACCAGACCCGGAAGCTAAACCCTATCTATCAATCGTAGCTAGGGCTTTCACTTGGTTATATCGTCTATTCGTTAGTGGAAACTTTTCGGGATGATGTTGGTTCCAGGTGCAAATAAGGAAGATGAAGGGGTGAAAGACAAGTGAATACTATGAAAGTATGAAGGAAAGGAACCCGATATCACTGATATTGAAATTTAGAAACTGAACAACATCCATCGGAATGGTGGATTTTAGCAACTAATCAAATCATAATAGAACGTTCAAGTACAAAATCTGAATCGAAACTATACCATGATATAATGTTCTTCATCCAATAATCCTTCTTGATTCCTACAATTACAAAATGACCATATTTCTCAGAAGGAATAGGTCCTTCCCTCGTACATTATGAATCACCAATATGTATTCATCTGCAAATCAGGACAGTATGCAAATGCTTCTTTGGTCGTGGTGCAATAAGAAAAAAATGCGCTTCATAATAATAATAATTATTATCACTATGATAGCTGCTATTGTTATAATTTCCTATGGTTTTGAGAACTATGTTGGGAACTTTTTAGTTTTCTATCCCTTTAATATTTGGTAAATGTATTACGATACATTGTTACTTGGTTATATAAAACAAATAATCAACAATAAATGGTACATCTAACTCATTAGTTTAGCTTTCCTTTGTCCATTTATATACATATAAATACACATAGATGTACATATGAATATGTAAATTTGTATATAAGTATACTTATGCAAATGCGCATACATGTATGTACATGTTTATGCCACACTATTTCGATCACTTGAAACCATTTGAATTATTAAGGGTTATTTGATTATCTTGGTTTCTATGATGGTCCTTTACGGAAACACACACAGACACATTAAAAGAATACACACATGTCACCCACTGGACCATAGTAGAAAAATCACATTTATATTTTTAAGATATATTTTGCTTTTATTTACGACCTGTCATTCATCTTCATGCAACACAGCAGCATCGCTTCGGGTGATATCTTATAATTACATCAAGAGATCCAGTGAGAGAAAGGCAAAAACGCTAGCTAAGAAAATCATATGAAACCTGGAATAATTTGAAAACATGAGCTTCCGTCTTTCCCGGACGCATAGCGCAAAAACAAGGTGGGGTGGGGGGGGACGTGAAATTAATTCTCCACCAAAAAAGGATAAGGTACTCAACTTAACCGATGAAACAGAAGCATTCATATTCCAAAAAAACATTCAAAAACTTGAAGAAACAAGCGGAAAACTCCCAAAGCGATCTATGAAGATGGCGTTGCAAGAAAGAATGGTGAACTAGCCAACATGTTTACAGTAACACACTGGGATCGGAGTTGTAACGGCTCTCCCACGTATCACATCCTATCCCATATCCTTCGAGACAAGGTTAACTCTATTCGGGGAAGGATAGTCCCTGTTGTATACACGATATCTCTCGGGATATTCCCTCCAGGGTTAGAACCTTGTGATACCTCTACGGGTAAAATTCTGTTATATCTTTCGCAGGAAATACTCCAAGTAGAAGCTGCCTAGAGGAATTTCCATCAGGACGAAATGGCTCGAGCACCCCCCTCCAAATATATATATATATATATATATATATATATATATATATATATATATATATATATATATATACATATATATATATACATATATATATATGAATAATAGTACCAGAGTTGTAATGTACTGTACGTGTTTATTGCTTA
This sequence comes from Palaemon carinicauda, assembly GCF_036898095.1. Taxonomy (NCBI): domain Eukaryota; kingdom Metazoa; phylum Arthropoda; class Malacostraca; order Decapoda; family Palaemonidae; genus Palaemon; species Palaemon carinicauda. The sequence goes on from NC_090743.1 coordinate 18,593,007, forward strand.
GCTTTCGGAAAATCTATCTCCATCATCAGAGCCTAAAAATATAATACACTGAACAAGTTAAAATATAGTTTGATAAATATTTAAAACACACTAAAAACTTTGAAATGAAATAAAATTAACTTAAAACTATAAAAGTTTTAGGTTATTTTTATTTCAATTCAGTTTTTTGTGTGTTCATTTAAAATTTCTGTTTTAAATATCTATCAACCTATGTTTTAACTTGTTTAATGTATTGTATTTTTAGGCTCTGATGATGGAAATAGATTTATCCGAAAGCTAAGCAATAAACTTGTACATTATAACTCTGGTACTATTATTCATATTGAAACTCCGCTTTCCAGTGAATAAATCAATAGCCGATATAAATATATATATACTGTATATATATATATATATATATATATATATATATATACAAATATATTATATATATTACAAATATATTATATATTATACATATATATATATATATATATATATATATATATATATATATATATATATATATATATATATATATATTTATATACATTACAAAATTTTGAAATTAAATTAATGAAATCTTTTACCACTTCGTGAAAGACGAAATCTTGAACGGATTTCTTTATATGCAAAAGAACCTAGGTAAACAAAAAGTGCCCAAACATTACTATACGATGACAACATATATATATATATATATATATATATATATATATATATATATATATATATATATATACATATATAAGTATATGAACAGAGAGAGAGAGAGAGAGAGAGAGACAGAGAGAGAGATTATTATCCAAATTTTCAGCCCCCTTGTATAATTTAACTTATCTTAACTTATTAGTGCAGTGCAACAAAGTAATATAAGTCATAAGCTTGTATTTAAGCTATATCCCTTCCTTATTATACTCCAACTCTGTTGACTTCTTACATTTTTAACAAATAATGTGGTACATAAGGCTATCACGAATACACAAAGAAAAATTGGAATTTATGAAAGGATATATAGTACATTGGCCACTCAAAAAAGTTTGAAGATTTTAATAAATGTCTTTCAAAGAATATCTGGTCTATTTACTCAGTCAGCAATGAGTCTCTGATTAGGAAAATAAAATACAAAATCTATTAGCTTCATTTATCTATCTCATCCAGGAAAACAAAAAAAGGAGGAACCAAGTGGGTCTCCGCACCGAAAAAGGTGGCAGATTCCTTGAAGGGCAAATGCTATAACAGTCAGGAAATACAGAAGAAGAAAGAATTCAATAGTTATGAACATATCTCTAAATGCTTAATGGAGATACTTGATATTCTATGAAATTCCAGATATGACACTACTCAAAAGAGGACAAGACTCACGGAGCAGGATTTTCACAAGAGTTAGCGAGAAGAGGAAGAATAACTTCGTCTCCTGACAATAACAAATGACCATTGTTCTCGCCCTTCAAGTGGGAAGGAGAAGAGAAACATTATAATTTCTGGGACACGAAGAGAGAAGCATTATCAATACATTTTATCAGGGGACTTTGAATAGCTATGAGGTTCCATTGAAAACTATGAGGAGTGGAAGCATAAATCAACCTCTAGAGGAGGAAGTTTCTGTAACAGTTTCCAAAACTACGGAGAGAGAGAGAGAGAGAGAGAGAGAGAGAGAGAGAGAGAGAGAGAGAGATTTTGAATGTCACAAAGACTTTTTTGTCCATCCATGGAGACTCCATTTGCTCTTTGGTAGAGCAATTTAGTTTAAGCATTTAGAGTTCTTATGGTCTTGTCTACCTTATTCTTGAACTCGTTTACCATGTTACTGTTTATTATATCCGCTGGAAGTCTATTCCAGGTATTTGCTATTTTATATGTAAAGTAATTGACACATTTAGTGGTGTTGTATCTTTTCAATTCCAGTTTGTATCCGTTACCTCTGGACTGATTTGTGCTAAGCGTAAAAAGATTGATGTAAGCTACATTTGTTATTCATTTAAAAATTCTGAATGCTTCTATTAACTGTCCCCTTAGTCGCAGAGTTTGTAGACCAAATAAGTTCAAACTTTCATCCCCCGTCTATATCCTAATTGCCTTGGTGTTGGTACTAGTTGGGTGACCCTAGCTTGTACTGCTTCCAGTCTATCTATATCTTTCTGAATACTTGGAGCCCAGAATTGGACTCTGTATTCTAGATGGGGTCTTACTAGTGATGTGTACAGCTGCAGTACAGTGTCTGTATTTCTGTATTTGAATTGTCTCTTTATGTAGCCTATTAGTTTTTGTGCTTTCTTTTTGGTGAACTTCAATTCCTTGCTGATAATAATACCGAGATCATCCTCCTGGTCCACACTTTCTATTTCATTACCCAGCAGTAAGTAATCTGATTGTGGGTTACTATAACTTATGTGCATGAGTTTACATTTCCCACAGTTGAAAGGCATTTGCCATTTTCTGGACCATTCTCCCAACTTCATTAGATCCTTCTTAAGGCTTCTACGTCTTCCGAGTTTACAGCATTTATGCCTAGTTGAGTATCATCTAAAAATTTGGCTATTCTACAAGTTAATCCTAAATATATGTCGTTAATGTAGATCAGAAATAACAATGGTCCAAGGACGGATCCTTGAGGTACTGCGCTTTTAACAGCTACCCACTCTGAAGCTTCTCCATAGATTACAACTCTTTTCTGTTTGTTAGCCAATCTCCGATCCATTCAGCTGGCTCGTCAATGATGCCTAGTGCTCTAATTTTGACCATTAATTCTTTATGAGGAACTTTGTAAAAAGCCTTTTTAAAGTGTAGGTATATGATGCCTATTGCCAGCTTATGTCATAAATGCTAAACATGTGGAAAAATTCCAATAGATTTGTCACACATGATCTCGTCTAACACCATGTTGGCTGTCTATCAGAAGATTGTTTTTCTCTATATGCTCTACTATTGAATCTACTATAATTTATTAAAAAAAAAAAAATGCAAGGCACCGAAGTTTGGCACACACACTGTAGTTGCCAGGTTCTTCTTTTGGCCCCTTCCTGTAGATTGGAGGAAAATTGCCTAGTCTCCATCCTTGTGGTGCCTTTGTTCGTTGGCAGTCTTTCGGAACATTTTGTAAAAGTGCAGGTTATCTCTTCATCTAGTTCTATAATCTACCTTGGATCAATATCATCCGGACCTAATGCCTTAGACTTACCGAGTCCTTTTATTTTATTTTTGACATCATCTATTGTTAAAGTGATTCTATTTAATGGTTATGGCCCTTCATATTTGATAGTTGGTTCGGAGAGAGAGAGAGAGAGAGAGAGAGAGAGAGAGAGAGAGAGAGAGAGAGAGAGAGAGAGAGAGAGAGAGAGAGAGAGAGAGAGAGTTTTTATGTTATATAACATCAAGGACTAGTGATGATATGATGCCAGATAATTATCAATCACTGAAAATATGATAAAAGTATAATTTTTTACACGCAAAACTAAGTAAAGAAAACAACAGGATAAGAAATAATACGAAATTAGAAACGTTTGGGTTTCGTCATCACTTCTTCTTTGGTTGCAATGCTAATTTACCCATCCCACAATCCGGATAACTAGTTTAGACATGGCATCTTGAGCGAATGCGATTTCAGTATAAACAAACACAAATACATACTGCACACACACATACATACATATATATATATATATATATATATATATATATATATATATATATGTGTGTGTGTGTGTGTGTGAGTGTGTGTGTGTTTTCTGTATGTATATAAGCGTATGTGTGTTTTTGTGTACCTCTAAGTCAATATACCTGTAGCCCAAATCGCTTTGTTGGATGATTTCCAATTGGGGTGTCCTTCATAATCATCACTTTGGCGAATACTCATATACTGTAGATCCTCATCAAGGAAATAACTGAGCACAAAACACATTTTTGGCGAAAATATTCTTAAAATGGGAAGTGAATTTTCGAGACCAGCAAGGACGGACGAGTATGGCAACGTCTCAGTTCAACTGAACAAGAAACTATTGTTATCATCATTACTAGCTAAGCTACAACCCTAGCTGGAAAAATAGGATTATAAAAACTCAAGGACTCCAACAGGAAAAATAGCCCAGTAAGGAAAGGAAATAAGGAAACAGAATAGTGTGCCTAAGTGTATCCTCAAGCAAGAGAACTTTAACCCAAGGCAGTGGAAGACCATGACACAGAGGTTATGACCCTTAACAGGGATAGAGACCAATGGTTTGACTTTGCAGTGTCCTTCTCCTAAAAGAGCTGCTTACCATAGCTAGAGTTTTTATTTCCTACCCTTACCAAGTGGAAAGTAGGTACTGAACAATTACAATGCAGTAGTTAACTCTTTGAGTGGAGAAGAATTTTTCGGTTATCGTTGTTAGGTATACGAAAAAGGATGAGGATGTGTAAGGAACACGCCAGACTATTAGGTGTATGAGTAGGCAAAGGAAATAAAGCCGTGACCAGAGAGGGATCCAATGAAGCACTATGTGGCTAGTTAAAGAACCCATTAATTTCCCAACGGGTTGCTAGTGCTTTGGCCAACGTACTATCTATTACCTTCGCTATGTGGCAAGTAAACCTCTAGTGAACAATGCCAAAATGAGAAATCCCACGCAGGGGCATTATTCATACTTGACATTCAAGGCCGGGTAGCGGAACGTGTTCATGCAACTTGATGCTTGCTTCTACGCATCACCCTCTCCTCTACAGAAGCGTTTGCAGATAGGAGTTAATTACTAAATCAACCTATTCTTTTATTAACTTTTTTGCGATCAATCACAGAAAGTTTAATTCTAAACACATACATGTATCAAAATCTAACCCTTATTCAATTACATTTTCAATTTACTATTATTTATAACAATATTAATACCAACAACAACAACAACAACAATAATAATAATAATAATAATAATAATAATAATAATCTTTTTCTTCAGTCCTTTCAGCTTCCCATTGTCACTTAGTCACTGTACCATGTGCACAATCAAGCTGCTTCATTCACAACTTTATTTCTCAACGGATATTGCCTTGTCGCAAAAACAAAATATTTGTTACAGATCTTCTTTGATACCAAACAAGACTTGCATTGACACCAACTTAACTTTTCCAAAATACATCCCCAGCACCCTTCGTATCTTATCTCCATCAAATCTACGATCAATATTGGAATATTTTTTATTGGACGAGGTATTTGTTCTGTATAATTTCGAAGCATACTATATTTCTTAAATATTAATATTGATACGGATAACGTAAACGCCAAAATATACTTTTTCGAGATATACATAAAAAGAGAACTTTCACCTAATGAGAAAAAATAGAAACGGGGAAGGGGGGGGGGGGAGTTTTATGGTTATTTTAAAGTCTATTGGAAAAAATAAATATGTAAAATGCCAAAAATTCGAATGCCCTACCATGGCGCTTTTGGAAAAAAAAAAAATATATATATATATATATATATATATATATATGTGTGTATATATATATATATATATATATATATATATATATATATATATATATATATATATATATATATTTACTGGATGAAAGACTCGAAAACAGAGTTTACAGAAATCACCGTTTAGAAAAAAAAAAAAAAAACCGATATGATCTTTGCCATTCACCAATTTAGAAAGCCACACTCATAATATCAAGCTCAAATAGACAACGTCAGATACTAAAAAAAGTCATGAGACAATAAAAAGTAATATCTAACTTTCTAGCCAAAATAAATTTCCGTGGACAGTATTACCAAACATATGTCCATGCTTACATAAAACACACACATATAAACATACATATATATATATATATATATATATATATATATTATATATATACACACACACATATATATATATATATATATTATATATACATATATATATATATATATATGAATATATATAAATTTTGCGCATTTAGACGTGTTTTTTTATGCAAATAAGCCATATATTTTAATACCTTAATGTCTGAATTATCTTATGTATATATATATATATATTGTTGTGTGTGTGTGTGTGTGTTAATTCTAATTGTATTCATAACCGTACCATTAATCTCAATTAATCCTTCGAAATCGCATGGAAATATAATTTGATAATAAGAGAGACTTGATTTTCATATCTATTCGTGTCGAAGTGTCAATGGCCAGAAAAAGATGGATTATAATCATCACTATCATTTTTAATAGCTGTTGATAATAATCATTATTCCCTGTCATTTTGTAATGCACTTAAATTAATAGAAAATACTAACTCTTTATGTATGCTAATAATTAATGAAAATTAATGGATAAATGGTAAATCTTTTAAATAGCTGAAAATTAGAATAAGTAAGGCCTGAATGTCGTTAAAAATATGGAAATTATAAACCAGAGACCTAGCATGTTTCTTCGGAAATAACAGCATGTTATACGGTAATATTTACTGGGAAAAAGTTGGAAGGCTTTATTAGTCCTGTCATGTGTGG
>NC_090743.1:18599476-18616123 GCF_036898095.1 Palaemon carinicauda
AGCGATCGTCATCAATTATGCCAAGACACACGAGATCCCTCGAGACATTGCGATGCAAACCTAAATAAACAACCAATGTATTTCTGAGCAGCTTCGCATAATTCTGATTTCTGATACAATCTCACTTCGTCTATGAAGCTAAAGATTATTTCTACAATATTACACAAAATTTTACACATATGTTATCCTTATTTATCCTTTTTTATTGAATTTCATCAAATGAATACAAGCAAAACTAAAATTTGAAACAATATCTAAAATATTTCTTGAAACATTTAGATATTTTGGAACTTCTAGTATGTTTATATTTGTGGATGTTTACATACGAAATTGCTAGGATGATAATGACAGTATGCAGTTGCCTCCTAGAAGTTATTTTCTTATATAAGTAAAAAATATCACGCCAATCCTAATTACGCTTTCATATTTCCTTTTCAATGACGATTCTCAAAATTTCTTTCATTAACCTACAAAGTAACTACAGTAATTAATTACTTTTACCAAAAATCTGAAACAAGTCAAAACAATTGTTGATGTCCATTGCATTAAATTAATTCAAACCAAATGGATGTCAACTCTAGATTCTATTCAAGCTAGAAAAGCCTTTGACAGTTTCATTTATTCTGATCGCTCCTTTACATTTATATCTAGACCCTCCATGTGAAAACACACGCAGATGTACACAAATCAACTCAGGTCTATCAGAGCTTCACCACCCGAGCGGTAAACCTTCTTCCTGAAAAGACTTCCAGCACCAATACGAAAAATCACTGGAATTAATATAATTCGGCGATGGTTTTCACTGCCTTATTGGTTTATGCTAGAAATATCCGTTTCCTTCTTATGAATTCTTTTGTATAATTATAAAGAAGAATAATCATTTTAAACATTAGAGTAGTAATTGATTTCCTACAAAATGCCCATTACTAAAATCATACAGGCATTTACCTTTATTCAACAGCAGTGAAAAACGTCATGCACATTAAGCTCTTCATTTGTCTATCGATTCCAGGTGTAGACAAGTAGAAAAGGCACTCAAGAGAGCGCAGACCTCCGCCAAGGCACCTCCGTTCCCTCTATCATACGATCTCTACCTTCAATAGAACCCTATTTACGATGATAGATTTGATACAGATTTGATGTTTAATGTGAAAAGTTATTGAAGTAAACTAGAAAGTACCCGGAGAACATTTAATGGAACCAACACCTTCAAAAAAAGAATTAATAATCCCAGAAATCACACCGAGATCCATCACACTCACTAACAAATATGTTTCTAGCATAAAGCCAAAGGCTAACTAGAGGGGCACTCAGTAGAACGCAGACCGTGACCTTGACCTTGAGACTCCAAAATTTAATGATTTCCAGCTTTTTACATAACAGTTAATCCCTGGAAGTTTCATTACTCTACGATTAAAATTGGGGGCAGGAAGCTATTCACACAAAAAAAAACACGCACACAAACATAACCTCCTCCCAGCTTCGTTGGCGGAGGTAATGAAAATTTGAAAACGCGCACACAGAAGTCTACACGGATAAAATTATACATAACGTCCGTCTAATATCTTTGACGAAGATGTTTCCGATATTAGTTACGCAATTTTCATCGAATATTGGTACGCATAATTGAGAAAAACAGATAAAAGAAGGCATGACAGGAATAAAAAACCAACGGCGAAAATCTAAAACTAATGTGCGATGCGAAAGGAAGAAATGATGTCCCCTTTTGTGGAATATGTCTGACCTTAGTTTCTTGTCTCTTCAATGGGGTTGGAAAGGAAACGGTTTTAAGATAAAATAAAGTGTGGTTATACTGAGTATTGGGTGATGAATATATCTGTACGTAAACTAACAACGAGTCTAGCGTTTAGAAAAGCTCTTACATGTATGCATGAGCCTTACTGATGAAGAGACGTAACATTCTCATTCTCTCTCTCTCTCTCTCTCTCTCTCTCTCTCTCTCTCTCTCTCTCTCTCTCTCTCTCCAATAACAATATTTCACCTAAATGAAACAAAAATCTCCTAAATTTTATATTTAATGTTTCATGTTACCGAACCCGTCCGAATGTACATTAAATGACTTCCGCTACATATATTTGCAAGTGAATGATCGCTCAACTGTTTTACAATTCGAAAGATTATATTAAAAAAATACTTTCAATAATTGAAAGGTAACTGTAACTAACAGCAGGTAAACCCGAAATCAGAGTGATTTTAACGTACTGTGTATCGTTATAGCTTACTGTTAATTAACTTTATATAAGAATCACCCATCTCCCCTGTCATATATATATATATATATATATATATATATATATATATATATATATATATATATATATATATATATATTATATATATATAATATATATATATATATAAATATATATATATATATATATAAATATATATATATATATATATATATATATATATATATATATATATATATATATATAAATATATATATATATATAAATATATATATATATATATATATATATATATATATATATATATATATAAGCAGGTACATGCTAATACAAGACAAACAGTTTAATGTAAAACACATAAATCATATCAACATATGACTCTTTAAGACCGTTAAAATCTAGGATGTTTTCCTTCATCCACATACATATGAAACCTTCGGTATTTTTAATTTTCCATTAATGTTTAGCTTTTCCTAAACCATCTGCACACGTAATATTTCATGTCATCATATACTATCTTTACATCTTAAAACTACCGCAAAGCCCCTACTGCCTTTCTTTCGTCAATTAACCTTTCACTTGGCTCTTCAGTCACCCGTCCATCACTCATAATATTTACGTAGAGAAGTCACCCACTTTTACTGTCCCATCAACTTTATCAGTCATAGGAACACGAACCAAACTTCTTTTCATAAACCAACTCACATAAGCAAATAAATATTTCATCATTAAATTCAATTCATAGCAACGGTTAATCAACCATACGTTTGATAAAAGAAAATATTATGAACGGGATATCAAGTTTATCGTTTATGCAAAATTTCAGTATATCCTCTAGAGCACATTTGTGTAAAAAGAAAAATTCAACATTCAAGAAAAAAAAATGATCAGCTTAACACCATGGAAAAAAGATGAGTGGTAAAAATATATAAAAATGATAAAATCTAACCATTAGGATCAGCGGACTTTTTCTCTAACTCGAGGAAAAATATCTCTAGTAACTTTAGTTACAGTCACCAATCACAGATGTCACCTTAATCGCCGAGTGAGACGTCCTGTTCACTCAATGGGAAAAGGACGCGAGTCTTGTCTCCATGATTTAACAATTTCCTCTATAATTTTGTGAGATATCGTTATTTTACAAAAATATACCAAAGCGAAAGAGAGTGAAGGTGTTTGCGTTTTCTGTTTCATATATTTCTGTAGATATGAATTATTATGAAAGATAGAAAGAGAGTGGTATTTTTGTAGTATTTCTTTGGGTACATAGTATTATGAAAACATTAAAAAAAAAAAAAACAGGCAGGAGGGTTATGGCTTCTGTGATGTAAGAATTCGTCTGTATTTATCCATTTAGTATGACGAACATCAATCATCCCAATCTATTAAATTTAAAGGAGAGGAAACAGTTCCATTACCCGAGAAATAAATTCAAATGGAATTACATGTGGTGAGGTAGTTGAAAAGATTGTTATTCTCTCTCTCTCTCTCTCTCTCTCTCTCTCTCTCTCTCTCTCTCTCTCTCTCTCTCTCTCTCTCTCTCTCTCTCTCTCATAAAAAGTCTAAGCGAATATATCACTTGTATTCAAGTTCAAAACTTGTATTTTTCTCTTCCTCTCTAAAATAATAGTTCTATGAATATTAGTTTATCAACAATCCAACCCCAATGTTTTCCTTATCTATTTCTCTCTCTGTAAAGATCAACATAACCAACCGTGATAGCTCGTTTGTTGCCTTTTGCCTCCTTCTACAGTCAGACTATGGAATCTTATTCATTCATTCATTTTGGATCTCGCGAATAAGGACATAAAAGCGCTCACCCCATCAATCTTTCTCAGCGGGGTCAACATATTGTTGATGAAGCTTCTTGGCTGAGAGTGAATTCGTATTTTTTCTGGAATTTAAATGAAAAGGCCAAGTTAAAATTAGTTTTGGTTTCAGTCACAGAAAGGAACAGCACAAAGAGAATAATTGGGAAATACATAAATTTCAGATATTGTATCCAAAGTTCATTATGATATACAGTAATAAAAAAAAATGACATGATTTAGAGCAGTAAGCAAGATGGCATTTGCAATATGAAAAGGGACTATTTGTTGACTTTTGCAGCTTAAAATCGTAGGCATGTGAGTTAGGTGAAGCCAACCCTAGGCCAAAATGTAACAAAATTCGATTCACGAACAGCTTCTTGGAACCTATTAAGTTTGTAAGTTAACGAATACTGTTCAAGGAACAATAATAAAAAAAAATAATATTGTCACCTTAAGGGAAGATTTCCATCTGTTTCCATCCGGCGAAAGGAAGAGATATCCGTCAAAAGTTCCCTTTAGAAGTTTTCTCGCTTTCGGATAAAAGACAAAAAGGGAAGGAAAGTTTTCGAGTCGTCTAATGTTTGGAAGGACGTTTCCCTCTAGGAAATTGGTCCTGAGATTTTAGAGAGAAAAAGACAAAAATTATGACGATGAATAGGGAAAGCTAAAGAGAAAAATTTGGTTAGAATGACAAGGCGATAGAGGATGAGTAGAAGCGGAGGAAAAAGAAATGGAAGACATTGGAAGCATATCAGAGTCGATAGAAAAAAATGTCAGGCAGACAAAGTATGGGAGAAGATGAACAGGAAGAAGAGGAAGAATGAAAAGTCCAATCATTTCCAAAAGAATTCAGCTATAAATGGATTAATAACACAGAGGTGCGAGTCAATGTCGTTAGAAGACAATTACATATGATTTTAGGTCTTCCTATTATCAAAATCTACGTTTCATAATTACAGCCAGATTTATAACAAAAGTTTTACCAATCTATTTCATACCATGTCTTGTTAAAGAGTTTCGCCTATTGCAAAATCTATTTTGAGACCTCTTATTGAAGGTTTTGCTACTCATCTATTTGGCAAAAACTCTTTCATATGCAATGCTATAAGTCTCAAGAAATCTGCCAAAATGCCATTGATCTAAATCTATGAATGCAATCAGTAGGTCTTAGATTTCTTTTTAAATAACTCATCATTTAAAAATTTATATTTCATTCCCCACATCTTTCAATCTCATGTCACTGCATCGCAGAATATATACTTCGAAACAATGACCTCAAATACAGTAAGACCAACTGACATAGCTCAACACCAATTAATTGGTCGACTAACTACGATGCAATACGTGTCTCAATCGGGGTATTCACTTGACGGAGTTTCGAGGCTGAATATTGCACTGTGAGGTCTGTTTCTCGCTCGGATTTAGGCTTTGCAGAGACATGAAATCATTTTCAGTGGAACTATTGCGATTGGAATCCAGATGCATTCGTCGAGGTTCTCTTTTGTTTAAGGATGGCATGTGCATGGCAGTTCTACTCTTAAAGTTAGGTACAAAGAGATTCTGAATCTCTTGTCTTATTTCAAGTTGCATGTGGTATTTTGATTAAAAGCATAGATGAATGAGATGTTTTAACTGCTATATCTTGCGATAATTCAAGACAAATATATCATTTACTTTCGTACAAAAGGGAAATTAGGAACACCCAAAAATCAGTAATGCCAAACACTGAAGCATATAAGCATATTTCTCAAATACTGAAAAAATTATAAAAAAAATAGACAAAAGACGCTGAAACACGTAAATTGAAAAATTATGCAAATAAAATATATGACAAAGTTCAACCATTGGATTTTAATTCCAGCTTGATTTTCGTTTTCCCTATTTGAGCTAAAGATGTTTTTATAAAAGAACATCAATATAAAAAAATAAATAAATAAATAAATAAATAAATAAAATTAATGTGAACTATGGCATTGCGATGTCTCGTTCTATTATCAGTCGTAGATTTCCTTATAAGTAAATACTAAAAAAATTATATCATTAATAACGGTCAGTCATAAAAATTGTCATTTTGAACTTTGAATTTATCGCAAATGGAGAGACTAAACTATTTGAGATTTTTTGGTGTGCTGAAATGATGGAAATTTCTCATTATTTAACAGATTTTCACATAACGATTATCTGCGAGGATATTTTCTTAAATGTATTTTCAGTTATATTTATTTACAATTGATTTAATATTTTCAATATCCTACATGAAAATATAAAAATGAAGATAATAATAATAATAATAAATTGTTCAAGGAAAGATGCCTGCTAAATTTGTCTTTGTAAGAATTAAAATTTTAATGATGAAAACAAATAAAGTTATTTTACAATAATTTAACTGATATTTCAAAGAAATTTTTTTTACAGGAATATTCAAATCAAACTAACTTTTAAAAACGAAGTCAGAAGAAATATATGAAATAATTCGTATTTTCACACTGACGCTTTTACAGCAAAAGGAACACCTTCCATTTTAATAATAGTAATAATAATAATAATAATAATAATAATAATAATAATAATAATAATAACTGCAATAAACTACATTAGCAGTACGAAAAAGTGTTACCATAACAAATATATGCATGGTTGGGGGGGGGGGTTAAATCCGGCGTAAATTACTTGTAATCAATTTCATTCAGACTGATAAAAATTAATTTACCTGAAAACCCCAACATTTCGCATTCCACTCTCATTTCTTTACAGAGAGAGAGAGAGAGAGAGAGAGAGAGAGAGAGGAGAGAGAGAGAGAGAGAGGAGAGAGAGAGAGAGAGAGAGAGAGAGAGAGAGAGTCTATACATTAGAAGTATTTCACTGTTATAGAAATAGGATTAAAGTTAGTAATAAAAACATGTCAAAATCCCCGGCTACATAAAGGAAAATATAACCAAAGATTTTCTACAAACGATGAGGATTTGCAAAGATCTGATAGACTTACGCCTCTTAAAACTTTCTATGTAACATATCACAAAAATCCGTAAAAACCCGATCCTGTATTTCCAGTATTTTGCGATCACTTCTGGAATCTCTTCCAGTGATGGATGAAGACGGCGTTTATCCCAACCTCTTGCACCCGTTTATAAGGTCATCCGTCTTCATCCATTTCATTCGACGGAGTCACGCCGCTCAAGACAGAACAGGTTATATAATGTTCAGATGAATATAAAAAAAAGAATAGCGGGAAAAATTGAAAAACAAAAATATGGAAATAAAATTTTACGGTTTCATTCATGAATACAATATCCTCATTTGCATACAATTTAAAAGAAGTGGAATGATTTTTAAAAATTTTTAAACGTAGGCCTATTTACTTTCAATTGATTATGAGCAAACCACCCACACGATAACAAATACACACTAATATATATATACAGTATATATATATATATATATATATATATATATATATATATATATATATATATATATATATATATATATATATATAATTCGACGGGAATTTTGACTGACAAGGCTTTCCGCAGAGAAAAATTTATCTCGAACAACTGCAGTGAAATTTTGTTTACCATCTTTCTTCTTTCCTTCTTTCTTAACTTCCTTATATCTCTACACCTTTCAAACCTATTTTTCCTGATATAGACGAAAATTTTATTACGAACATGATAAAGTCTGAGGCTGAAATAATACTGGGAGAACATCGTCAAATACTAGTGTTGTTCCAATTGCGCATGTTGCTGGTGCCCTTTTAGATTTTTTTTTATGCTTCCATGTCATCAAATAAGATTACATACGTTTGCAGGTGGGTATGCATATCTCCATACGTTATATATATATATATATATATATATATATATATATATATATATATATATATATATATATAATATATATATATATAAATATATATATATATATATATATATATATATATATATAATATATATATATATATATATATATATATATATATTACATGTTACGTCTCTCTCTCTCTCTCTCTCTCTCTTTCTCTCTCTCTCTCTCTCTCTCTCTCTCTCTCTCTCTCTCCTCTCTCTCTCTCTCTCTCTCTCTCTCTCTCTCTCTCTCTCTCTCTCTTAATATATATATATATATATATATATATATATGTATATATATATATATATATATATATATATATATATATATATATATATACCTGAACAGGAAAGCTCCATAGTAACAGCTGCTTCATATACCTACACAAGAGACTTCATCAGTGAATTTAAACTCCCCGAGACAGTTCGTCATCCACCTGTACTTTGTACACACTTTTGAATTTCCTGGCTGTTAATACATTTTTCATACCATATACACTATACTGCTTTTTAGCTTTTCTTTTCAACTCTTCCAACTTGAACAAATTATAATTTCCTCTATGACAAAATCCTCCTAAATTACTGATCAATACACTCACTAACCGCAACCTTTTTTAACACGTACATTTCTCAAAATTTCTCATCCTTTCAATTCTTTTTACTCTAGATTCTTCTCTTCATTTGCGTTTACCATACACACTCCAATTCCACAAAAGAGAAGCGATCAACGATCCTTTCATACTTAATCTTTTGTAAATAACTTTTATTTTTTTATTTAGCAATACATCTTTAGGACTCACATCTCTAATCTTCTACCATACATCAATCAGTATCTTCAATTCTCCCACAATGAATGACAAAATTCAATACTCGATATAGTAATTATGGAGACAAGACTTAATCTCCTCAAGCAAAGAATGAGATGTATGCTTCAAACAACAGGAGAGAGAGACAAAGAAAATGCTAGAAAAGACTAAAGAAGAGAGCGACACTGCAAGAACTGATTTCTAGGAAGAAGTACTAAAGAAGTACTCGTGATCATAAGACTTCAGACTTAATCCTCTTGCCAAACAGTCTGAAAATCATTTATTAGTTTCTGGAGTTTCTCTTTACTATCACCAGCGATTCTCTCATTTTCTGCAAAGATCAACCATTCCAAGACACTATTCATAACTCTTTACTGAGAAGCTAAAGACGCCATCCAAGTTAAAGATAACTTTAGTGATAATGACTATTATCTTAATCCATCTAGTTTTTCCTTTCTGGATGCATAACAATAAAGCCTTGTCTTACAAAATGCAAGCTTCAGGAGCAATCACTGTTGTTGGGAAATTAAATTATTCATTAGTAAGCGCTCTCTTATTCAAGTGCAAACATTTGAAGACAAATCATAACTGGTAAAAGGGAGCCAGAATCAGATTTCAAGAAACTCCCGATTAAGAACTAAAATAAAAAAGAATAATCACCGGTCTTAAGCAGAGAGAAGAGAAGAGAGAAAGAATTTAAATAAAAGACTAAAAACGCAGTGAACTGGGAAACATCAATCCTTTTAATCAAATGAATATTGAGAGAGAGAGAGAGAGAGAGAGAGAGAGAGAGAGAGAGAGAGAGAGAGAGAGAGAGAGAGAGAGAGATTATTTCTAGTAATTATCTGGGTTCATTGGATCGTCAGGAGCATAAAGGTGATCTTTGCGGACGAGGCAAAAAAATAATGGGTTTAATGTACTATTAAAATTTTCCATCTTTATGACGACCGAAACAAAAAAATAATAAGATTAAAGGAGTATAATTACTAATATAAGTTTCCACAAAAAACGCAAACAAAGCTAATGAGTATCCTTCATATAGAAGTAGATATGACACCGAGAAATAAATACACCAAAAGCACACAGGATCAGCTCAGATGAAACAGTTTCCGAAATTGAAAGAAAATGCCCAAATCACATTAATACAGGGCTTTCCTTAATGGGAAGATGCTTTATACAACATATCAGACATGTTTATATTGGTAATTTTGGGCTTGTACTTTGTCCATTTGATTCGTACCCCCCAAACATAACGATGTATTGCATTGTATGCATTCTTCGGGAGCGCGCAAACATTACAGCATTTATTTCCCATAAGTTTAGTTTTCTGTTGAATGAAATTCATGACTTAATTCCGGAACCAAGAAAAGGTATACATAGTCAAAATGCAGTCATATGTAAATAGTACTGTTTGGTTCATTTGAATACTATCAATTTCAATTCATATAGCTATAAAATTTCAACAGAACATCTACAATAAATTTAAATAAATAATGTTTTAGACTAAATTTCCGAATTTGTAGCACGAATGCCTTATAGTGAAATATATTTTATTTTTAACTTTAAATAAAGAATTGGATTACCTCGTAGTTCCAAGTCTGACCTTTCCAGTTGTTAAGTAGTATTTCTGGAAGAACCTTGATGCCCATGCATGGGCCTATCCAAAACCACACAGAATTTGACAGATTATCAGGTATATAATCCCCATAAGGTCAACAGATGCGTATTATTTTCAACAGTGTACATACGTGGCGCAGAATAATCTTAATTAAAACGGAAATTAAGTTCACACCAATCGTATCTACCCAAATGGTTATTAGTATATAAGATTTAATCTTCGAACCTTAATTAAACAAGAAAAAAAAACCCCTCGTAAGCTTTGTAGCACACAAAAAGAAAAAAAAAGGGAGAGAGAGAGAGAGAGAGAGAGAGAGAGAAAGAGAAAGAGAGAGAGAGAGAGGAGAGAGAGAGAGAGAGAGAGAGAGAGAGAGAGAGAGAGAACTACACAATGAAGTAAAGGGCATTAAACGATGAATACAAAAAGTTGAATTACTTCCCAAAAGCTCTAAATTCCAAGATTTCATCCATGTGAGGGGAAAGGCTATGTGGGAGCGACGTGGGGAAATGGATCGTCAAAAGAGTCCAGTACGTTTTGGCGCCCGCTCTTTTGGCTACGATGATTTGGCGCTAAATGGTTTTGGCGCTCGTTATTTTGGCGCTAAGCCCATTTGGCGACAGCTTGAAAATTTTCTGACCTGATATATATATATATATATATATATATATTATATATATATATAATATATATAACGGATTTTGAGCGAAAGCGAAAAATCTATTTTTTGGGTGAGATGGCCATGTCGTCCTTGATGGAAGTTCCTATCGGGTAGCTTCCTAGGGTATATTACAACTACGGCGATATTCCCAGAGAATTTACCTTAAGGTACCCAGAATTCTAACTCCTGGAGCGAATATCCCTACCAGGGATATCGCGAAATATCAGAGGACGTATTTTTGACACGCCACATGGCAATCTGCACCCCGAACAGAGATAACCACTTCGGAAGGGGTCAAGTGGCAAGAAAACGAAAACGAGAAAGAAAAAGGAGAGCCGTTCGCAAGGCTCTCTCTTCTCCCGTTTCGTAAGCGTGCATTGCGCCGATTTCTGGCGCCATCTGTATTCTTTGTAGCGATACACGAGGTGCTACAGATACTGTATGTAGGGAGGGGGTCCTAAAGCCCTTTCATAGAAAGGGAAGGGCGGGGGGGTCCATCAGGACGACATGGGCCATCTCACCCAAAAATAGATTTTTTCGCTTCGCTCAAAATCCGTTGTTTTTTTTTGGGCTCACAGCCATGTCGTCCTGATGGAAGTATACCAGAGCATTACTGTATCTGTGGATTCTCAGAACGTGCCGTACTCCCCCGGAGGTATTTCCCCGGTCGACTAGACCTAGAGACCTAAGATGTTACCGTTATACATCTTTTCAACTAACCATAAACCATGTTAGAGCTTCCTGCCCCCGTACAGGGAAGAGTCCTACTAGACTCTGGGAAAGTCTCGAAGAGTACATATACCTATGTATGAATACCAGGCAAGCCAATATAGTGGTCTCACCCTATATTAAGTAAAGTATAGTTTGTAAAGAACCACTCTGCGTCAATATGAAATATCGACCAGTTCTCCGCTCAATACTTGTATTGGACAAAGGTTATATCCGCATAGGAGGAAGCTGTAAATCCGCCACCATCCCCTTATGGGGTGGAGTCCTCCCGCTAAGGGAAAGCATAAAACCAATGCAACATTAGCTTGCATAAAGGAACAATCTATTAGAATTATCCCAGATAAATATACATAGAATGAATGCTCAATTATATCAATAAATTGACACAGGTGAAGGAGACGCAAGGTTCTCAAGAACAAGTTTTATTGACAGACAATAAACAGACAGGTTAACAACAATTATATTATATATATATATATATATATATATATATATATATATATATATATATATATATATATATATATATATATATATATAAGAAGAGGATAACCAAAACTTTAAGCATAAGTATGATAGTAAACAGAAACTTGTTTATCTGAAAGAAAAACATTAGTGCCACTTTTAACATACCGAGGTATCAAAGTCAGAAAAGTCTGTATTACTAATCAGTTACATTAGCGTTAGAAACGCTCGGCACACATGTCTGCACTTATGCTAGGTTCACCTTTGGAAGTGGAACAGTCAACGTGGGCAACTCAGTGCCCTCACTTAGTTTGTAGCACAGTATGTAACTACACACTCACCCTGGAATTAATCGTCCCAATTAAAACCACTGTTCCTCGCAGAGTAAACAGCAGGGTTAACGACGCAACCCACTGCTACCACAGAACTCTTTAGTTGCTCCACTTGCTTCGCATAGTGGCGAAAGAACACTCTGGAAGACTTCCAGCCAGTGTATGAACGAAGATGTTCAAAATCCATACAATTAAAGAAATTTAAGGATGAGGCAACTTTCCTCGGATCGTGACCTGCGGTGTACTGTCAGGATCCGCTCTGCGAATAAAATATGTGATTTTTCGCTCTGAGTTGATTCAGTGATAAATTTGAGCCAGATGTTTCTCCCCTGAATAGTTGACCACCCTTGAAGTCTGAAGTTCTATGAAGATACCTTTAGGCATTCTACTGGACATAGAGATGCATCTTCTTTCAGAGGGCAGATTCTCCAGGGACCCCACCTGTTGGTGGGTAACTCATTCTTGGCGAGAAACGTAGGGATCCGGAAACAGGCTCAGTTTCTCCCCCATCCAGGAACTGAACACGACCTTCCTCTCTCGAGAGGGCTACAATCTCACTAACCCTGGCCCCGGACGCGAGTGCAAATAGGAAAATAACTTTTTGGGTCAAATCTTTTAACGCACACTCCTCATTGCTCAACAGAGAAGCGAAATGAAGAACTTTGTCTAAAGACCATGAAATGGGCTTTGGAGGTGCTGAAGGTCTGAGCCTAGCGCAGGCTTTCGGAACTTTATTAAAGATCTCGTTAGCGAGGTCGACCTGGAAGGCATATAGAATGGGTCTTGTCAAAGCAGACTTACACGTCGAAATCGTGTTAGCTGCCAACCCTTGACCAAGCTTCAATAACATATTTTGAAATACGTCCCCCGCCAAGTGGTTGTCAACAAGGTATCAAACTAATTAATTTAATTGGATAAAAGGGATATGATATTATGTAGGAAATCAATCGGTATTCAAATGTCTAAAAAGAAAAAAGCTTGTTTTCATGTTTTTGTATTTGTATTTTGTATTGCATCTCTGCAATGCACTAAGAGAATTTTAAAGGTCTACCGATTGAGGGTATTATAAGTAGGTCAGTTTCTTTCTACCCTTAACTTTGTCAATTTTTTCGCAGTCTAGTTTATCTCCCAAGTCAAGACCTTATTCCACACTAGTGTACGCAACCCGTCAAAAATTAAGGTTAAATAAGTTCTTACAGATATGCAAACACACCTCTCTAACCAAGGCATGGGTACTCCCTCTACACGAGGGATGGGGGAACTTAGCGTGACCGGAAAGAAATATACATATATATATATATTATATATATATATATATATATATATATATATATATATATATATACACACATACATATATAGGTGGGTAGGGAACGCCGTCGAGCACGACAGAAAAGAATAATACGAGCGTTTTCCTTTTTCAATAAATTGATTCCTAAATGAAGTTCTCTCAACGACTTCGGATATTGATCTCTATTAAGAGCGTCATCTGCAATCCTCGAAAGGACCGACTGATCCTCTCTTCTCTCGAAAGCAGAAAACGACACAACAATTTTAGGGTACAGGATCTAATTTTGACCTTTTCCAGAGGGACAAATGGAAGTGAAAGAATCACCTAAAAGCAAACGAGAATTATAAAAAGAGAGAGAGAGAGAGAGAGAGAGAGAGAGAGAGAGAGAGAGAGAAATTACGTAAAAAATAAATTTCTTTAAATGAAGAATAATCACTTCTTTAGCTATCGTCTTAGTTGCTACAGGTTCCCGAATTGGTTTGAAAAATGAAAGAAAGATAGGAAAGAAATATTAAGGAATATCTAATTTATGGAATTAAAGGCTGTTATATTTAAAGTGACAACTTGCGTCATTGAATTAATTGTTTCTTTAAAAAGCTAAACTTGATTTGCATAAATATCAAGGGATAAATAAATTACACAGATTATGATAATATGAATTAAATGATCGCATACTGAAACTTTCTGTCGTCAAAAATTGGACATTTAAAAGTTTGATATCCTTTTATCTAATCTAATATTTATAGGTAACAAGCTACTTGAGCTCCCCATCAACCTTAAGCAAGTTGAGATGAAGAGATAAGAGGAAATTGACAACATTC
The DNA here is from genome assembly GCF_036898095.1 of Palaemon carinicauda. Lineage (NCBI taxonomy): Eukaryota > Metazoa > Arthropoda > Malacostraca > Decapoda > Palaemonidae > Palaemon > Palaemon carinicauda. The sequence continues at coordinate 18,614,066 of NC_090743.1, forward strand.
CTATAGACGATTACCTTTTGATACTAGAAATATAAAATTCGAAAGATTTTGAGTCATTTATAATCTAATTTTGATAATTTCTCTCTCTCTCTTCTCTCTCTCTCTCTCTCTCTCTCTCTCTCTCTCTCTCTCGTCTCCTCTCTCTCTCTCCCTCTCTCTCTCTCTCTCTCTCTCATTGGTAAAAAAAATCTTTATTTTCAGTTAAAAATGTCGAGTGCTAATGAAATTCTTTGGCTGTCTCAAAATAATTATATCTTTCTCCACTTTCCCAAAGTCATTTGTTTTATTTACTCAGAAATTGAACTTGACGAAAGTTTGAGAGAAAGCGAAATACAACGAATGTTCTCTTCCTCCCTTGCTGTTTCTTGTTGAATTACGTAATTATCCAAGACGAAGACAAACAACAACAAAAATAGAAAAGAATCTGTTTCGGTCTCAGAGTGCGAGACTAAGGAATTTTGCACAGAGAAACTAAAGGACTAATTCTTTCGATAAACAAAGAGATAAGAGTCATCAAAGAATGAGAGGTGGTAAAAAGTAGTAAAATGAAATTGCGATTACACGCATACAAAACATGAATTTCCAATCAAGCTACCGACAGATTTACAAGAATCCCATAATCATGTTTTATAATATATAGTATATATATATATATATATATATATATATATATATATATATTAGTGTTCGCGACCCGTCAAAAATGAACAAAATATTTAGATAAATATGCACATAAACAGATTCAGCCCGCCTCTCCACCCCTCCACCTTCCCTAACTACAACACACTAGCTTAGGCAATTTGTGGGAGATTGTTGTTTTCCGAGTGGTTGCCGTTCAGCGGTGACAATATATATACATGTATATATATATATAGTATATATATATATATAGATATATATATATATATATATATATATATATATGTATATTATATATATACTGTATATTATATATATATATACAGTATATATATGTATATATATGTATGTATTTATATATATATATACATATATATACATATATACATATATATTATATAATATATATATCCACCACATTTGCTCTTTATTATGTAGGGGAAATGTGTGTGTATTTATGCATATAAGTACATGTATGTTCAAGTCTATTATAATAGTAATGTAGTAACAGCCTCGCACCAATGAAACGACGGAAAATTAACGTCAAGGTGCCACTCTCTGTCCGTCACTCTCACACAAGGAAATAAATATGGGAAGGAAAGGAAGATCATAATTATCAGAAGGAAAATTTCAATAATGATAATTATTGGAATTAAGGGAATCAGAAGAAAGAGAATGAAAAAGTAAATGAGCTGAACAAGAAACTGGTAAAGAAGAATACAGCTTCGAGGAGTTGCAGGATCCAGTATAAGTAGTAGGATGGCTGGTGGTGATGCCCAAAGGATGGACAGATAAACATCCCAGACACTGGAAGGAACAGAGAGAGAGAGAGAGAGAGAGAGAGTGAGAGAGAGAGGAGAAGAGAGAGAGAGAGAGAGAGGAGAGAGCGAGAGAGAGAGAGAGAGAGTTTTATTTCTCCTTAAAATTTTAAATTCCTCTCATGGTTATGATATTTCCTGTTCAATTTCAGGTGGTCTTTGAGTCTCATTTGCAATGGTTGAAAACCTCCTCGAGTTTCATGCAAAATACTATAAATAATAATGCCTGAAATCTTTACTATAAACGAATATCTTATGTTTACAAAATTTTTTAAACGATTTAAACGTATGGCACACTATACTTGTCTACACTTATAAGAGACGTTTGAGAAAAGAATTAAGCACATAATTGCCAAGATATCATGTCAAAGTAACATACCATATATGGCAATGGTCTGTCAGAACCGAGCAGTACAGCGCTACAATTCAATATACATTAATCCTATTGCGTAAGAGCTGTTGGCTTAGTTAGGCATCGCTTAATTGGCCGACCAACTCCGATAGAATACTTGTTCTGGTGCCGGTATTTTCCTTCAGAGAATAATACTGAGAATGAACAACAGCGTGCGCTCTCTCTCTCTCTCTCTCTCTCTCTCTCTCT
>NC_090743.1:18616623-18619123 GCF_036898095.1 Palaemon carinicauda
GAATTTTTGTCATTCATTGTGGGAGAATTGAAGATACTGATTGATGTATGGTAGAAGATGAGTCCTAAAATGTATTGTGTAATAAATATAGAAAGTTGTTTACAAAAGATTAAGTATGCAAGGTTCGTTGATCACTTCTCTTTTGTGGAATTGGAGTGTGAATGTTAAACGCAAATGATGAGAAGAATCTAGAGTAAAAAGAATTGAAAGGGATGAGAAATTTTGAGAGATGTACGTGTTAAAAAAGGTTGCGGTTAGTGAGTGTATTGATCAGTAATTTAGGAGGATTTTGTCATAGCGGAAATTATAATTTGTTCAAGTTGAAAGAGTTGAAAAGAAGACCTAAAAAGCAGTATAGTGTATCTGGTATGAAAAATGTATTAACAGCCAGGAAATTCAAGAGTGTGTACAAAGTACGGGTGGATGACAAACTGTCTTGGGGAGTTTGAATTCACCGATGATGAGCCTCTTGTGTAGGTATATGAAAGCGGCTGTTACTATGGAACTTTCCTGTTCAGGTATAACTATCTATCTATCTGTATATATATATATATATATATATATATATATATATATATATATATATATATATAATATATATATATATATATTATATATATATTTATATATATACACACATATATATAATTATATTATATATATGTATATATACATATATTTATATATATATATATACATATATTTATATATATATGTATATATATATATATATATATATATATATATATATTTACATATATACATTATATATATATCTATCTATCTATCTATCTATATATATATATATATATATATATATATTATATATATATATATACATAGAGAGAGAGAGGGAGAGAGACGTAATATATAATAAATATATATATATATATATATATATATATAATATATATATATATATATATATATTATATGTTTATATATTATATATACCCATATATACATACATATATGGAGATATGCATACCCACCTGCAAACGTATGTAATCTTATTTGATGACATGGAAGCAATAAACAAATCTAAAAGGTCACCAGCAATATGCGCAATTGGAACAACACTTGTATTTGACGATGTTTTTTCCAGTATCTTTTTCAGCCTCAGACTTTATCGATGTTCGTCGTAAAATTTTCGTCTATATCACGAAAAATAGGTTTTGAAAGGGTGTAGAGATATAAGGAAGTTAAGAAAGAAGGGAAAGAAGAAAGATGGGTAAAAAAAAAATTTTCAATGCAGTTGTTCGAGATAAATTTTTTCTCAGCTGAAAGCCTCGTCATTCAAAATTCCCGTCAAAGATTTTTATATATATATATATAATATATATAATATGTGTGTATATATATGTATATACATACATATATAATGTACATACATATATATATAGTATATATATATATATGTATATATATATATATATATAGTTATATATTATATATTATGTATATATATGTATATATTATATATATATATATATATACATATATTGTATATATATATATATATATATATTAGTGTGTATTCTTGTTATCGTGTGGTGTGGTTTTGCTCATAATTAATTGAAAGTAAATAGGGCCTACGTTTAAAAATTTTTAAAAAATCATTCCACTTTTTTTGAAATTGTATGTAACTGAGGATTTTTATATTCATGAATGAAACCGTAAAAATTTTATTTCCATATTTTTTTTTTTTTCAATTCTTCCCTCTATTCTTTTTTTATATTCATCTGAAAAATTATATAACCTGTTCTTTCTCTTGAGCGGCGTGACTGCATCGAATGAAATGGATGAAGACGGATGACCTTATAAGGGGGAGTGCAAGAGGTTGGGATAAACGCCGTCTTTCATCCATCACTGGAAGAGATTCCAGAAGTGATCGCAAAAGACTGGAAATACAGGATCGGGTTTTTACGGATTTTTGTGATATGTTACATAGAAAGTTTTAAAGAGGCAAAAGTCTCTCAGATCTTTGCAAATCCTCATCGTTTGTAGGAAAACTTTTGCTTATATTTTTCCTTTATGTAGCCGGGGATTTTGACATGTTTTTATTACTAAATTTTAATCCTATTTCTAAAACAGTGAAATGCTTCTATCGTATAAACTCTCTCTCTCTCTCTCTCTCTCTCTCTCTTCTCTCTGCTCTCTCTCTCTCTCTCTCTCTCTGTAAAGAAATGAGAGTGGAATGCGAAATGTTGGGGGTTTTCAGGTAAATTAATTTTTTATCAGTCTGAATGAAATTGATTACAAGTAATTTACGCCGGATTTATCCCCCCCCCCCCCCGACCATGCATATATTTGTTTACGGTAGAACACTTCTTTTTTGTACTACTATTGTAGTTTTATTGCAGTTATTATTATTATTATTATTATTATTATTATTATTATTATTATTATTATTATTATTATTATTAAAATGGAAAAGTGTTCCTTTTGGCTGTAAAAGTGTAAGTGTGAAAATACGAATTATTTCATATATTTTTTTCTG
>NC_090743.1:18624123-18629123 GCF_036898095.1 Palaemon carinicauda
CGTAAATAGGGCTCTATTGAAGGTCGAGATCGTTATGATAGAGGAAACGGAGGTGCCTTGGCGGAGGTCTGCGCTCTCTGAGTGCCTTTTCTACTTGTTTACACCTGGAATCGATAGAAAAATGAAAGAGCTTAATGTGAATGACGTTTTTTCACTGCTGTTGAATAAAGGTAAAATGCCTCTATGATTTTAGAAATGGATATTTTTGTAGGAGAATCAACACCTACAGTAATGTTTACAATTATAATTCTCCGTTACAATTATACAAAAAGAATTCATAAGAAGGAAACGAATATTTCTAGCATAAACCAATAAGGCAGTGAAAACCATCGCCGAATTATCTTAATTCCAGTGATTTTTTCTTATTGGTGCTGGAAGTCTTTTCAGGAAGAAGGTTTTACCAATCGGGTGGTGAAGTTCTGATAGACCTGAGTTAAATTGTGTACTTTCTGCGTGCGTTTTCACATGGAGGGTCTTAATATAAATGTAAAGGAGTGATCAGAATAAATTAAACGGCCAAAGGCTTTTGTAACTTAAATAGAATCCAGAGTTGATATTCATCTGGTTTGAATTGATTTAATGCAATGGAGACATCAACGATTGTTTTTGACTTGTTTCAGCTTTTTTGGTAAAAAGTAATTAATTACTGTAGTTACTTTGTAGGTTAATGAAAGAAATTGTGGAGAATCGTCAGTGAAAAGGAAATATGAAAGCGTAATTAGGATTGGTGTGATATTTTTTTACTTATATAAGAAAATAACTTCTAGGAGGCAACTACATACTGTCCAAAAAATATAAACATACCAAAAGTTCCAAAATATCTAAATGTTTCAAGAAATATTTTTAGATATTGATTCAAATTTTAGTTTTGCTTGTATTTATTTGATGAAATTCAACAAGAAAAGGATAAATAAGGATGACATATGTGTAAAATTTTGTGTAATATTGTGGAAATCATCTCTAGGTTCACAGACGAAGTGAGATTTTATCAGAAATCAGAATTACGCGAAGCTGCTCAGAAATACATTGGTTGTTTATTTAGGTTTGCATCTCGATGCCTCGAGGGAACTCGTGTGTCTTGGCATAATTCATGACGATCGCTTGGATGGGCAATTTCAAAATCTGATTCTCTTTCCTTTTGGGCAAATTCATGCTGTTAGGTGAAAATGAATATTGCATGAGTGTATTTTTCTTTATAAATATTTGTTAAAAGATAAAAGATTCGTGACAGGGAAAGAGAAAATTTTAAATGAATTCTGTTGAACGAGGAAAGGCGAACGGGAGCTTGTTTGTATTATATTGAGTTCAAGGTTGGAGATTGTTTTCAAAAGTGATGGAGGACAAAATGTTTTGACGGAAGTCTATATTTTTTACTTGAGGAATGCGATCGAATTTCCATAGAATTAAAAGTAGATAAAGAGGGACTGTTTGCAATAAGAGAGAAGTAAAATTGACAGATTAGTTTTACATTGAGAAAAATTAGATAACGAAAAATTCTGTTCACTTATTTTTTTTATTAGATAATTTCCTATTGGTCGTTTACAGTTAAAATTCAATTAAAGATTACAATTTTGTCAGTTATGAAAATAACTATTCAACAATATAGAGCATTTTGTCGTTTTCCTTGGAGCTAAAGAGAACTTGCCGTCAACATCCAAATACTATATATATGAATGAGCCGTGAAAAGAGATCAAATTTTTCAATATCGTAATCAGTATATTCTCGGGTTAAGCTTGAATAAAATAAATAATTAAAAAGAAGATAGATAAACATAATAGAATATTTCTAGTGTTTAAAATCTCCACCAACATTTTCCTGGAAAAGGCGAGGCTTTAAAAAAAGAAAAAAAAGCTTTGGCCATAGAACCGACCAAAACACAAAATAAAATTTGTGGTGTTCTGTCTCTGACTACTTGATTGGAAACTCTAATTGGTTTAGACTTACTTCAATGGGGACATGCGGTGGGTAAATGCCCTATACAGGTTAATGTCATTCATTTCAAATGAAGTTTTTATATATCGAGTAAGTATATGATTTGTGTAATATGATTAAATGATCATTACGATGAGCAAAATATGAAAACATTCATTAGTGTTTATTTTTATTTTGTAGATGATCTTCATGCACAAATATGTCAAAGAGCAAAGATGTTAATATTTTGTGTTTCTTTTAGATAATTGTTGACAGTTCATTTTGTATTACGGAAATTAAGGAAGAACACAGCTTTTGCAGTTTTCCAGATAACTGTAGCTGACTGACAGTTTTCTCTGAATTTTTGCGCTCGATCGATTAAAATCTTTATCGATTGATCCTGCAACACAGTTCAGTATTAGACATTGACCTATTTGATATTTGGTCAAAAGTTTTGTTATGGGAAAACTAAATAGTGGAAATGACACTTTTTACAATTACCGAATAAAAAAATTAATCCGAAAGAACACGTGCCATACTAATGTTTAACTCGTGTTTTTATATATGATTAAAAGTAATGTGAAAATTGCTGGTTGTACAACGCCTAAGGCGACACTGAAGGGTAATGGAATACTTCTGAAGAAACAGACCTTCAGAGAAAAACGTTTCTCATTAAAAGGATAAGAAAAGTTTGGACATAAACTTCTTCTGTTAAATAAGACACTTTTATAGTTCCTGACCGAAAGAATTTTCCTCGTTAACAACGGCCTTGAGGCTTAGAATAGTCTTCTACGGTTTCTAGTGTTTTCCTAAACTTTTCAGAAGTGATATTCATTTTATATCAAAGAAAGAATAGGAAGGATTGAGTGTATTTTAATGATTCTTATATGGTTTTTCTTGGCATTTTTGTTTTTTATTTTATATTTTTATTGATTTCCTCTGGTTGTAAGACCGACTAATTTTCCGCTCTAACACAATATCAACACTGATTTATTCTTGATTTATAAACCTATTTCTGTTTTTGAGAAGGACTACTGTTCTCATTCATGATTTTTTTCAGCTATTCCAAGTTTGCATATTATCATTTACTCAGTTTTTGTCGTGGAAAAATTATGCTGTAAAGCACGAGTCAATCCTTAACGTAATTTTATTTTTCGTTTATTGCCTTTTTCAGGAATGCGTATTTTCAACACTATAACTATGTATTCTATATATAAACCATCAGAAATTCATCTCTAGAAAAAGGCGACACATTTTCGGCCGTATAAGCCCTCTCCCCTCATACTGTTTGGAAATGCTTATCCTAAAATCAACTGATCTCATTTGTTCTACTAACTTTTCTATTTATAAAAGTGGATTCCATACCTCCTTCGGCCTTCCCGGAACACGAAGATTGTAATGGACTTTTATTCCATCCTCGTAATACTCTTCTAAAGTCTCGCACAGGAGTAACTTGACTCTACAAAGTTTCCCTCCACACGTCCATTTTGGAAAGTTATCCCAAAATGCCGAGTGCGTTGAGCCAGTCTCCCCCCCCCCCTTAACTCTTGATCTTTGCGGAAGTGTATCGAGCATCAGTTCTTAAATCTCTCTAAGAATGAGGACTGGTTACTTTGCTCTGTCAAGGCCTCCAACAAGTTAGTTGCTGAAGACGATTTTGGGAAAAGTTAAGGTGTTGCTTCAGGAAGATAAGGCTCTCTCTCTCTCTCTCTCTCTCTCTCTCTCTCTCTCTCTCTCTCTCTCTCTCTCTCTCTCTCTCTCTCTCTCTCTCTCTCTCTGTAGTATTTCCATGAACCCATTCCTCACAGAAATAACTTCCTGTTTTTGGAAAATAACATTTAGTTTATCATGATTTTCTGAAAAATAAAAAGTACAATGATTCTTTGAAGCATTTAACATTGCTGTAAAATTTCTTAAGAAAATACTAATTTCTTTGATACGAGTCCACCATATAAAAAAATCTTAGCCAATTTATGATATATAAAACTACGCAAACTGTACATATTATTTATTTATTTCCACGCTAGTTATTAAGAAAAAACGTATTTGTAGATGGGAACAGGAAATTTGGTCTTATAAACTGTATATCAGATTTATCTTATTTTTATTCATCTGTGAATGAAGAAATCATTGGTGTGATTCTCATATGAAGGTCTGGGATGACTTTGTGGGTTAATTGGAAATGAATTAGATTTCGTGATGGGTTGAAAATGCCTGGAACTCATTGGATAATTTCTGCCGATTTTAAGATTATTAAAAGCCAATTGGTAGCTATGTTATTAACAAGTATAGCTACATTTTTCCAGCTCTGTTTGTGGGGAACTGTATTTTACATCAATGTTAATTGTTTAATCCTATCGACCAACATTCAAAAGTGAAGATAATGTTTTTAATCATAAAGTTCATTAACAGAAAGTTCATGTTCTTTAATGAACCTAACTCCTATAGTCAATTCTTTTTAGTGAGGCAGATTTTCACGGACTCGCAGGGGTGCCCTTTTAGCTCGGAAAAGTTTCCTGATCGCTGATTGGTTGGGCAAGATAATTCTAACCAATGAGATAACAGGAAACTTTTTCGAGCTAAAAGGACACCTCTGCGAGTCACTGCAAAGGCGCCTCATTAAAAAATATTGAGTATAGATGAACGTTTGTGAGAAGCCCTTGTACATAAAATAGCTAAACATTTTCCTTTTTTATTATCATGATAGAATAAAAACAAAATGGAAAAGCAAAGGAAACTATCTCCCCTTAATCTTCCAAGAGAGATAAGGACTCGACCTCTTTGGGCCAAAATAGAATAAAAGAGATAATGAAGATCTGCTGTTTCTTATCTGAGTGGCTGGAGGCTTATTTAGAGGTAAAATATCATTTGGAAACTATCGAGTCCCATTTTCTATATACACAGAATTCTTTTAGTCTGAGACCAACAAGATTCGTTCGGCTCAATGTCATCTTGAAAAGGATCAAGATAAATGCCATTTGTCGCTCGAGATTTGTTATGGCTTATTTTCTTACTTCCGCCCATGCACATCTTGAACAGGGGTTAGAATTAGTTCGTTTATATTTCCAGAATCTTAAAGCTTCCATTT
>NC_090743.1:18634123-18651623 GCF_036898095.1 Palaemon carinicauda
GACTACAAGAAACTATCGAACTTGAGTGGGTTACGAACCCCAGTCTAGCAGATCGAGAGGGAAGGGGGGGGGGGGAGTGTCCAATAGGCTACCACAGCCACTGTATTGTGGTGAAATCTGATCTGTTTTCGGTATCATAAAATATCTATGGTGGTTTGTGGCGATTATGGAAATAAAAGAAAGGAGTTTTGATAGAATATGATAAAGTAAAGTAAATTCAATTAATACAAAGCAACATGGCTTATACTCAATATAAGGGAACGCATCACTATTCTTAGTTTATGAATCAGGCTCGAGTCATTTTGTCATTCACGAACAAGAAGGATTCTGTTTTAAGGTTGTGCGGTATTTAAATGAGTTTATTGAATTACCAGATTTTAAGACTGTTACAATGAACAAAAGTGGTGAAATGAATGGTGAATATTCTCAAACAGCTGCAATAAGCAACATGCAGTGCACACAAGCACTGTTATCCTACATACTGTTTATTTCAAAATACTGTTCAATCATCCAGTTAAAGCTTGAAATAATGGAAATCTGAAATTTGTATATTCCCGTTTAGCATGTTGTATGGTTAGATGTTATTTTCCTTATGCACATGCAAAGAGAGTGGATGAGTTGAGGCATTCATGTATTCGGTTAGATTGTGGCAAATTGTAGCTGTTGATTTATCGTTATCGAATTACGGTTGGCGTTTGTTGCGGTTATTAAAGATTGAAACATAGATATAAATTCAACGATGTTTTCGGAAGAGAAAGGACATGCACGATTGTGTAAATATATCTGATACAATCCTTTTAAATGAAAAGTGTAACTGAGCAAGCACCCACTACGCGGGAAGAGAGGAAATAGCCAATAGCAGTGGTCTTATGATACGTGGTGGGATCCTTCAGCCAATAGGAGAACGCTTACGAAATTTGAACCAATCATGAACCGCCAGACATAACCGGCTCGGCCGTCTTAGTGTACACATCCACATTTCTCGAGAATCTCGACGAACCACAGTGTTTGAAAGTTTCGCGGCTTATAAGTGTTGTGAAATAATTATCCTTTAATTTACGCATTTTGACAAATTTACATAGTCTAATTTAACTTGCACGATATACGGTATTCTTCAGTGTCTAGTCGACGTGCTGGTTGAGAAACTAGAACCTAGAAAATACTATATTAGTTAATAACAGCAAGTAATAAAAACGGGTTAAGCTAGGCCAACTCACCCGGGAAAAGTTAGTTACCTGGATTACTGCACTTATTAACTTTTGGTGAGTTGAACTTATTTTTCGTTGAGGACATTGTGATTTAAGTTTGAGATAAATTCCCAAGCTAATCTCATACCTCTCTCCTTACTACTTGAAACGTGGGTAAATTTACTGTATAGTTTCGAGCAATGCTAGACATTTAATTGAATATTTCCTTACATAATTGTCTGTGTTTCGAACGAGTTTGACCTTTATTTCTATGGGAAACGAGTACTTTCTAAGATACCGGATTCCCTTGAAAAGCAAGAATTGGACCAGTGTTAATTTGAGAATTTCGGGTGGGCGGAAACAAAACGATTGAAATAAATGTATGCAACCTAACCTTACGCATGACACTTGGTCCTTATCTCTTACGTGCGCCAGGTGGGGGGGGGGGGACGATGCTTTGTCACCTGTAACTCCTCCCCCCCCCTCAGTTTTTTAGTCTAATTAACGATGTCGACTACGGTCTACAGACTGCATACAACAAGAACCCTTTCCTCCTCTTGTTCTCGAACCCTCCAACCTTCCTTCGAAGTCGTAGATTAGAAAACCCTTCAGTACACACTAGTAAGGCTAGGCCTATTACCCATAACTTGTTCGGAACTAGAAGTTTTAGATGGACATTGGATATCCTCCCCGGACTTGGAACTATAATGTCATCTTTCTTATTCTTTGACAGTGACGTTAACAGTAAATGAGCATTACGTGATATGAAATGTTGAATGCTTGGTACGAACTAGATTAAATGATTGTGGAGGTCCTGTAGAGAGTAGGATTCCCCTGCTGTATAGGACCGGAAAAACAACCGTCAAAGTAAATATGTAAAAGGGCGCCTAGTGAAGTTTATTTAGCAATATTGTTATTTAGATAATCAAGGCCGTTGTTGAGAGTAGTTGGGTTGATATCATTGTTGCTCTTGAATATAATATTTTTCAGCATATTATTCTCGCTTCAGTATATATATATATATATATATATATATATATATATATATATATATATATATATATATATATATATAATGTTACATGAAAGTAAAAGTATCTTTAATAATTCTCCCACCTTTTTTTACAGTTAAATGGAAGCCTAGGCCTAAGGCTGAAGTTGAAAGTGTGCACACCATTTAAGGCCCTCAAGTATTCAAGTTTTCAACTGGGTTTGCTGTCCGGGAGAATCTTGGTGAGTGTTGAAATCATTGTTTTGCCAAAGAGGCTGTTTTATTAGGTGAAAGGAGGAAGGTCTTGATAAAACTTATGTTCAAATAACCTCGATAATCTTGTATTTGTGCAAGCAGTATCTTGGAACCAAGGTATAGAGAACACGGTATACTTCAGATGTTGCATTTGATTATGATTTTATTTTCATTACCACTGTGGTTATTTTTTTTTATTTTATTGTTATCGTTGCTTCGGTTGGTGTCCATTTATTGTGTTTGTTAATACAGCTTTATTGTTTTAGTGTTATCAATATATAGTGCTGAGATGCCATAACGGTGAACTTGATGTTTTAAAAAGTATAGTTATAGTACTATGAACCTATTATATTTCATTGTGAAGTTTTACTTATGTTCTGTTTCTTGTCTCATTACAGTATTCTATTCTACTTGCAAGGCACTTCTCCCAGTTTTGGAGGGTAGCCGATATATATATATATATATATATATATATATATATATATATATATATATATATATATATATATATATATATATATATATATATAATGATTATTATAGTTTGAGAGGACGCCAGTTTGGGCGATTGTTATTTTTCTGGATATTATGATTTATGAACATAAGGCATTATTAGGCGCTTACGTTGTTGTTCAAAATTTATGCTACAAACTAGGCCAACTTGATGAGTACTAGTTCAATGATCATCTTTAAGAAATGTCTAAATTTGTTTCACTGCATCATTGATGAGAATCTATTCAGTACTGAATCACTATACCAAGTTCACAGTAGTTTATAACATCTCGGAATGTTCAGGTCACTCCAACAATTCTATGGGTTAACATGTTACCCAAAGTATGTCTGATATAGGTAGTATGTTTGGCCAGGGCACCAGCCGCCCGTTGAGATACTACCACTAGAGAGTTATTGGATCCTTTGACTGGCCAGACAATAATGCATTGGATCCTCTCTCTGGTTACGGCTTATTTTTTCTTTGCCTACACATACACAGTAGTCTGGCCTATTCTTTACAGATTCTCCTCTTTCCTCATACACCTGACAACAATGATATTACTAAACACTTCTTTACCCAAGGGGTTAATTACTGTACTGGAATTGTTCAGTGTACTTTCCTCTTGGTAAGGGTAGAAGAAACTCTTTAGCTATGGTAAGCAGCTCTTCTAGGAGGACGACACTCCAAAATTAAACCATTGTTCTCTAGTCTTGGGTAGTGCCATAGCCTCTGTACCATGGTCTTCCACTGTCTTGGGTTAGAGTTCTCTTGCTTGAGGGTACACTCGGGCACACTATTCTATCCTACTTTTTATTTATTTTTTCCTCTTGATTTTTGGAAATGGTGTGTTGGGCAGGCTTAATAGAAGGGCCTGGGATGCCTGGTGGTTTATCAAGAGGTTGTCTTTTCCTTATCTGATTCTTTTTCTTCTCAAAACCATCCTTACTGTCCTCCCTTCAGTTAAAGTGGCTATCCTGGAGGGTATTTAGCCTTGTATGGTGTATTGGCTCCTCCATGTTGACCAGTTTTTCCGACTTTTTACTATAGTCTATGGGTTTCATCAATCACTTTATCTATAATTCTGTACATATTGTTTTGGTTATAATCCTTTTTAATCTAGTTTTCAACTATAATGTCTCTTTTTTTTATTACTATTAATTCTTATGCTGTCTTGAGACATTGGGCGAAATCCAGGACCAGTACGTCCTAGATTTCGTCAATGTCGTCTTCTGTATTGCAATATTCGTGGTCTTCATGCAAATATTCAAGACCTTACAGTTGCGTCCAGACAGTATATTCTTTTGTGCTCAGAAACTTTGGTTTCTAATACGAGGCACTCATCTGAGCTCCTTATAATGTTGAAACGTGATGCCATCCCTAGGGCCAGGGGAATGGTGGTGTATATTAGGACTGAGTACCCAGCTTCTCATAAGTCCTGCTATCAATGTGGATGTCATGAGATTTAGGTAATAAAAGTTTGTGGCAGGCTTAACAACTTTTATTTGTGTTCGATCTACCAGAATCCAGACATGAATGATTCTATCTTCGATTGTCTTCTTACCATTATGGCTAAGATACAAGAAGATGATAGAAAGGTTTCTTTTGTCTTTGTTGGTGATTTTAATGCTCACCATAGGGAGTGGTTAAATTCTATCTCCTACCGATCGCCATGGCTTAAGAGCTTTAGACTTTGCCTCTGAATTAGGCTGTGAGCAAATCATAGGTGAAGCTACTCACAGGTCTGGAAATTGCTTGAACCTCGTATACACGGACTCTCCTGGCGTTATAACTAGTAAGGGTGGTTCTCCAGTCGGGACATCTGATCATGCATTGATTTCATTAGTAGTGAAGACTGAGCAGCCTGTCCCTGATGTATCATACTCTTGTAAAATTTATATGAAATCCCAAGCAGACTGGAATGGGATTTTGCATGATCTTTTGTGCTTGATTTGGTCACAATTATATAGTAGTGTTGATCCTGGTGTCCCTTTGAATGAGAATCTAGTCAACATAATTGATAGGTGCATCCCTTTGTGTGTGCTAAGATACCGAGTGAAGGACAAGCCCTGGTTCAATGATGATTGTAGACGTGCTTATTTGGAGAATCAGGAGGCCTAGCATCTTTGGAAGGGTAACAAATCAGATTTGTCCTGGAATAACTATACTCGGCTTCGAGCTTTTGCTGAGAGTTTATGCCTCAACTGAAAAGGAATACAATTTAACCATAAAAGAAACCCTTTCTGGTACAACTCAGGAACATAAATGGTGGTCTACCCTTAAATATGCACTCTTTGGTGTAGATGCAACAGTTCCTCCTTTACTTAAACCAGGTGGCTCAGTCACTCGCTGTCCAAAGGAAAAGGAAACCTTTTGGCTGATGTTTTTGACAGTAGACAAAGTAATGAAAAACTTGAACTTCCTCATTCCTGTTTTCCTGAGGCTAAACTAACTAGTTTAGCTTTTCGATCTCGTGAAATTAAAGCTCTGTTGGTGGACCTTGATGCTTAAGGAGGTGTAGACCCAAATGTATTTTTCCTTTGTTTTTATAAAGACTGCAGATTTCTTAGCTCCAAAGTTATCTGTTATTTTGCGCAGGTTAGCAAGAAGAGGAGCTTTTAGCCCTTGTTGGAGAATTGGTAATGTTACTCCTCTATTTAAATGTGCTTGTGGTAGCTCAAGTCCAACTGATTACCGCCCAATTTCCATAACTCCCATATTATCTAAAGTTTTTGAACGTCTTCTGGCAAAACGTCTTAATAGGTTTGCTGAAGGTAATCATTTATTCCCTGGTTTGCAATTTGGTTTTCGTAAAGGCCTTGGAGCATGTGATGCCCTTCTTACAATCTCCAATGCTTTACAGAAATCCCTTGATTGTGGTCAGGAAGTTTGTATGATTGTCCTTGATTTTAGTGCTGCCTTTGACCGTGTTAATCATGAGGCCCTTGTTTTCAAACTCAAACAGTTGGGAGTGGGTGGGTCGTTTCTTAGCATTATTATTGATTTTTTAAATAATAGATTTCAAAGAGTATAGGAATGTGATATCCGGTATTCCACTGGGTAGTGTTCTTGGCCCATTACTTTTCATACTATATACACATGACATGTGGTTTAGCCTAGAAAACAAGCTTGTTGCATATGCAGATGATGCTACTCTCTTTTCATCAATTCCATCCCTGAATGTAGATCTGGGGTTGGTGAATCCCTTGATAGAAATCTAGCTAAAATTGGTGCATGGTGCAAATTATGGGATGTGAAATTGAATCCTAACAAAACTCAAAGTATGATTTTGAGTAGGTCAAGGACGGTGGCTCCTCAACATCTGGATCTCGGTATTGATAATGTTTCTTTAAATTTGTATGACTCTTAAAATTTTAGGTGTGATTCTCGACAGCAAATTTACTTTTGAGAAGCACATTAGGTCTGTGTCTTCTTCAATTGCACAAAAAATTGGCTTATTGAGAAAGTCTTACAAGATTTTTGGTATTCAATCTATTCTGAAGAGGTGTTTTAGTTCTTTCATTCTGCCTTGTTTTGAGTATTTTTCTCCTGTCTGGTTTTCAGCTGCTGATTCTCATCTTAATTTGTTGGACAGAAACTTACGGTCTATTAAATTTCTTATTCATGAACTAGATATTAATCTTTGGCACCGTCGTTCAATTAGCTCATTATGCATGTTGCATAAGGTTTTTCATAACTCTGACCATCCTTTACATTCAGATCTCCCTGGACAATTCTATTCTGTTCCTAATACTAGGCAGGCAGTTAATTCTAATAGCCAGGCCTTCTCCATCATGAGGCTCAATACTACACAGTGTTCTAGAAGTTTTATTCCAGCTGTGACCGAGTTGTGGAATGATCTTCCTAATCGGGTGGTTGGGTCAGTGGAACTTCGAAGGTTCAAGGTTACAGCTGGTGTTTTTATTTTGACCATGCTGGCATGAGTCTTTTTATAGTTTATATATGACATATCTTTTGATTTTGGTCTCATGCCATGGGGAAACACTAACTGTCGCCTAAGTACATATATTCATTAATAATCCCTAGAAGTTCGTCCTTAATTAACCCTTACATATGATTTCTATGCATTTTCATTGAGCATCATCATAGTTTTTCTCATATCCATTTTCAGTCGTACATTTCTGCTTTCTCTATTCAAATCCTCTATGATTTGTAATTCCTCCCATGATTCACTAAGTACAACTGTTATCTTGAATGTTAAATTGTTAGGGTATCCACGTTGATGTTAATTCCTACTTTTTCCAAATGAAAACTTAAAAACTACATTCTAGGTCCGCTGTGACTAGTTTAGGAGAAATGGGATCTCCTGGTCTAACTCCTTTCTCAATTGGAATGTTCTTACTAGCATTATGTAGTTTTGAGATGGTTGTGCTTCCTCTTCTTGTATAGATATCTTCCAGTGTTCTAAGATAGGATTCATCTGTTTCTTGGTATAAATGGCTGTCATTACTGAAGAAATTTGAGAGAATTAAAAGCCTTCTCATAATCTCTAAATCTCTACATAGTGCTTTGTCATACTTTGCAGATTTTTCTAGTAGTTGGTTATTTACATGGATATGGTCAGTTGTTTCTAAAGTCTGCCTGCTCTCTTGGTTGATTGAAGTCTAGCTGTCTTTATATTCGGCCTAATATGATCTTTGTGAATATTTTATATGTTATGGAGAGTAAACTTATTCAAAGTTAATTTATCAGGTCTTTTGTGTCTCCTTTTTTGGAATTGATATAATAATAAAGTATTCCAAGTTTTAGGTACATAACATTCTTGCAGTTATTTTGTATAAAGTTCAGTGAGTTTTACTTCTGTGAAATGTCTATTTATCATTAAATCACTTATTAGGCCATCTTCTGTTTGGTGTTTAGTCTCCTTTCATGCTTTTTAATGCTTTCTTTACTTTTCTGGCTCAGATGTTTCATGATTTCTATTGGCAAAGTTATTTCTTATATCACTTCTAAAACATTGTATAGAAACCCTCTGCAATTTTAATCACTCCATCCCATTTGTTTCCATTTTGATCCTTTAAAGCAAATATATGTTGGTGTCCTTATCCAAGTTGTTCTTTTCATCAACTTGATGCCTGTCCCTTTCTGAAGTGCATCCACAATTTTAGTCTAGTCATGTTTATTATTGTTTTTAGGTTTTTTTTTTTTTCCTCTGATTATAGTTCATCTCTTATGGAGTTTACCTTAATTTCCATTTTTCCTTATATTTTAGTTTTGTTCTGATAGTTTTCCTTGATCTTGTTTAGGAACTTTTCCACCTATCCCTTGTGCCGATTCCAATACAAATTATGTTAGATTACTATCCATTTCTTGTTTACTTGTTTACATTTCGTCATGTAGTTTGGAGTACATATTTTGTATTGCTAAACGAAATTTTTCCCTTATTACAAGATCGTTTATTTTCCTTCTTAAAATTAGTTTTTTCTTTCCTTAGATCTAGATAAATTTTACCTCCCACTATTTTTTGGTTGCTTGATTTTAACAGGTTTAACACTGTTACATCTTTTGCTAAATTAACTTTTTCCCTTGAGCATAGAATCTATTTCAATTTTCGTTCCTTCGTTTGGGCTTCTAAATGTTCATTTTCTATGTTCTTTTTAATAGAGTAAGGTGTTCACAATGTTTAAATTGTTTCTTCCAGCTAATTCTACAAGCATGTCATTCCTTGTACCTACTCCAAATCTACCAACTTGTTTGTCTTCTTTATTTTGACATACTTTAACACTGAAATCACCTAAAGCAAATTTAGATAGATTCCTAGGTTTTTTTTTTTCAAAAAAATCTCCAGATCTTCATGAAAATTTTCTATTCCTCGTGGGATATTATTGGTGCATTTATTTTAATTATCTATAGTTGACACCGCTTATTTAGTTAGGTAACCAATCCTGCAATTCTATCTCTGACACTAGAATATTCTTCTGTTATACCTGCAATATTTTTATTAATAAATAAAACCTTTCCATTTCGTTTGTTCTTTTTATTTCCTCTAAAGAAAAATATATGACCCCCCTTTATCTCTAGAAGATTTCCCAGTTCACCTAATTTTATTTAATTCGTCTATATCCCAATTTATTTATTTCACCTCTCCTAGTAACACAGCAAGATTTTCTTCCTTAGGATGTTGACATTGCACGATGCAAGGTTCAATTTCGAAAGGTGGCCTGTTCTAATACAGAGATTTTTAGCGCTCTTGCAGTGGTAGGCTACGTATCTGGGGCCACCTTGGGTGGGGCAGTTGATCCATTGCCACTGTGGACTGGGGGCCAAGATGGGGGTGGTTTTATCCATGTCTGGGTTTTGGACAGTTCATCACCACGCAGGTCACTGCAGATTGGTGATGATGGGAGACTTTGGTCTGATTGTTCACGGAAACCAACGTAGTAGGGGTGGCCCTGACCAGTAGAGCTTTACTGATCATGGTATTATGTAAATTTTTCTCACCTTTTAACTTTTTAAGGTATCCCCACTCAGGAAAGGATATATATATATATATATATATATATATATATATATATATATATATATATATATATATGTGTGTGTGTGTGTGTGTGTGTGTAAGTATGGTTTACAAACATGTATTACACATATATGTATTTGTTGATATCCACTTTAGGTTAAAATATCTTAAATTACGGTAATCAGACCTATCGTAGGGGGAATTATCTGTACCGTAGGGTAATAAACGGCGTACTCACGATACTGTTACCTTGTTTGTATATATAAAAATAATGTCGTCTTCTTTTCAAACAATTTAGGATAGTGATAAAATTCTATTAAAAAGGGGAACATGTTTTAGGGTAATGCAGACCTCCCTCATGGATACTCCGAAGTAGAGTTTTACCCGGGGGGGGGGGGGTGTTTGCACGAGTGAAGTAATAATTATTGCATGAACTCATATGAGATATACTGTCTTATCACCCGTTTCCATGTCAAATTTATAGACTGAACTATAGTACTATATGTAAGGATAAAAAGTGGAAATGGGTAAATCAGTCACTATTTATTGTGTAAGCTACATCATCTCTCAGTCTAACTCACTACTGTCCAAAGAGAATATAATTTTTTTTGCCTCATATTAGGTCTACGTGAAATGGATGTCCGTTATTTTCCTTTATTCATTCTTAGCTCACAGATGTTTCATTGCAGCCTCAAGCTTCAATAGCTGAGAGCTGTTATACATTATTGTAACGAATAACACTCACAAAAGCATTACAAAAGCATGTGATTAATGGTTATGTCGTCATTGTGATTCATGAGGGTTGGAATTATCTGTATAGTTAGAAATAAACTTAGATTGTGTTAATAGTGATGATTAATTAGAATAGCAATTGCAGACTTATAAATACTGTTATACATTCTTTAATATGAATTGTATAAGTTACCTGCTTGTTGATATCTGCTTGAATTGTACAGGTGTTATCAGTTGGCATATGAGTCATATTGGCTGATTGGTGACTATGAATGCCTGGCAGGTGCGGCTAATCGTGAATGAAGTACCCACCAAGTGGATGTGTGGCTCGTTTGGACCATTCTACCTACCTACTGAATCCAAGTGGGGAGGTAAAATACATATCACCACTTATGTAAGAAATACTGTATGCAACCGCTTGGAAAAATATTTGTTTATTTGCGATACAAAATGTACGTGTCATTTGCTTAAATTTACTACGTGATAAAAATTGAATAAACAAGTTGCCCTCATTCGTAAATGAAGTTTAGTCGACCTGTTTAACAAATTTAGACCTGCTAAACAAGCATATATGTTGTAATATCTCGACTTCGTATGTATTTTGTCCAGTGTGTAACATTATCAAGTACAACAAATCTTCACTACTAGTATTATTATTGATAACTCCAATAACATTTCAATCTCACCAATCAACAACGTTTACAAATGATGGCCATAGCCATGGTGCCAGTTCACGCTGCTTCGAAGAGCGTTCGATGAAGGGAATGGGCTATAATGAGACGTTGTGGGGAGATCTCTTCCTTGGTAGATGCAAAGAGGGCTCATGGTCTTCAGGCAGTCTTCGTCAGTTATGTAGAAGGAATGCTCATAGGAAAGGCTGGCGCACTGCCCCTTCATCACCTTCTCAGGGGCCTGATAGTAGCGATCGCAAATGGTCTCTGACGTGGCCGTTGTGACATTTCGTTGGATGCAGGTGGGGCTGTACCTGTTGACAGAAGTGGACAAGACTGAGTTTGTCTCATTGCAAAGACTGACTAGAAGTAAAAACACTGTGGATTGCTGTGGAGTTTACAAAATCCTTTGTGTAACTGCATTAGCTTTTGGGACTGCCAATGCTTACAGATATTATGTACCTAAATATCTGTATAAAAAAATAATATTGCAGAAAAAGGATTTATTGAAGCTTGGCCCAAAAAGTAAGAAGCGTTTTGAGTAATATAATATTTCGGTCTGAATCATCTTACCTCGTCGCCCAGAAGGGAGATCTCATCTCCATAGGGGAGCCATCCAGCCATGTCCATCCAACAGTGGTATTTGCGATTGATCCCCCAATCCAGAAATTAGAGGACAGCTCTGTAAGAAAAACATTTTCAATCTGTTGAAAAAACCCCATGTCATAATTGCCATTTTATAATTTTCTATTCTATAAATAAGTTTTTTTCTTTTAATAAAGAATATCAATAAAAATACATTAATCTTCAATACCATTCCGGAAAGTATCTGTGAAAATCAGAAAATTTGACTACATCGATTTAAAAAAAAATCTTTAGAGGATTTTCTTCCTTTGGGGAAGAACTAAGAAAATTTTGACCAGCTTAGTTTTATATGATCCAGACACCAATATTGAAATACAGTTTAATCATTCAAAGAAGGACAGGAAGAATGTGGAAGAGGTATCTTGATGTAGAACCTCACCGTATCTCTGCAGGTGTCGAACTATTTCTGCAAAGTGGCTGGTGTTCTTAATCGTCAAGAGGTCGCCGTCCAAGACGCCACAAAATGCACCAGCTTCGGCCCAGCTCATCTGTACAGAAGACAATCCCCATGTTGTCATAAAAGAACGGAAAAAGGTTCAACCCTATGAATGAAATAGGTTTCAAACCAAATATTACATTAGATGAAAACTACCGTGGACTATTGAATTCGGTATATTATCACAAAGAATAATACATAGTTTATTCAATACTTAGTAGATTATGTAGGTTTTTATGTGGTATGTTAAACGTATTTTTGGATTTTATTTTACTCCTGTGAAAATTATGATTACGACTAAAATTATGCAATAATTGAATTACTTTACCATTAAAATTATGCAATTATTGAACAGAGTTATAGTTCTGGAAAGTGAAGAGAAACATCGTAAGTTAATCAACATAAAATATTGTGTTACCAAATGCACTATATGGATGTGAATCACATGAAGACTGTTCATTAACCATTGGGACCTGGACTAATGTACATAGAGTGACAGAAATAGACAGATGGAGATTTCCACTTACGAGGCCTATGTGGAAAATTGAGAGGCACTGATCTCCTACCAGTGTGTACATCTTGGGGCATCTATCGTGTGAGATTGAGTTGGGCACGGCTAAGTGGAACTTCTCTGCCAATTCCTTCGATTTCTCAAGATTATTTTCTGTGAAGGGAAAGAAAACAAAATTATATGTTCAATGAAGGTTTCTCTCAAGTTCTTTGTTATATTTTGGTTGTGAAAGATATCAAAAGCAAATCTGAACTTGGTGCCGTACCTTTTACATAACCTTATTTATACTGTTGTTGCGATAGGTTTACTTGTGAATTCACCTTATGATAGGAAGACTTTACTAGTTACTTAACTCTTTATAATACTTTAGTGGGAAGAGATTATTTTATTAAATGAATTCAGTCTGTGAAAAAAATAGCTTACCTCTTATTTAACTTTGTTTATACTGTAATGGGAATAGATTTAGCTGTGAATTCACCCTGTGATAAGAAAGAAGAGTGTACCTTTTACTTAACTTTATTTGCACTGTAGTGGGAATAGATTTTCCTGTGAATTCACCTTATGATAAGGAGAGTTTACCTGTTACTCAACCTTTTTTTATACTGTAATGGGAATAGATTTACTTGTGAATTCATCTTATAATAATGAGAGTTGACCTGTTATTTAACCTTATTTATACTATAGTGGGAATAGATTTACTCATGAATTGACCCTATGGTAATAAGAGTTTTCTTGTTACCTAAGCTTATTTATACTGTAGTGAGAATAGATTTACCACTGAACTCACATAATAATAAGAGTTTACCTTTTACTTAACCTTATTTATACTGTAATGGGAATGAATTTACCTCTGAATAAAATTCTCCTTTTGGTATCGGTATACCTGTTACTTAGCGTTGTCTATACTGTAGTGGGAATAGATTTACCTGTGAATTCACTTTATGATGAGAAGAGTTAATATGTTACTTAACTTTGTTTATAACCAGAGAATTGTATGTTTTGATTATATTATTTCATTCGAAAAAAATTACCTGTTATTTCTCCCAGTAGAGAGAACTTGTCGAGTTTATCAATCCTTCCAGACCGAAGCATCTGCAGTAAATAAATATAAAGATAAATGAATGATTGAGATTCACGAATTTACATTTTTTTCAGAATTAATCAGGAAATTTATTTTAATTGCCTTCATTTTTTTTATATAAAACCGATTATAATAAAAGAAATTAATAATTTTCCGTACCGTATTATATTTTTTGTCTTGAAAATTTAGAGCAGAAATATTAATGATTTTTGTCTTTAAAACACGAATACCGAAATATGTTCTTTATCATGCATGCAGAAAATTACATATAAAAAATAGATAAAGTAAGTCTACCGGTTTATACACCAAATAAGATAAAATTAAAGAAATAAAATCACGTATTTACCAAACAAACACGCAAGTCCAGGTTGCCCTCACAGTGGGGAGCTTCCGAGAAACAGTACTCTGAGATCTTAACGCATTTGGTCTCTCCATTCCTTGTACACTCCACGTAGTTATTCTGGCATAAGGTGTTCCTCCATATCTTTTTAAAGGACAGAAATAGGTTTTGTAATGGCCTGAATGACACATTCGCAGTTGTCATTCAACTCAATCTCATTCTTAGACAACCACTTCTATCATTCGAGCATTTAACCTTTCCCCAATTCAACCAACGTTACTCACTCTTGATAACCAATAAAGATTTATAAAGTACAATTATCTTCAGATATATAAATTGATTCTCTTAATGAATTGATTAGCATACAGTTATCACGTGAACCACACTTACAGCACATAATTCCGGGTCTTCGTCAGAGGCATCCGCGCATGAGTTATAATCACCGCAGATGGAAGAATGGGAGATGCACTTAGTGTCATTGTTGCAAGCTATGTAGTCGTTACTGCAGCCGATGACAACTGAAAAAGATTAAGATTCGTTACTCGTGATTGCATAGTCATCATCTCGAGGTGAAAGAGAGACACAATGAGTGAGAGGTAGATGTGCTATCATAAATAATAGAGGGAAATGAAATTGTTAACCCAAACACCCGCTATTATTATTATTATTAGAAGCTAAGCTACAACCCTAGTTGGAAAAGCAAGATGCTGCAAGCCCAAGGACTTCAACAGAGAAAAATAGCTCGGTACGGAAAGGAAACAAGGAAATGAATACATTATAAGGGAAGTAATACAATCAAAATAAAATGTTGTAAGAACAGTAACAACATTAAATTAGATCTTTCATATATAAACTTTAAAAACTTAAAAAAAACAAAAACAAGAAGATAAATAAGAGAGAACTGCGTTCCCGAGTATACCTTAGAGAGAGAGAGAACTCTAATCCAAGACAGTGGAAGGCAATGGTACAGAGGCTATGGCACTACCCAAGACTAGAGAACAATGGTTTGATTTTGGATTGTCCTCTTAGAAGAGCTGCTTACCATAGCTAAAGAGTCTCTTCTACCCTTACTAAGAGGAAAGTAACCACTGAACAATTACAGTGCAGTAGATAACCCCTTAAGAGTAGAATTGCTTGGTACCATCAGTGTTGTCAGGTGTATGAGGACAGAGGAGAGTGTGGAAAGAATATGCCAGACTATTCGGTGTATGTGTAGGCAAAGACAGGATGAGCCATAACGAGAGAGAGGGATCCAATGTAGTACTCTCTGGCCAGTCAAAGGACCCAATATCTCCTTGGCCAACCTTCTACAGAGAGAGAGAGAGAGAGAGAGAGAGAGAGAGAGAGAGAGAGAGAGAGAGAGAGAGAGAGAGATGTAATTATGAAATATTAATATCTGAAATATTGTTAGAAAAATCAAATTTTCTCTTTGAAAGTACTAATGCTTTTATACTACTACTAATGATTCACTTACCCTGCATTCCTGCGGAGAGAAGCAGCAGTAAGGCAATTGATTTCATCTTGCCAATGAGTTCCTACAATGTTTGCAATCAAACCTGAAATTAGAAAATGTATCATTCATTAGTTGTCCGAGTATCCTTGTTCCTCTTTTGTATGCTTGACATGAACAATGAGAAACTAGACGACTGCAAGGCATCT
The DNA here is from genome assembly GCF_036898095.1 of Palaemon carinicauda. Classification (NCBI taxonomy): domain Eukaryota; kingdom Metazoa; phylum Arthropoda; class Malacostraca; order Decapoda; family Palaemonidae; genus Palaemon; species Palaemon carinicauda. The sequence continues at coordinate 18,649,603 of NC_090743.1, forward strand.
TAAGTCTATTGTGTATTGTAAGTTCAGGCGTTACAACGAGTCTATTCGAATGGCTTGATGCAATTCCTAATAGCGAGCTGCTGACACCATAACTCATCATGCCTAGATGATCTGCTTCAAAAATGTTTTATATGTAATTCACCTGGGCTTATAGCATCCGGGTTTTCCAACTAGTGTTGTAGCTTAGCAAGTAATAATAATAATAATAATAATAATAATAATAATAATAATAATAATAATAATAATAATTTGTTGCTTGGACAGACATGAAGAGGGTGGGGTGGGGGTTAGTTCAAGGACAGACATTGTGTTCTATATTTTGTTTTGTGGGTTTTTATGGAATTTATTATTATTAATTATTATTATTATTATTATTATTAGTAGTAGTAGTAGTAGTAGTAGTAGTAGTATTTGTGTTAACAGTGGTATTATTAAAACATGAAATATTGAAGAAAAACGAGAGAGAGAGAGAGAGAGAGAGAGAGAGAGAGAGAGAGAGAGAGAGAGAGAGAGAGAGAGAGAGAGAGAGAGAGAGAGAGAAGTAGGAGTTACAAAGAACTCTTGAGAGAAATGGAAATAGGAAAGATTTTCCTTGGAGACAAAGGTCATGACCCAAGATCCAAGAGGTCCGTCTTATATTATTATTATTATTATTATTATTATTATTATTATTATTATTATTATTATACTTACAAGCTAGGCTATAACCCTAGTTAGTAAAGCAGGATGCTATAAGCACAAGGTTTCTAACGGGGAAAAATAGCTTAGTGAGTAAAGGAAAATAGAATATCTTAAGAACACTAGCAACATAAAAATAAATATTTTGTATATAAACTGAAAATTTAACAACACAAGAGGAAGAGAAATAAAATAGCATAGTGTGCCCGAGTGTACCTTCAAGCAAGAGAATTCTAACCCAAGACAGTGGAAGACTATGGTACAGAGGCTATAGCACTACCCAAGACCTATTCTCTTGGCATTTGGTTTTCATTGTCATACTGAAGCTTGCACCAGTCTGTTAAGGTTTGCTGTCAAAACCTTCTCATTACCTGATCGATGACTCCATCTCTATTTGCTAACTGCTACCAAGCTGTGGGATTCTCCATCTGCTTCTGCTTTTTCGTTCAAAAAAGCGATGTGGATAAATGAGAAGGAAATGCAGGTTTCAATTTATAACTATCTTTAAGCTAATTTTCAACATTACGTTGTTCAAGTTCAGGTGTTCATTGTCATTTGTTTGTTTATACCTCCGGCAAAGTTTTTGTTGTTTATGGACACCATAGTGAGTATAGGAATGTGATGTCTGGTGTTCCTCAAGATAGTGGTCTTGGCCCATTACGTTTGATACAATGTACACACGACATGTGGTTTGACATAGAAAAGAAGCTCATTGCATATGCAGGTGACGCAAGTCTCTTTGAGTTAATTCCATCTCCTGAAGGTAGATCTGGTGTTGCCGAATTCCTTAATGTAGATTTAGCTAAAAATTAGTGAATGGTGCTAATTGTGGGGCATGAAGTTTAACCCTAACAAATCTCAATGTATGTTTGTAAGAAGGTCAAGGGCAGTAGCTCTACAACATCCGGATCTCATCACTGATAATGTTTTTTTTTTAAGTGTATCAGTTTTAAAATTTTAGGTGTGATACTTGATGGCAAATTTACTTTTGAGAAACAAACTCGGTCTCTCTCTTCCTCAATTGCACAAATAATAGGATTATTGAGTATCTAAATATTTTCGGTGATCAATCTTCTGTGAAGAAGTGTTTTAATTATTTCATTCTGTCTTGTTTCGAGCATTGTTCTCCTGTGTTGTCTTCAGCTGTAGAATCTCATCTTAATTTGTTAGACATGAACTTACGGTGTATTAAATGTCTTATTCCTGATCTAGTAGTTAATCTCTAGCACCATCCTTGCATTCAGATCTCCTCAGACAGTTCCCTCCTGTTCGTAATACTAGGCAGGCAGTTAATTCTAATAGCCAGGCCTTCTCCACCATAAGGCTCAATACTACACAATATT
>NC_090743.1:18656623-18661623 GCF_036898095.1 Palaemon carinicauda
GACACTATAAGATGTTGGTTGATATCTGTGTTGATGAAATAAGTTATGCAACTTCATTATACTTCATGCACCATGCCAAGAATATCAAGATTATGATAAATTCACCTGTTTTATTTAATGCCTCTCCAGTCATTTTCCATATCTTTTATTTATGTAAGTTATTTCTATACATCTTGTTTGCCATGTCAAACATCTCCTCATACCCTTAAACAAGTTCAATTAAACTCTCATACATGGTGTCAATAACAAACTAATTCTAATTTTTATGACTATATATACTATGAGGAAAAGTCGAGGTTGTAGGCCACAAAACGATCGGGTACGATACAGGTCCTCGTTCACACGAAACATCATCCACCCATTGGTTGCGACGGATGGCTAACGTCCGTCAAACCGGCCGGGATTTCTTGGAAAGACACCTAGACGCCGTTTAACCGACGGCCAGCCTGTCGGAAAGAAAACGGGTCGTGTGAATCGGCCTTTACCTGGAGATTCTTGTGGCCGGCAATATGCTTGCAGAATATTTCCTAAATTCCATTCACCCCCTCCCCCGACTCTCCCTCTCTTACGAGACTGGTTTTGCCCCGGGTTGCTTACGACTACTTAACAACAACTTTTTTTAGCGCACTAGATTGTTTAGTTGAAGGAATGATACCGGTATATGTAATGAGAAAACAAAAATCATTAACGTATGGAATGAATTCATAAACTACTCATAGAGAGAGAGAGAGAGAGAGAGAGAGAGAGAGAGAGAGAGAGAGAGAGAGAGAGAGAGAGAGAGAGAGAGAGGGGGGGGGGGGACGGTATTTATAAATACTCCCTGTTTCCTTTTCATGGGAAATTCGAATTAACTTGGCGACAAGAATCCAAAGGACTGCTGTTATGGTATTGGACAGGTTTTGATCAGGTAAACACGATTCACTTATTAAATGAAAGCCTTTGATCTCTATTGTACACTTTAGATCAACCAGCTAATAAAAAAGATAAAAAAATGAGTATGACAAACCACTGTTTATGGCATTTATAGACTATGAGAAAGCCTTTAATTCTGTCAAAACCTCAGCATTAATGAAAGTCCTTCAAAGACAAGGAATATATGAATCTTTTGTTAGAACACTTGAAGATATCTATACAGGGATTACAGCAATCCTAAAACTACATAAAAAATGTGAGAATTTCGATTGAGAAAGGAGTCAGAAAGGGGGACCTCACCTTTTCTAAATTATTCACAGCATAACTAGAAGTTTTTGAGAATTTTAATTGGGAAATGTATGAACTAATATTAATAAGTATTAATGGGGAATACCTTAACATTGTAAGATTTGTTGATGACATAATTGTGTTGAGTGAATGATGGGAGGAATGCAAAAGTTGATTGATTTTAATACAGAAAGCAGAAATGTAGGACTGAAAATGAATAAGATTAAAATTGAGATATGTTCAATGAAAATTCAGAGACAACAGTTAAGAGTTATAGACGAGCATCTAGAGATATTTTATCAATATACGTACCTAGGACAGGCAGTAGGTGCTTCCCCCAGGACACGAGACCGAAATTAAAAGGAGGATAAGCATGGAATGGAGAGCTTTTTGAAAACAAAATAGGATTATGAAACGTAAAGTGCCACTCTCTCCAAAATGAAAAGTATTTAATTAGATGGTCTCACCAGTTTTAACTTTTACATCAGAAATTTAAAGCCTTACTAAATCCTTAGAACATTCTCTAGTTATAACTCGGAGACCTATGGAAAGAATTATGATGGGAATGTCATTGAGACCGAAAAAGTGCTGATTTTCTTCATTTAAAAACCCATTTGAAAGAATTTTTTACGAAAAGTTGTACTTTGTAAATTTGGTATATATATATATATATATATATATATATATATATATATATATATATATATATATATATATATATATATATATATATATATACACATACATACTGTACATACTGTAAGTGCTGAAATGTTCTATTTATTCGTGTTTAAATAACATAAATTGGTAAATATAAAAAACGAAGTAGCAAATTCCCTCCGAAAATTTCATGTTTTAAGAAATTGGGTTTTAATTTTTTTAGACATTGATTGAAAAGACTTCAGTAGGATATTAGTGTTGATGAAAAGCAGGATGAATTTAGCTGCAATTTTCCTCATCACTAGTAGAGCCATCAATAAGGGGAGAGGTGGGGGGGGGGGAACTTGACTCCCCAAGACTAAAATTAGCCCCCCCAAGCCTGAACTTGCCCCCTTCATCCCAAGCCCCAAGAAGTAACAGCGGCTGGTTTTCCATTATCCCTACCGAAAATCAAATGTGTAATCACTAACCCCACATTTAGTTGTATATATGCATACATACATATATATATATATATATATATATATATATATATATATATATATATATATATTATATATATACACATATATATATGTATATATATCTGTATATATGTATGTATATATATAATCATTTTAATACTACATTTAGTTATATATATATATATATATATATATATATATATATATATATATATATATATATATATATATATATGACTCAGACAGCTGCAGGCAGTAAATTAAGATCAGGGTTACAATTGTTGCATACTTGAATCGTGCCAAGCCGACAGAAACCGTCATCAATATCAGTGATGACGGCCAAAACATTTTGAGCATCCCAAACCTTAATCACAGTCAAGTATGGAAATGCTCTCTAGCACCAGGATTAACTGGAGGAAGCTTCTTGTCGGAAGTTTTTTTCATATTTTCAGCTGGCACCTCAAGATTTGCTGTTGCATCTTCAAGATTACAAACAACTTTTTTCTTGTTGAAGCACATCGGACACAACTGGAACAACATACCCTTTTCCATCACTGTATCTATGGCCACACATGACATGATTATAACGGACACTATCTGGGCATTGATGACCACCACGTGTAGCCCTAGAACACACACAACACAAGAAAGTTGTAGACACCTTATCATTTGTTGTATATGCTGGTTCTGCATAAGGACACACAACTGGAATAATATACCCTTCTCCATCACTGGACCCATAGCCACACATGACATGATTATGACGAGCACAATCCGGACATTGATGACCTCCACTTTAACATGAAAGACATCGAGGCAGTTGCGGAGCACTAGAGGAAGGAGATTCAAGTTCAAGGTCGGTTTCTTTATAAGATAATATGGCCATGTAATTTCCTAAAATGAGGATCTTCCTGGAAGTGATTTTACTGAGTTTCACCCACTTACAAGATCAATATAATTAGAACATATGAAGATCTAACCCTTCAGAGAAGTCATCACATAATGTGCCATCCTTGCAGGGACACCAATAAATTCTATTAAAATGGGTGATGCAAAACTTTTTTCAAATATGAAGGGGAAAGAAACACAATGGAAAATGATCCTTAATCCTTTGAAATCAGGTATTATTTTATGAAGAAGTTATTCGTACAAGAACAAACTCCTTTTTACCAACAAAATTGAATAATTACAAGTCAACATTTCCTAAACTTTGTGATCAGAAAATTACAGGTTTCCTTTTAACGTATGTTTCTTTCTACCTTCAATTCTTTTGTGCCCGTGACTTAAAACCAACTTCAAATAGATTAAGTAACCGTAAGAATTTTTGAAATATCAAAGCATGAAAGAGACTGAACTCACTGATAGAAATCTCATTGGAGAAAATCTGTGAAACTGAGGCAAATGGAGCCTGTAAGACCACGATTATTGATTGATTATTAGCTATTATCTGGCATCGTAACTGTAAGACCACGAAGCTTTAACATAAAAAAATAATATTGTCCAGTTGACAATAAATGGTTTAACGTATAATCCAAATCCTTCGTTTGAGAATTGACAGAAATGTGGAGGATTAAGGCAAATTGTGTTGCAAAGCTACAGAAATCTCACGATAGAGAAAACGAAAATGAAACAGAATTGTTGGATCAAATGGAGAGTAGCAAGAGTGTTCTGTTAAACAAGAAGGCAAGAAGAAAATTGACTATTTTCTGTTGACTGCCAAAACTTGTATGTTATGTATTCGTAACAGTATGCGCTTATAAAAGTAATATCTTTCATAAGTTGTTATTCATATTATGAATGATGATTAGTATAGAATTATTGAATAATTGGAACAATTTTAGAGGCTAATTCTTTTTATAGAAAGTTTAACATGATAGTAAATACGTGATGCTGAAATTAAAACAATAAGTTCGAAATGAAATGCTTACGGGTTGTGAAGAAATGGCAGCAGCTATTTTTCTCGATTAAATTAGTTGCAATCTTGCCGATGGTATTAATTTTATCATGATTAAAGATTTTTAATTGAAAAAGGGAAACATCCGCTACATCAGCCTTATCATTATTATTATCATTATTTTTATTATCATCATTATTGTTATAATTTTTCTTATTTGTATTATTATTCCTTCCACTAACATTGATGTATTTCATAGCAACATTATATGTTTGGTTTTAATATATTTGTAACATAATCAACAAAATACGCTGCTCTATTACACCATTTGGCACCACCTTTGCTTGGTCTGTGACCTTCCTCTCCAAGTCAGGTTAGATAATTGACACTTTCTCCGTCCATTTAGTGTCTATTATATTGATCAAAGTCCTTAAGATACTTAAAGCTATTTTTAAAAAATAAATAATTTATTCTCTCCATTTCTTGTTTACTGGTTTATTCACTTCTTAACATTTCTTCTTATTTTCCTAAAGACTCCAGTACGGTTGAGAGATTATTGTCGTCATTATGCTCTGTTATTGTTGAAATTTCTTGTTGTTTTTGCGTATTGCTATTTTTGATGTTGCTGCCATTATCATTGTTACTTTGGTTATTATTATTATTATTATTATTATTATTATTATTATTATTATTATTATTTTTATTAATATTATTATTATTATTATTATTATTATTATTATTATTATTATTATTGTTATTATTATTATTTGTGATTTTTTCTT
>NC_090743.1:18664123-18666623 GCF_036898095.1 Palaemon carinicauda
ATTATATATTTCATATAAAACTATAAAGATAAAATAAAAAAAAGACGATAAATAAGATCGATCAGTTTGGACCTTGAGGCTCATGGAGGTGTAGACCCAAATGATCTATTTTTTTTTTCATATATATATATATATATATATATATATATATATATATATATATATATATATATATATATATATATATATATATATATATATATATATAAAGATCTGCACTCTTTGGTGTAGATGCAACACTTCCTCCTTTACTTAAACCATATGGTTCTGTCATTCACTGTCCAAAAGGAAAAGGGAACCCTTTTTGATAGATGCGTTTGACAGTAAGCAGAGTAATGAGAAACTTGAACATCCTCATTCCTATTTTCCTAAGGCTAAACTAACTAGGTTAGCTTTTCGATCTCGTGAAATTAAAACTCTCTTGATGGACTTTGATTCTTATGAAGGTGTAGACCCAAATGGTATTTTTCCTTTGTTTTTTATAAAGACTGCAGATTTCTTAGCTCCAAAGTTATCTGGTATTTTGCGCAAGTTAGCAAAAAGAGAAGCTTTTAGCAATTGTTGGAGAATGGGTAATGTTACTCCACTATGTAAATTTGTTTGTGGTAGCCCAAGTCCAAATCATTACCGTCCAATTTCTATTACTTTCATAATGTCTTTTGGCAAAATGTGGTAATAGGTTTGCTGAAGGTAATCATCTTTTTCCTAGTTTGCAATTTGGTTCTCGTGAAGGCCTTGGAGCATGTGATGCCCTTCTTACAATCTCCATTGCTGTACAGAAATCCCTTGATTGTGGTCAGGAAGTTCGTATGATGGGCCTTGATTTTAGTGCTGCCTTTTACCGTTTTAATCATGTGACCCTTGTTTTCAAACTCAAATATTTGGCGGTAGATGGGTCGTTTCTTAGCATCATTATTGAATTTTCAAGTGATAGATCACAAAGAGCTCATGTTGATGGGCACCATAGTGAGTATAGGAATGTGATATCTGGTGTTCCTCAGGGTAGTTTTCTTGGCCCATTACTTTTCATACTATATACACATGACATGTGGTTTGGCCTAGAAATCAAGCTTGTGATTCCCTTAATAGAGGTCTAGCTAAAATTAGTGCATGGTGCAGATTATGAGGCTTAAAGTTGAATCCTAACAAAACTCAAAGTATGATTGTAAGCAGATCAAAGACAGTAGCTCCTTAATATCTAGATCTCAGCATTGATGTTTCTTCAACTCTGTATGACTTTAAATTTTAGGTGTGATTCTCGCCAGTAAATTTACTTTTGAGAAACATAGTAGATCTGTGTCTTCTTCAATTGCACAAAGAAATGGCTTATTGAAAAAGTCTTCTAGGATTTTCGGTGCAAATGTTTTTATGTTTAATAAGTTGACATAAGCTTTTATATAGTTTTTATATGAAATATCTGTTAAATGCTGTTACTGTTTTTAAAATATTTTATTAATCGTTAAGGTTTTCTCATATCATTTATTTATTTCCTTTTTTCCTTTCCTCACTGGGCTATTTTTCCCTGTTGGAGCCCTTGTTCTTATAGCATCTTGCTTTTCCAACTAGGGTTGTAGCTTAGCTAATAATAATAATAATAATAATAATGATAATATATCGTTCACATTGGGCATCCCTGCCACCTCACAAATTGCTGTATTTCTTATATGCTGCTGCCATTTGATTCCCAAAATCCTTCTCCACAACCTTATTCTCAAACGAAAGTTATTTTCCATCAGTTGTTACAGTGCTGCAACATGACTGGTACCCACAAGTTGATATCGATCTTAGAATTGAAATTTATAATATGATTTTGCTGTGAACTGTTATTCCATTTGACCTGCAAACTGTTTTTAACATGCTCATTGCTTATTTTGCCTTCCTTATTCTCTTCTTGAACTCTATAACTAGTGATCTATTGCTGGTAACGCTGGTTCCTAAATATTTGAAATAGTTTGAGTTGGGTAAAATTACTTCTCGATAAGGCAGTTCTTCTGATTATCAATCTGAATCTGCAAGGCTCTTGTTGATAATCAATCCAACCTTTCTCCCCTCCAGTATCAACGTTTGAAAAATGTTCTGCCTTTCAGCTATTGTAGAGTAAATTAGAACTATATCATCTACAAATTCAAGAGCATATAATCTCCTGTCTTCTTCCCATTGAATGCCATTATTCATTCCTTGCATTACCTTGTTCATAACCTAGTCAGTCACCATAATAAACAGTATAGGTGATAGTATTCCACCTTGTAGTACTCCATTAGTCATTACCCTACTATAGGCTCCGCTATGCATATCCATTATGATGTTTACAATATATATATATATATATATATATATATATATATATATATATATATATATGTATATATATATATATATATATATATATATATATATATATATATATACATATGTATATATATAATGTGTGTGTATATATGTTAATATATATATTAATATGTGTTTACATAATATAAGATATTACCAAAGTTACATTCAG
>NC_090743.1:18671623-18694123 GCF_036898095.1 Palaemon carinicauda
AATATTAGATTACCAGAAAATCAAGAATTATTAAAGAAACGCACATTAAACGAAGTTTGGCTTTCGATGAAGTAGAAATTGATTTTTATTTGAACAAGATATTGTGTTGATTTTCATCATATGTTGACTCATTAGGGGCAATTCGAATTAAAAGATATCAATTGGTGTCACCTTGTGTATCTGCAAGTTGGATAATACTTGCAGGTAAGTAAGACAGTGGTCTCACCAGGTAAATCATGAAATGCCTGTAGCACCTAAGTCATAACTTGTTCTAGAGCTTCTGAGGCATGATTGGTAGCGACCTTTTTTTTCATTTGAAGAGATTAGGGTTCTATATCCATGTGAGGTAGAAATTTGTATATACACATATCTATCCTATAGGATAAAGAGCAAGTATATGGATATATATATATATATATATATATATATATATATATATATATATATATATATATGTGTGTGTGTGTGTGTGTGTGTGTTTGTTTGTGTGTTTGTGTATATATTATTATTATTATTATTATTATTATAATTATTATTATTATAAGCTAAGCTATAACCCTAGTTGGAAAAGTAAGATGCCTTAAGCCCAAGGGTTCCAATAGGAAACTATAAGAGAAAAAAGAAACAGCATGCCCGAATTTACCGCTGGGCAAGAGAACGCTAATCCAAGACATTGGAAGGCCATGGTACAGAGGCTATGGCACTACCCAAGACCAGAGAACAATGGATTGATTTTTGAATGTCCTTCTCCCAGAAGAGCTGCTTACCATAGTTAAAGAGAGACTTCTACCCTTACTAAGAGGAAAGTAGCCACTGAACAATTACATTGCAGTACTTAACCCCTTGAGCAAAGAAGAATTATTTGCTAATCTCAGTTTTGTCGGGGGTATGAGGACAGAGGAGAATGTGGAAATAATAGGCAAGACTATTCGTTTTATGTGTAGGCAAGGACAAAATTAGCCGTGACTACAGAGAGGGATCCAATGTAGTACCATCTGGTCAGTCAAAGAACCCAATATCACTCTAACAGTAGTATCTTAATGGGTGGCTGGTGCCCTAGCCAACCTACTACATATATATATGTATATATATGTATATATATATTATATATATATATATATATAAAATATATATATATAATATATATATATATATATATATATATATATATATATATATATATATATATATATATATGAGGTGGGGTTAGGGATTGGGTCGTTCATATCAAGAGAATAAGAAGTTTTGGACGAAGTGAAGAGAGTAAGGAAGACTGTTTCGAGAATAGAAGAGACAATGAAAGATTGAAATGGAAGGTTGTTAAAAGGAGATGAGGCAAGGAAAAGGTGGGCGGAATATTTTGAAAGTTTACTGAATTTTGAGGATATTAGGGAGGCAGATATAATTGCTGTTGCAGGTGTTGAGGTGCCAGAGATGGGAGATAAGAGTCAGAGAGAGATTACACGAGAGGAAGTGCGAAGACCACTAGATGAAACGAGAGTAGGAAAAGCACCTGGTAAGGATGGTGTGAGAGCTGAGAGGTTGAAGGTAGTGGGTGTGACTGTACTTGAATGGTTGGTGAGATTGTTTAATATGTGTTTTGTGTTGTCAATGGTACCAGTAGATTGGGTTTGTGCATGTATTGAACCACTATAAAAGGGGTAAGGGAGATGTGCATGAGTGTTGTAATTCAAGGGGTATTAGTTTGTTGAGTGTGGTTGGAAAAGTGTATGTTAGAGTACTGATTAAAAGGATTGATAGGATTAAGGATAAAACAGAGAATACAATCTTAGTAGTACATGGTGGTTTTAGAAGAGGTAGGGGTTGTATGAATCAGATTTTTACAGTTAGGCAGATATGCGAGAAATATTTAGCAAAAGGTGAGGAGGTCTATGTTGCGTTTAGGAATCTGGAGAAAGCGTATGGTAGAGTTGATAGGGAAGCGATGTGGAATGTGATGAGGTTATATGGAATTGGTGGAAGGTTGTTGCAAGCAGTGAAAAGTTTCTACAAAGGTAGTAAGCGTGTATTAGGATAGGAAATGAAGTGAGCAATTGGTTTCCGGTGAGAGTGTGGCTAAGACAGGGATGTGGGATGTCGCCATGGATGTTTTATTTGTATGTTGATGGTGTGGTGAGAGAGGTGAATGCTCGAGTGCTTGAGCGAGGATTTAAACTGGTAGATGAGAATGATCATGAATGGTAGGTAAATCAGTTGTTATTTGCAGATGATACTGTACTGGTTGCAGACCTGTAAGAGAAGCTTTACTGCTTAGTGACAGAATTTGGAAGGGTATGTGAGAGAAGGAAGTTGAGGGTTAATGTGGGTAAGAATAAGAATATGAGATATTCGAGAAGGAAAGGTGGTGCGAGGTTGAATGTCATATTTAATGGAGAGTTACTTGAGGAGGTGGATCAGTTTAGGTACTTGGGGTCTGTTGTTGCAGCAAATGGTGGAGTGGAAGCAGATGTACGTCAGAGAGTGAATGAAGGATGCAAAGTATTGGGGGCAGTGAAGGGAGTGGTAAAGAATAGAGGGTTGGACATTAACGTAAAGAAAGTTCTGTATGAGGAAGTGATTGCACCAGCTGTGATGTATGGATCGGAGTTGTGGATGGTGAATGCAAGAGTTGATGAGAGAAGTACATGAGGAAGGCCAAGGTTTGGGTGGATGGATGGAGTGAAGAAAGCTCTGGGTGATAGGAGGATAGATGTGAGAGATGCAAGAGAGATCGTGCTAGAAATAGGAATGAATGACGAGCGATTGTGACGCAGTTCCGGTAAGCCCTGCTGCTTCCTCTGGTCGCCTTGGATGACCGTGGAGGTAGCAGCAGTAGGGGATTCAGCGTTAGGAAGCTTCATCTGTGGTGGATAATGGGGGAGGGAGGGCTGTGGCACCCTAGCTGTACCAGCCGGGCTCAGTTGAGTCCCTTGTCAGGCAGGGAGGAATGTAGAGAGGAAAGGTCCCTTTTTTTCATTTGTTTGATGTCAGCTACCCCCCAAAATTAGGGGAAGTGTCTTGGTATATATATATATATATATATATATATATATATATATATATATATATATATATATATATACACACACGCACACACACACACATATATGAGGCCTTTTGCGTCAATAGGCATAGGAGGTTATTATGGTATATATATATATATATATATATATATATATATATATATATATGTATATATATATTTATATATGTATATATGTATGTTTATATATATATATATATATATATATATATATTATATTCATACGAAGCTAGTCTAGTGTAAAGTAAATACAGTAGTTTATTCATGTATTTTATTTTTTGTTTTCATATATGCATTGCAGAGGTAAATAGCCAGCTCTTAAGATGAGTTTCTCCCATATAGGTATAAGGTTGTTATGTAATTTACGTAAAACTTTCGTACTGTATTCTTTATTCAAGTCAGTATATGTAAATTTACGTTCTTTTTAAGAATTAACTTTTTATTTCACATATTTTTGTTACGAAGCCTTACGTAATCGGTTTTAAGAGTGTTATTTAAATTTTTTTTTCTATATTTTTACGAAGTATTGCGTAATTTTTCAGAGAAAATACATAATTCTTTTGTCTGTCATTTGCTTTGGAAGGATCTCCAAAATCCTAGTGTTAGATGTTATCTTTTTTTTTAGTTCCGAGAATGGTGGGTTGGGCGGAGGAGCTGATAGGGAGAGTTGCCTAAAACTCTGGTTCGTGTCTGGACATTTTTATCTAGTTAGAAACTGGCGTCGCTGTTAGGCCAACCCTCCACGCTTCCAGATCTATCAGAAATTTCTGGAAGTAGCAAAGTTTCATATACTGTATATAGCAACCCCAGGGATATATAGATCAGATAGAGATTTCCAGCCTGAAGATATAGCCATCTCCCCTTCTCTCTCTCTCACACGCCTCTCAGTGTATTGTTTTAAAAGTCTCCAGTGAAATCTCAAAGTTTTGGTGTGACGGCCTTTTATAAACATAGTGAGTATTTATAAAAATTCTCTTAGAGTTTCTGTAACTGGCCCTGTAGTAACGGGAAAGCTATTTGTATCGTTATCTGGTTAACTATATTCCTGTAGTGTTAAGACTAATTAAATAGTGTGTAGAATTTAATTTCAAGTGAAACAAGTGATTTCATAATTTTCATAAGTATTATTTCTTTTGTTTTACTCTAAGGTTTATTTAGATTTAATATTTCAAGTCAAGTGATTATATAATTTTCAGAGCATAACATTTTTGTCTTAAGCTAAGTTTTGGTCAGACTTAATATTTCGAGTGATTTATTTTCGTTTTTATGTAAATTCTTTTAAAGTATTGTAATTTATATAGAATATACATATTTTTGTAAAGAGTTTATCTCAATTATCAGTGTTTATTTCATACTTGCTCGTATACTGTTAAAGAATCGAAGTAAGAGGTGGTTTTAAATAGACTATAATAATAATCACCCAGTGTTGTTTTGAGTGTACTCGAGAGGCCTTTGGATATTCAGTGTTTTGTATATTGCTATCTGGGAGTTATATAACTGTCTGAGAGCTCTGGTGTTGATATTTTCAAGTGTAACAGATTTAATGTAAAATACAGGTTAGTTTGGAACTTGAGAGGTTGTATAGCTTGCCAGCCGTAATATATATAATATTATATGTTTGGTTCCCAGACACGGGACCATCGTATAATATATTTTTGGTGCCCAGACCCTTGGGATTGAGTGAGTCTGTTTTAGATATTGGTGATAACAGGGCTGTGTTTTGATAAAAGGTTTTGAACAATATAGTTTTGATAGGATTTTGTGTATTGTTAAGATATATTTTTGGAGAGGCATAAAAATATCCGTTAAAAGTACAAGATGGGACAGTTTAATATCCAAGAGTTTTTGAATAACCCAAGTGTTCAGGAATTGTCAGAATTTAATGAAAATAAAGCTCAGTGGATCTATTTTAATGGCATGTGGAGGCCATGCAACAAGTGGGATGATTAAAGCCCAAATCAAGTGTCTAGTCTTTGAAGCGTTGATAAACTCGGGAAAGTTGTAGGAAGAAAATATAATGGCATCTCGTGAACTGTTGGAAGAAGCTGAGGAAGACTTTTTAGAGAAACAAGGACCAGTTGACCCACAAACTGAAGGCATGAAAGCAGATAGGGATTTTGAGGCTGAGATTCGACGTATGGCAGTGGAGGAGAATTTGCTTATGTTGAAGATGATGGCATAATGATAAGAGAGAGAAGACAGGAAGAAAGGAAAAGGAAATGGAAGGAAGACAAGAAGAAGAAGAAGTGGGAAGAAAAACAACGTGCGAAAGAAATGGAAGCAAGATGGGAAGAAGCCCTAGAGATTGCAAGACATACTAGGGAGATGGAAGCAAGGGGAATCGCAAAACGGAGAAGAGAAAATGAAAAGACAGGAAGAAAAAGAGATGAAGAAGTGAGGCATGCGAGGGAGTTGGAGCTGTTGAATGCTCGAGCAAAGTCTATAACGCAGACAGAGGCGACCCCTTCTATGCACGATCCAGTGTTTAATGTGGCGAACGCCCAGAGGTTAATTCCAAGGTTCGAAGAGGCTCCTGATGAATTCTTGGTCATTTCGAAACGGTCGCATCGACGATGCAATGGCCCGAAGATAAATGGTCTGTGTTGTTGCAGAGTGAATTGATTAGGAAAGGCCGCAGTGCATACCTTTCCTTATCTCAGGACCAGAGGAAGTAGCTTTCTGCTACTGTATCAGGTGACCTCTGAATATTATAATGAAAGGGTCCGAAGTTTGAGGAAGGACGAGAAAATGACTTGAATGCATTACGCTTATAAGTTACGATGATGTTTTATGAGATGGACAGAGGCTGCTAACGTGAGGGAGATGGCTGATTTAGAAGAATTGATAATAATAGAACAGTATATACGAGGAATTCCTGAACATATTCGAATGTACAAGAGAGAGAAGTGAATAAACTCGATAAAGCCACTTCACTGAGTGAAGATTATATTATCATCAGTCGTAAACTCTCCTCGGGCATGAAGTTTCAACCGTCACTCCAACCTAGTGTCAAGTATTCACCGAACCCTTGAAACCAGTTCAGTAAAATCTACGTGAACAAGTTCAACAGTTACAGCGGAAGTAGCACTGGTACTGTTCCTAAGCAGAATGTGATAGTACCACAGCAACAATCGTCGAATCATCCTCTTTTAAATATCGTGAAAAACGCGCAGAAGGTTAATATTGTCTGTTTTAAGTCTAGCAAGAGAGGCCATATCAGTAAGGAATGTTGGTCGAACCTACGGAAAGCAGTCGCCCAAGTGATTAAGGATAATTTAACTTCAAAGACTGTGAAGACGAAGAAACAATCGAGAATGGTTGAAGAGGAAAATAAACCAGCCAATGTTTACTTGATGAACAGAAAAAACCCAAACAGCTTGGATACCTTTAAACCATATATTTATGAAAGTATGTTAGCAGCAATAGACGAGAGTGAGCGAACTCCGGTCAGGATATTGCGCGACGTAGGTTGCAACCACAGTGTGGTGGTACGAGGAGTACCGCCGTTGGAGGAACACTCTCTCACAGGAGACTCGGTTATTTTGAAGGGAATAGGAGGTGAAGAGGTTACCCGTATTTTGGGGACAGGCAATTTTGATTTTGTGGTAAAGGATTCGTTGGCTGTCGAAGGAGTAGACATCCTGCTGGGTAATGAGGTTGGTGGAACCCCGTTTGTGCCTTGTCCCATTGTAATGGAGAAACCATTGAAAAATAGTACTACGACTGAATTCGAGATGTACTACCTGTATCTGTTTCCTAGTTGTGTGACGACTAGAAGTACGACGAAGAAAGTGGCTGTTGAAGAAGTAAAAGAAATCGAATGAGCGATGAACTTGGAGGATTTGTTTTCCGAAGAAGAGGATTCCCTTGATAGTACACGAGAGGATATCTCCCAAGTAAGCCCGAGCAAAGAGGGGCGACAGACGAGCGGACAAGAGGACAAAGAAGAAATGCACCTGTAAGGAATAGAAAACTCAGCGTTCGAAGTAGGACGCGTGAGTAGGAAAAGGCTGATAGGATTACAACGGAAGGATGCAATGTTAACAGTTGTTGTACCGTGTGGCAGACGTAGGCGCAGCAGTCTACGACCTGTTATTATCTTAAGGATGGGTTGCTTATTAGGAAGCATATACCCGCAGACATCCCTGTGCATGCCGAATGGGGGATATATCGCCAGATATTAATTCCTGAACGGTTGAGAAGACAGGTGATCTCGGTAACGCACTACGGGACATAGGGGGAAAGTGAAGACGACGGAGAAGATTATGAAACACTTTTTCTGGCCTGGCATGCATATGGACGTGAGCCAGTATTGCCGTGCATGTCACATTTGTCAAATAGCTGGAAGGCCAAACGAGTACATTAAGAAAGCTCCCTTACACCTGATGAAAGTTCGAGGAGAACCCTTTAGCAAGGTAATAATCGACATTGTTGGATCTTTACCAAGGACGAAAAAAGGTCACGAATATATGTTAATCTTGATGTGTCCAGGGACGAGGTACTCCAAAGGCATACCCGTCATGAACATCAGTGTCAAAATAATAGCCGAAAAGTTACTAGATTTTTCACTTAGTTTGGTATTCCGGAAATCGTTCAAAGTGACCGAGGAACGAATGTCACATCAAAACTGTTTAAGGACGTAATGAAAGTGTTGGATGTGAAACAACAACTCTCAACTGCTTATCATTCGGAGACCCAAGATTCATTAGAGAGGTTTCATCAAACTTTGAAAAGTATATTAACGAAGTTCTGCAGCGAAACGGGTAATGAATGGACATCAAACTACCGTTGATGTTATTTGAGGTACGTAATGCTTATTAAGAAAGCGTGAGATGTACCCCGAATGAAATGATATTTGGACGAGAAGTGCGAGGACCGATTAAAATGTTAGCAGAAAAATGGAAGGACTGAGAGGAAACGGAGGGAGAATATGTCAAGAATTTGAGGAAAAGGATCGGCGAGATAAGGAAATTTTCCCAAGAAAAACCTCAAGATGAGTCCAGAAAAAATGAAGAAAACGTTTGATATGAATAGTAAAGACAGACAGTTTCCAATAGGACAACAGGTATTGGTCTTCCGGTTGATAAGGAGATTCCCACTCACCAACAAGTTCCAAGGGCCATTCCAGATTTTGGAGAAGATCAGTGACCTGACCTACGTTATTGAAACCCCAGGAAGACGGAAAAGTCAGAGAAAAGTACACGTCAACCTACTGAAACCTTACTTGAGCGTAAACGAGACCGAAGCTTCAAAAGTGTGTATGGCGCAAACCATACCATCCACCTAAGACGACGACGGATATGAAGTAGGGCGGTAAGCAAAGTGAATAATTCGTCTATCATTCGGAACTTGGAAGAGAAATGAACTCATTTGAACCAGGAGCCGTATCAGCGAGAAGTCATGAGAAAAGAAGTGGACTATTTGTTACAAAACGGATTAGCCGAACAAAGTTCTAGCCCTTACAGTTCTCCATGCTTGCTCGTGGTTTTAAATAGATCGTAATAATAATTACCCAATGTTGTTTTGAGTGTACTTAAGAGACCTTTGGATATTCAGTGTTTTGTATATTGCTGTCTGGGGGTATTTTAACTGTTTTAGAGCTCAGGTGTTAATATTTTTAAGTGTAACAGATTTAATGTAAAACAAACAGGTGTGGTAGGAACTCAAGAGGTTGTATGGTGTGCCTGCTGTAATATATATAATATACGTTTGGTTCCCTGACACGGGACCATCATATAATAAATGAATATATATATATATATATATATATATATATATATATATATATATATATATATATATATACATGACATATATATATATATATATATATATATATATATATATATATATATATATATATATATATATATATACAGCTGCATATGTTCCTAGTCCACCGCAGGACTAAGGCCTCTTACGAGTCCTTATTCATGTCTTGGGTTTGACCAGTTTCTATCACTACGCTGGCCAACTGCGAATTGGTGATGGTTGGAGACTAGTCTGATCGCCCACAGCAAACCAACGTAGTATGTTTGGGCCTGACTAGTACAACTTTGCTGATCATAGCGATACACAAACCCTTTCACTATGTTAAGAAGGGATATATATATATATATATATATATATATATATATATATATATATATATATATATATATATATATATATACACACACACACACACACACACGCACGGACGCACACTAAATCATGAATATACCAGGTCATTGACCCACAGTATGTACTTCACCTTGGTTTTGAATGATGTTTTTAGAATTCGTCATCATGCTTGGTTAGTTTATAAAGTCATTTGTGTTCTCAAACTTTTTAGATATATGACATACATGAATATAATTTCGAAATTCAAGAATTATACAATAATAAAAGATTTATTTTTGAAAAAAATATTCTATTGAATTGAAAGATAATTCATAATGTCTTAAGCAAAATAAAAAATGTCTAGCGTTTATTTTTCATTGTTCTTCCAGACCAGATTTTTGGTGAAAATAAGATGATAGTGACTAGTATTCAGTTCGGAATGTAACGAAAATTTTGCTAACAAAGTTTTGAAATAAAAAGTGAGAGAAAAACCCGATTCCAGTATTCTAAACAATTGGAATCTTTTTATATTAATATAGACTCCGTGATGTATGAGATACACAAAGCAGTGAACATTTAGAATGCGTTTCTTTTCAAATCCTAATATGACTGAAATGTTTCGCAAGTTCGAATATCGGGTTGCGTGAAATGAAAAACAGTAAAAAGTATTTTTTTTTCTATCCGATATCCAATTATTGAAGTTAAAATATACTCAACGAAAATAATTTTTAGACTTACCAACTTCATGATGAGAAACTTTGGAAGCACAGTTCTTCTTGTACCTTCTATCTTGAGGTTCAGACAAGAAGACCTCCAACACTTGGTCTTGCAGGTATTTATTAGATGTGCCCAACCCCCTTCCCTCATCCTCCCACAGGGGATGGATACCAGTGGGAGTAGGCGGTCTTACCGAGTCTGTGGGCGGAGTTTCGTTAGACCCAAAACCAAGGTTGTCCAAAGCATTACGATTTTTTGGGCTGAGCTTAGGGAATTTACCACTTTGCTTTTGCATACCTATCAAAAAAGAAAAAAAAAAAAAAGACGGATTGACTTACGAATAGTACATAATTTTCTATATGTTTAAGATTGATCTATTATCAACGGCATTTATGTCAAATACTCACAATTTCCAAAGAAATACTGTATTATACAGCAAACTTTTCCAGGAGGATGAAAGTTTGTTTTTATTGTATGTCGTATGATAAGGCACAAATAGTAAAAAAAAAAAAAGTACTAATTAGATATCTTAAGTGCACAGTGACTACATCACACGCATTCTAATTAAACGCTTCAACCTTTATTGGTGTCCTCCCTGTAGTCGTAATTTAAAGTGATTCACCTCATAGATTTTTTCTCTGTAATTGCACGGGTGTGACATTCAAATATCCATAAATTATGATTTATATGTCCATACTTCAAATATATAAATAAGTCGCATCAGGAATTACAATTTACAGTATGATGTATATTGGGCATATCAAAATTTGACAAGATCTCGTTCACCCAAGTTAAATCGCACTGTATGATTTGAATTCCATATTCCTTATAACAATATAACTTTTGTGAATTCTTGACTTTTACTCTGTTTGCTCGTTACTAGATTATCTGTAGAATGTTTTCCAATATAATGACATCTAACGTATACGTATTTCTCTTTAATGCCATTTTGTCAAGGAATTTTCCAGTGGCACAGTGTCTTTTATAAGACGATCCAGAGTTGTAAATACAGGATTATACATAAGTTCATCATAAATTAGCCTACTCTGGAAAGATTTTCCTCTAGTGACAAAATCTGCTGAATGCATTCTGAAAACCTTTGCAGGTCATGCGTCCTGCAATGACGTCATCTGATGACAAAATGAGAGCTCCTCTTCTCTTCAACACAACTAGAGAATTTATATGATTAGGATTGGCACTTTCTAATGTCTCCAGACAAACTTCAAAATTAAAACATTGCTTTAGTTTGATACAAAAAAAAAAAAAAAAAGAGAAAAAAATCAAATATAGGCTAGAATGCAGTAATTTTCTGTGAGTATGACGACGTGTGTTGGGTGGTGTACATATACATAGTCCTGATCAAAATGAGCAGATGCTTTGGCATTTCCTTCTAGTACTCAACTTCTAGCAATAGATAGATTTAAACACTAATATCTTACTAGATTCTGTTCAATCTAAAAAGAATTGGAGTCCAATTTCTCAAAATATGAAATTTTCGGAGATAATTTGCTACTACGTTTGTTATATTTACCTATTTGTGCTATTCAAACACTAAGAAAATAGAATGTTTTAGCACTTACAGTATGTACATTCACTTTCAAACGAAAACAAAATCAAATGAAAATAGTTACCTTTCAAATTGACATATACCTTGATAATACAATATATATATATATATATATATATATATATATATATATATATATATATATATATATATATGTGTGTGTGTGTGTGTGTGTTTTGTGTGTAAATGCTAACAAAATTTACAACATACAACTTTTCTTAAAAAAAAAAAAAAGTCTTACAATGTTTTTTTAAACGGAGAAAATCGGCTCTTTTTCTGTCTCAATGTTATTCCCATCATTGTTCTTTCATAGCTCTCCTAGTTGTAACTAGATAATGTTCTAAATCTTTAGTAAGGCTCCAAGTTTAAGATGCATAAGTTAGAGATAGTGGCATTTTACTTTTCATAATCACATTTTGTTTTCCAAAAGCTCTCCATTCCATGCTTATCCTTCTTTTGATTTCGGTTTCGTTTCCTGGGGGATACACTTACTGCCTGTATAAAGTGTGCATATTCATTAGCAATCTCTAGAGATTGGTCCATAACAATTGATTGTTGTCTCTGCATTTTCATTGAATATTATTTTAGTTTTACTCATATTCATTTTCAGTCCTACATTTCTGTTTTCTCTATTAAAATCTTCTATCATTTTTTGCATTCCTGCCATCATTCACTTTACACAATTATGTCATCAGCGAATCCTAAATTGTTAAGGTACTCCCCATTAATGTTAATTCCTACATTTTCCCAATTTAAATTCTTAAAAACTTCTTTTAGGCATGCTGTGAATAATTTAGGAAAGATGGGGTCTCCTTGTCTCACTTCTTTCTCAATCGAAATTCTCACTATCTTTATGTAATTTTACGATTGCTGTACATCCTGTATAGATATATATCTTGTGATGCCCTTCTTTCAATCTCCAGTGCTGTACAGAAATCCATTGATTGTGGTTATCAAGTTCGTATGATTGGCCTTGATTTTAATGCTGCCTTTGACTCTGTTAATCATGAGGCCCTTGTTTTAAAACTAAAGCATTTGGGAGTGTGTGGGTCTATTCTTATCATCATTATTGAATTTTCATGTAATCGATGCAAAGAGTTGTTGTCGATGGAAACCATAGTGAGGCTAGGAATATGATATCTGGTGTTCCTCAGGGTAGTGTTCTTAGCCCATTACTTTTCATTTTTTATACATATGACATGTGGTTTGGCCTAGTAAATAAGCTTGTTGCATATGCAGATGATGCTACTCTCTTTGCATCAATTCCATCTCCTGAATCCCATAATAGAGATCTAGTTAAAATTAGTGCATGGTGCCGAATCCCTTAAAAGAGATATAGATAAAATTAGTGCATGGTGCAAATTATGGGGCATGAAGTTGAATCCTAACAAAACTCAAAGTATGATCGTAAGTAGGTTCAGAACATCCTCGAACTGCTGGGTAGCATTAGGTTCCGATTTCTTTTATGGCCTCTCGTGGCATAGTTGGTTTCGACCTGGCTTTTCATTAGAAGGGGCTAGCGTTCGATCCCAAGTATGAGGTAGAAATTTATTTTTATTTGAACACGATGTTGTGTTGATATTTATCCATATTGACTCATTAGGGGTAATTTGAATGAATGACTACCAATTGTGTCACATGGTGGGCCGGGAAATTGGGTAAAACTCACTGGTAAGAGACTGATGTCTCGCCAGGTAAATCCTCGAACTGCTGGGTAGCGTTAGGTTCCGATTTCTTTTATGGCCTCTCGTGGCATGGTTGGTTTCGACCTGGCCTTTCATTAGAAGGGGCTAGCGTTCGATCCCAAGTATGAGGTAAAAATTTATTCCTATTTGAACACGATGTTGTGTTGATATTTATCCATATTGACTCATTAGGGGTAATTTGAATGAATTACTACCAATTGTGTCACGTGGTGGGCCGGGAAATCGGGTAAAACTCGCTGGTAAGAGACTGATGTCTCGCCAGGTAAATCCTCGAACTGCTGGGTAGCGTTAGGTTCCGATTTCTTTTATGGCCTCTCGTGGCATGGTTGGTTTCGACCTGGCCTTTCATTAAAAGGGGCTAGCGTTCGATCCCAAGTATGAGGTAAAAATTTATTTCTATTTGAACACGATGTTGTATTGATATTTATCCATATTGACTCATTAGGGGTAATTTGAATGAATTACTACCAATTGTGTCACGTGGTGGGCCGGGAAATCGGGTAAAACTCGCTGGTAAGAGACAGATGTCTCGCCAGGTAAATCCTCGAACTGCTGGGTAGCGTTAGGTTCCGATTTCTTTTATGGCCTCTCGTGGCATGGTTGGTTTCGACCTGGCCTTTCATTAGAAGGGGCTAGCGTTCGATCCCAAGTGTGAGGTAGAAATTTATTTGTATTTGAACACGATGTTGTGTTGATATTTATCCATATTGACTCACTAGGGGTAACTTGATTGAATTACTACCAATTGTGTCACGTGGTGGGCCGGGAAATCGGGTAAAACTCGCTGGTAAGAGACTGATGTCTCGCCAGGTAAATCCTCGAACTGCTGGGTAACGTTAGGTTCCGATTTCTTTTATGGCGTCTCGTGGCATAGTTGGTTTCGACCTGGCCTTTCATTAGAAGGGGCTAGCGTTCGATCCCAAGTATGAGGTAGAAATTTATTTCTATTTGAACACGATTTTGTGTTGATATTTATCCATATTGACTCATTAGGGGTAATTTGAATGAATTACTACCAATTGTGTCACATGGTGGGCCGGGAAATTGGGTAAAACTCGCTGGTAATAGACTGATGTCTCGCCAGGTAAATCCTCGAACTGCTGGGTAGCGTTAGGTTCCGATTTCTTTTATGGCCTCTCGTGGCATGGTTGGTTTTGACCTGGCCTTTCATTAGAAGGGGCTAGCATTCGATCCCAAGTATGAGGTAGAAATTTATTTCTATTAGAACACGATGTTGTGTTGATATTTATCCATATTGACTCATTAGGGGTAATTTGAATGAATGACTACCAATTGTGTCACATGGTGGGCCGGGAAATCGGGTAAAACTCGCTGGTAAGAGACTGATGTCTCGCCAGGTAAATCCTCGAACTGCTGGGTAGCGTTAGGTTCCGATTTCTTTTATGGCCTCTCGTGGTATGGTTGGTTTCGACCTGGCCTTTCATTAGAAGGGGCTAGCGTTCGATCCCAAGTATGAGGTAGAAATTTATTTCTATTTGAACACGATGTTGTGTTGATATTTATCCATATTGACTCATTAGGGGTAATTTGAATGAATTACTACCAATTGTGTCACATGGTGGGCCGGGAAATTGGGTAAAACTCGCTGGTAATAGACTGATGTCTCGCCAGGTAAATCCTTGAACTGCTGGGTAGCGTTAGGTTCCGATTTCTTTTATGGCCTCTCGTGGCATGGTTAGTTTCGACCTGGCCTTTCATTAGAAGGGGCTAGCGTTCGATCCCAAGTATGAGGTAGAAATTTATTTTTATTTGAACATGATGTTGTGTTGATATTTATGCATATTGACTCATTAGGGGTAATTTGAATGAATTACTACCAATTGTGTCACGTGGTGGGCCGGGAAATCAGGTAAAACTCGCTGGTAAGAGACTGATGTCTCGCCAGGTAAATCCTCGAACTGCTGGGTAACGTTAGGTTCCGATTTCTTTTTTGGCCTCTCGTGGCATGGTTGGTTTCGACCTGGCCTTTCATTAGAAGGGGCTAGCGTTTGATCCCAAGTATGAGGTAGAAATTTATTTCTATTTGAACACGATGTTGTGTTGATATTTTTCCATATTGACTCATTAGGGGTAATTTTAATGAATTGCTAGCAATTGTGTCACGTGGTGGGCCGGGAAATCGGGTAAAACTCACTGGTAAGAGACTGATGTCTCGCCAGGTAAATCCTCGAACTGCTGGGTAGCGTTAGGTTCCGATTTCTTTTATGGCCTCTCGTGGCATGGTTGGTTTCGACCTGGCCTTTCATTAGGAGGGGCTAGCGTTTGATCCCAAGTATGAGGTAGAAATTTATTTCTATTTGAACACGATGTTGTGTTGATATTTATCCATATTGACTCATTAGGGGTAATTTGAATGAATTACTACCAATTGTGTCACGTGGTGGGCCGGGAAATCGGGTAAAACTCGCTGGTAAGAGACTGATGTCTCGCCAGGTAAATCCTCGAACTGCTGGGTAGCGTTAGGTTCCGATTTCTTTTATGGCCTCTCGTGGCATGGTTGGTTTCGACCTGGCCTTTCATTAGAAGGGGCTAGCGTTCGATCCCAAGTATGAGGTAGAAATTTATTTCTATTTAAACACAATGTTGTGTTGATATTTATGCATATTGACTCATTAGGGGTAATTTGAATGAATTACTACCAATTGTGTCACGTGGTGGGCCGGGAAATCGGGTAAAACTCGCTGGTAAGAGACTGATGTCTCGCCAGGTAAATCCTCGAACTGCTGGGTAGCGTTAGGTTCCGATTTCTTTTATGGCCTCTCGTGGCATGGTTGGTTTCGACCTGGCCTTTCATTAGAAGGGGCTAGCGTTCGATCCCAAGTATGAGGTAGAAATTTATTCCTATTTGAACACGATGTTGTGTTGATATTTATGCATATTGACTCATTAGGGGTAATTTGAATGAATTACTACCAATTGTGTCACGTGGTGGGCCGGGAAATCGGGTAAAACTCGCTGGTAAGAGACCGATGTCTCGCCAGGTAAATCCTCGAACTGCTGGGTAGCGTTAGGTTCCGATTCCTTTTATGGCCTCTCGTGGCATGGTTGGTTTCGAACTGGCCTTTCATTAGAAGGGGCTAGCGTTCGATCCCAAGTATGAGGTAGAAATTTATTTCTATTTGAACACGATGTTGTGTTGATATTTATGCATATTGACTCATTAGGGGTAATTTGAATGAATTACTACCAATTGTGTCTCGTGGTGGGCCGGGAAATCGGGTGAAACTCGTTGGTAAGAGACTGATGTCTCGCCAGGTAAATCCTCGAACTGCTGGGTAGCGTTAGGTTCCGATTTCTTTTATGGCCTCTCGTAGCATGGTTGGTTTCGAACTGGCCTTTCATTAGAAGGGGCTAGCGTTCGATCCCAAGTATGAGGTAGAAATTTATTTCTATTTGAACACGATGTTGTGTTGATATTTATCCATATTGGCTCATTAGGGGTAATTTGAATGATTTACTACCAATTGTGTCACATGGTGGGCCGGGAAATCGGGTAAAACTCGCTGGTAAGAGACTGATGTCTCGCCAGGTAAATCCTCAAACTGCTGGGTAGTGTTAGGTTCTGATTTCTTTTATGGCCTCTCGTGGCATAGTTGGTTTCGACCTGGCCTTTCATTAGAAGGGGCTAGCGTTCGATCCCAAGTGTGAGGTAGAAATTTATTTCTATTTGAACATGATGTTGTGTTGATATTTATGCATATTGACTCATTAGGGGTAATTTGAATGAATAACTACCAATTGTGTCACGTGGTGTTCTGGGAAATCGGGTGAAACTCGCTGGTAAGAGACTGATGTCTTGCCAGGTAAATCCTCGAACTGCTGGATAGTGTTAGGTTCCGATTTCTTTTATGGCCTCTCGTGGCATGGTTAGTTTCGACCTGGCCTTTCATTAGAAGGGGCTAGCGTTCGATCCCAAGTATGAGGTAGAAATTTATTTCTATTTGAACACGATGTTGTGTTGATATTTATCCATATTGACTCATTAGGGGTAATTTAAATGAATTACTACCAATTGTGTCACATGGTGGGTCGGGAAATCGGGTAAAACTCGCTGGTAAGAGACTGATGTCTCGCCAGGTAAATCCTCGAACTGCTGGGTAGCGTTAGGTTCCGATTTCTTTAATGGCCTCTCGTGGCATGGTTGGTTTCGACCTGGCCTTTCATTAGAAGGGGCTAGCGTTCGATCCCAAGTATGAGGTAAAAATTTATTTCTATTTGAACACGATGTTGTGTTGATATTTATGCATATTGACTCATTAGGGGTAATTTTAATGAATTACTAGCAATTGTGTCACGTGGTGGGCCGGGAAATCGGGTAAAACTCGCTAGTAAGAGACTGATGTCTCGCCAGGTAAATCCTCGAACTACTGGCTAGCGTTAGGTTCCGATTTCTTTTATGGCCTATTGTGGCATGGTTGGTTTCGACCTGGTCTTTCATTAGAAGGGGCTAGCGTTCGATCCCAAGTATGAGGTAGAAATTTATTTCTATTAGAACACGATGTTGTGTTGATATTTATCCATATTGACTCATTAGGGGTAATTTGAATGAATTACTACCAATTGTGTCACGTGGTGGGCCGGGAAATCGGGTAAAACTTGCTGGTAAGAGACTGATGTCTCGCCAGGTAAATCCTCGAACTGCTGGGTAGCGTTAGGTTCAGATTTCTTTTATGGCCTCTCGTGGCATAGTTGGTTTCGAACTGGCCTTTCATTAGAAGGGGCTAGCGTTCGATCCCAAGTATGAGGTAGAAATTTATTTCTATTTGAACACGATGTTGTGTTGATATTTATGCATATTGACTCATTAGGGGTAATTTGAATGAATTACTACCAATTGTGTCACGTGGTGGGCCGGGAAATTGGGTGAAACTCGCTGGTAAGAGACTGATGTCTCGCCAGGTAAATCCTCGAACTGCTGGGTAGCGTTAGGTTCCGATTTCTTTTATGGCCTCTCGTGGCAAGGTTGGTTTCGACCTGGCCTTTCATTAGAAGGGGCTAGCGTTCGATCCTAAGTATGAGGTAGAAATTTATTTCTATTTGAACACGATGTTGTGTTGATATTTATGCATATTGACTCATTAGGGGTAATTTGAATGAATTACTACCAATTGTGTCACATGGTGGGCCGGGAAATCGGGTAAAACTCGCTGGTAAGAGACTGATGTCTCGCCAGGTAAATCCTCGAACTGCTGGGTAGCGTTAGGTTCCGATTTCTTTTATGGCCTCTCGTGGTATAGTTGGTTTCGACCTGGCCTTTCATTAGAAGGGGCTAGCGTTCGATCCCAAGTGTGAGGTAGAAATTTATTTCTATTTGAACACGATGTTGTGTTGATATTTATCCATATTGACTCATTAGGGGTAATTTGAATGAATTACTACCAATTGTGTCACGTGGTGGGCTTGGAAATTGGGTAAAACTCGCTGGTAAGAGACTGATGTCTCGCCAGGTAAATCCTCGAACTGCTGGGTAGCGTTAGGTTCCGATTTTTTTTATGGCCTCTCGTGGCATGGTTGGTTTCGACCTGGCCTTTCATTAGAAGGGGCTAGCGTTTGATCCCAAGTATGAGCTAGAAATTTATTTCTATTTGAACACGATGTTGTATTGATATTTATGCATATTGACTCATTAGGGGTAATTTGAATGAATTACTACCAATTGTATCACGTGGTGGGCCGGGAAATCGGGTAAAACTCGCTGGTAAGAGACTGATGTCTCGCCAGGTAAATCCTCGAACTGCTGGGTAGCGTTAGGTTCCGATTTCTTTTATGGCCTCTCGTGGCATGGTTGGTTTCAACCTGGCCTTTCATTAGAAGAGGCTAGCGTTCGATCCCAAGTATGAGGTAGAAATTTATTTTTATTTGAACATGATGTTGTGTTGATATTTATGCATATTGACTCATTAGGGGTAATTTGAATGAATTACTACCAATTGTGTCACGTGGTGCGCCGGGAAATCGGGTAAAACTCGCTGGTAAGAGACTGATGTCTCGCCAGGTAAATCCTCGAACTGCTGGGTAGCGTTAGGTTCCGATTTCTTTTATGGCCTCTCGTGGCATGGTTGGTTTCGACCTGGCCTTTCATTAGAAGGGGCTAGCGTTCGATCCCAAGTATGAGGTAGAAATTTATTTCTATTTGAACACGATGTTGTGTTGATATTTATCCATATATATATATAATATATATATATATATATATATATATATATATATATTTATGTGTGAGACTAAGACAAGGATGTAACCAGGGAATTATTGAAGCATCAGACCTAAATTCAAGAATGGAATCTTGGAGATTCATACTTTGTCTGCTTGTATTAAAAAAGTCGTTCATGCAAACAAAATTTCTTTTAAAGCAGCTTCAAGAGAAAGGTATAGCTGTTGTTAGGGTTGTACGGTTAATCACAACAACAAAAAGAGATCTTTGCAAATATGAGAACTGACAGAGAATATGAGAACTTGTATGATGAAGCACAAGAGTTTGCTAAAAAACAGTAATTGATGTACTAGAGGTAAGATGCACTGTGGGATTAAATCGCAGCGAGAAGACAACAAACATCAAATAGACTTGAAGAGTACCTCAAAACCAATGCATTTGGGATTCTTGGGAGGTAACAAGGACAATTGGCATCTTCTTATAATATCAACCTTAAACGACACTTAAAGGCAGCGATGTATTTGGCAGTAATAGATATGTGCACTGCTGAACTTGGTCACAGGTTCAGCAGTGAAAAAATTGTTTGTCTCCTTTTGCATTTGACCTTCGATCAAAGCAGATCCTTGATGAGGAAAAACTCGTTCTGTTCTCAAGGCTCTACAGTGCACATATTGATATAATCCTCTTGGTTTCACAGATTTATTCTGCAAAGGTGTTCTGAGAGCAAAGGAAACAAGAGAACCTGATTGATGTGTACACTGCTCTAAAAACCTTGGTTGATGCCTTTTCGGAGTTGCCAGCTATCCTTAGAATCTTGTTAACCAATTCAGTGACTAGTTTTTCTGTGTTGGAACCTGTGAAGAACTACCTGCGGATGACAACAACTGTATATGACTGGCTGTCTTCCTTGTTGATAGCTGCAGAAAAAGCATATCGTTAAATAATTTAATTTGGAAGAGCTAGTGAACGATTTTGCTAGCTTGAGACAGCGGCGGTACCCATGGCTTTAATTATATATAGGACTGCAATCCAAAAATCTCACTTATTTTTTATTTTTATTTACATTAGGATACTTTAATTATCTACGTTATTTTTTAATTCTTTTATTTTCATTATGATACCAATCAAATTATCAACATTATTTATTTTTTCCCTCAAAATATTAATATAAACTCTTACAATAATGATGCAATTGTTTTAAAATTTTCATTGGTGCGCGGCAATATCAGCCAATGACACTATAACTTTAATCATAAAATATATTTTCATTAAAATGTAAAAATAAAGATAAAAAATCAATCATAGAAATAAGAAATTTCTCGGAATTATTATGTTTCTTGATCTTTGTCTCTTCTATTGACTCCAGACTGTATCTATATTTACCTACCAGTACTGATGAAATGAATAAACAGTAGAGGGAGTATATGATTTTTGCTGAAATGCCTTGCTCATGTGGCTTCAAGAAACACACAAAATAAAAAATAATCATAGGGGCCTTACACTGACACACACCCCCCCCCCTAATCCCCCTCTGAATAGGCTTTCTTCACTCGACAGACTGCCCCCCCCCCCACCCAAGAAAAATCTGGAAAGACTTCCCTGACCACTGGGTATCATAAGGACATTATCATCACATCTCCGGATTATTGACCAGGCAGTGTTGAGGCCCTTTCCTCAAATCCAGAAAGATATGCTTTATATGTGCAATGCAAACACATGGACAAGACGGAGCAAACATATTCTCGTCTGTCTATATTTTCCTAGAAAATTTTAGGGTTTTGGCACATTTGATAATCGCCGATAACACTTTATGCATATCTTGGTAGAATCATGACCTAAAATTTTTTATCATATTGTTAATATATGAACAAGCAGACAAAGAAATGCGATGAACCTAAATTAGGAGACGCGGTAAACATTTATTAATAAATAAGAAATAACATAAAAATTATACGAAAACTTATAATCTCTTCCTAAGGAAATCATAGAAAATGGTGGTGTTACTGTTAATGGGATAATAAAACTCCTTAGAATTCTTGAAGAAAATTTGAATAAAGAGGTACCCAGGTCAGAAAAGGGTTGCGTACGCGACGTAATTTCTTGCGTAAATATACTAAAAAAACTTTTTGAGACCATTTGAAACATCAAATATTGACGTTCTCCTTGCCAAAAATACAATCATCTGAATTTTCAAAAAACAAAGTTCAAGATCGGGTTGTTTATAAGATATGGCTATGAACTTTCCTAAAATGAAGGCCTTCGTCGAAATATTTTTAGAGTTACGCTGTTTGAAGGTTATTGCAACTGAAAAACATGAATTTTTGTTTGATATTAATATGCAAAAACACATTTGATCTAATTAAAAAATACTGTGTGAAGATGTACCCTTGACAAAAGTCAACATATATGCACCTTTCTTGTAAGGACACCACGCATTTCCTCTAGACCCGTTATTGTTAAGCGTTTTTTAAATTGACGGGGGGCCAGGTAACCTTGAGCACTCCAAGGGGAAAAACCAGTCTTGTGAGAGGAGAGAGGGGGAGTCGAGGGAGGGGACGAATGTACTTTAGGAAAGATTTTACAAGCTGCTCATCGGCCAGACGGATCTCGAGGTAACCTTGAATGAGGAGGTGAAGTTGCTTGCATTCTGGAAAACAAATTTACTGCGCGTTAATTTTCACTTTTCTTATTTTACTCTATTCTTTATAGCCAATTGAGAAACATTATCGAGTGAAAACAAAGGTGCGACTTTAAAAATAATATTTGAATCAGAATTTTCATGAACGCTGGCCCTGGAATGATTTGCAGTACCATACACAATGTAAACTGATTCTTAATCCTCGATATTCAGGTATTATTTTATGAAGAAGTTATTCGGACAAGAACAATCTCCTTTTACCAACTAAATTGAATTATTACACGTCGAACTTCCTTAAATATTGGGAGCAGAAAATCATAGGCTTCCTTATATAATTTGTTTCTTTCCAACTTCAATTCCTTGTGCCTGTGACTGAAAGACAAACTTATTAATGGAAAAGTAACCGTAAAGAATCTCTCAAGTATCAAAGCACGAGAGACTCTTAGACTGAACTCATTGATAGAATTCTCATTTGGGGAAAAAAAAGAGCCTGTGATATCACGAATCCCTAAAAGAACAGTATTGAAGATAGGGGAGGAATCAAATATTGTC
>NC_090743.1:18696623-18699123 GCF_036898095.1 Palaemon carinicauda
AAAATCCCAACATGAAAAAATATGAAAGAAAATTCTATTCCATTGACGAAACAAATAAAAAACACTACACACCCATAATGCTCTAAATCTGCAATAGAAATCAAAATGGAAGTTTAATTATTGATTTAATTGGTAAAAAAAAGAGAAAAAAACAGTTAAATCTGCCATCTTTTGCAATTCTTCCCATGATTCACTAAATAGAAGTGTCCTCTGCAAATCTTTAATTGTTAAGGTATTCCCCATTAGTATCAATTCCTACATTTTCCCAATCTAAATTCTTAAAAACTTCTAGGTATGCTGTGAATGATTTAGGAGAAATGTGGTCTCCCTGTCCAACCCCTCTCTCAATTGAAATTTACTGACTATATTTATGTAGTTTTAGGATTGCTGTACTATCCATAGATATCACTTTGTGTTCTAACATAAGATTCATATATTCCGTGTCTTTGAAGAGCTTACATTACTGCCGAAGTTTTGTTAGAATCAAAAGCTTTCTCATTGTCTATAAGTGCCATACATAGTAGTATGTCTTAGTCTGTTATTTTTTTCCATAAGCTGGTTAGTTACATGGATATGGTTACTTGTTAAATATCCACTTCTAAATCCAGCCTTCTCTCTTGGTTGAATAAAGCCTAGCTGTCTTCCTATTCGGCATAATATGATCTTTGTAAATATTTTATATGTTAACTGAGAGTAAATTTATTAGACGGTAAATATTCAGGTGTTTTGTGTCTCCCTTTTTGTGAATTAGTATAATGAGGAAGATTTTCCAAGCTGTATAAAGATCAGCGAGCTTTGCTACTATGAAATCTCCTCCATCTATTAACAAATCAATTGTTAGGCCATCATCTGCTGTTTTGCCTCTTTTCACGCCCTTCGATGCTTTCTTTACTTATACTGTTACCGGCTCAGGTGTTTCATTGTTTCTGTTGGCACAGTTATTTTTTATATATATCACCATTGTATCGGTTTATATAGAAATCCTCTGCAATTTTTATTACACCATCTCTTTTGTTGATGATATTTACATTTTCATCCTTTCATTCATTTCGTCAATTTGATGCTGTTTTCTTTACGGTTTCTTCAATCTTTGACTGATTGTGTTTACGAATGTTTTGGGTTTGTAGTTTGTTTATTGTTTTGGCAGTTATGCTAATTCTATTTCATCTTTCTTTCCTTTTACCCTTATTTCCAATCTTTTCTTTATTGGAGTTTTGGTCTTCGATAGTTTTCTTTGATTTTGTTTAGAAACATATCCACCTTTGTCTTGTGCTGATTCCAATACAAATTTTTTTTGATTACTTTCTATTTGTTCTTCACTTGCTTTAAAAAATAGTGTTAAAAGAGGAGGGTAATTTTATCATTTTTAGTGATGCAAGAAGTGTCCTTCAAGCTTTAGAAGGTTTTAATTCCAGTAACCCTTTAGTTTTAAAGATTTTAGAGTTGTTTTTAATTCATGGCCTGAAAGGCATAACAGTTTGATTTTGCTGGGTTCTGATACACGTAGGTGTGTCTGGAAGTGAAAAGGCAGATTCACTAGCAAAGAATCCTGCAGCCGAGTTGCTACTAAGAAGGCATCCCATTTTCTGTAATGATTTTTTTTTTTACCGGCAATTAAGAATTTTATCAATAATAATTGTCAACAGCATTGTGATTGTTTAAATGAAAATAAGATGTTTGAAATTGCGAATGCTATATCCCTTTGGAGGTATAATATGATGCCCCGAAAGTGGGAGACTACTCTTTGTCATCTCTGCATTGGTCACATTTGGATGACACATGAGTTACTGCTGGCTGTCCAACAACAACCATATTGCGACGACTATTTGATACCCTTGACAGTGAGGCATTTGTTGACTGAATGCCCCGCATATAACTCGGAAAGAAATAGACTTCTCTTTGAGGCTCGAGGTGATAATGGCAGGTTCATCCTTACCAAGATCCTTGGAAATGATGTGTCGTACAATGCTAGTAGTATTTTTAATTTTACTTCAGAAGCAGGTCTTTTGAATGCTATCTAAGTTTTATAACATATTTACTTCGCTGGTTTTAACTGAATATTTTTTTAGTCTTTATTTATAATAAACGATATCGGCGTCAATGACCTTCGATGTCAGGACGCCAGAGAACTTCAAATAATTCATTCATTGATTCATTCCATTTCATCATGTAACTGGGGGTACCTATTTTGAATTGCTAAACCAAATTCAACATATTTATCTCTTATTAATGGGGTGTTTATTTGATTTCTTAAAATTAATATTTTGCTTTCTTTCCGTAGATCTAAACAAATTTGGCTTCTCCCCATTCTTTCGTCATTTGACTTTCCCTTATTTCACACTAGTACATCTTTAACTAAATTAACCTTTTCGTTTCTCCATTTATGCTCCTTCATGTCATGTCCATTTTCTATGTTCATTTTTATAGAGAAAGTTGTTTACGATTTTGAAATTGTTTCTTTCAGCAAATTCGACGAGCGTGTCTCTATTTAATTTCTTGC
>NC_090743.1:18701623-18734123 GCF_036898095.1 Palaemon carinicauda
TGCCAAGGCCAAGTATTCGCTTGCTTGTTTCTATTGCCATTGCTAAGTATTTGCTTTCTTGTTTGCATTGCCAAGGCCAAGTATTTGCTTGCTGGTTTGCATTGCCAAGGCCGTGTATTTGCTCGCTTGTTTATATTGCCAAGGCCGTGTATTTGCTCGCTTGCTTATGTTGCCAAAGCCGTGTACTTGCTCGCTTGTTTATATTGCCAAGCGCAAGTGTTTGCTCGCTTCTTGTTTTGATTGTCCAGGCCTAGTATTTGCTCGCTTGATTGGATTGCCAAGCCCAAGTATTTGCCATTTTTTTTTTATTGCCAAGCCCAAGTATTTGCTCTTTTTTTTATGGGGGGGGTGGTGATTGCCAAGCCCAAGTATTTACTTGCTTGTTTGGACTTTTAAGGCCAAGTATTTCCTTGCATGTTTGTTTTGCCAAAGCCAAATGTTTCCTTGCTAGTTTACATTGCCAAGGTCAAATATTTTCTCTCTTGTTGGATTGCCAATTCCAAGTAATGCTCGATTGTTCGCATTAGTAAATAAAAAAGTTAGGTGGTATAATAGAAAAGATCTTGTCAGCATTCCTTCAGACAATTTCCCTTTATTTTCAAGTTGAAGCAAAATGCAAATATACAATCCTAGTGAATGAAACGTTTCCTTCGGTAGCTTCTTTGAAATATTAGATATGTTTGTTTGCTTCCAGGTAATATATCCTGAAGCATTGTTAATGGAGTTTCTTTTATTTTAGGGAATTGGTTTTTATTCTTAAGCATTAACAAGTATTTATATCTGCCTGTTGTTTATCAATACGTTCTGAATACGTTGACAACATCGCAATTTCGAATGTCATCGTGGCAGGAATGATTTATAAGACTTATTATCAACATATTTTTCGAACATGAAGTTTACAATATCATTATTGATATTCCTTTGTAGCCTATTTTGATACTTTTTTTTTTTTTTTTTTTTTTTTTTTTTTTTTTTTTTTTTTGTCACTGAAACATCAAGTATTTTATAACTTTTCTGTAATTGATCAATATATGTCAAAAGTTCATTACTTTTCAACAAGTTTTAAACTCTTTTGGAAAATTGTATATCTTACAAACCCGACAATAAACCTTATGTGATCATCTGATCCGCTGGAAGCAGAGGTTGTTGTCAAGCGTCTCTCTCTCTCTCTCTCTCTCTCTCTCTCTCTCTCTCTCTCTCTCTCTCTCTCTCTCTCTCTCTCTCTCTCAAAGTGATGTAATTTTGGCGCTTGTTACCATCCTCACCAAAGTTTGTGGAAGATTGGCCGCCTCTCCCCCATTTTTTATTTGTTTTTCAAATGACTCCATCGCCATCTATTGAATGTTCAACCAACTAGAATATAATGGACAAAACTCCTTATGAGTTTTTGATTTTCGGTTCTCAGGCAAATATTGATCTGCAGATTAAATTGTGTGTTGCATTTCGACGATCGAAGAGACAAATGGGGACGATTTGTCAGAAACAGTCGATGTCTCCGATCTTGACTTGATGTAAATATTCGTTTTGATTAACGTAGGAAAGGTAAAAGAAATAACAAATGGGGAGAAATAGATTGAGAGATATACATAACAATATAAAGTAAAGAAAAACGAAAAAGGTAGAGGAATTTACGAAGAATTTGACGAATTGGTGTTGAAAGAAAAAGGAGAATGGAAAAGAAGAGAAAGAGAAAACAGTAACAATTTATTTGTGGCTTGGGAACAACGAGTAACATGATCAATACGTCTGATACTCAAGGAACGTCGAGGACTGGCAGAATGTACTTTAAGAAAATGGCAAGACTATTTCTATTTTACTAGCTGGGCTGCATCTCTCAACATTGCATTTGAGGATTGTTCCTTTTTTCCTTTACTAGTTTACTTTTGGGCTTATTATTGAAAAGGGATATTATGCACACTGTTTGGGTGTTAATGTGCTATCGTTCAGTGGATCCATTACCAAAGGATACTAGATTATATAGAAATAAGAAAGACAAGTTTTACCTGAAGTTTTTTGAAAAGCCAAACTCTTGGTTTTAGTATATTATTCAGTTATATCACGAAGCTGATACTTGGACAAAGAGTCATAAGGAAATTTTAATGAGTGAAAACCTGTGAAAGGAATTTTCCATTTAACGTTTGACATAAATAACACCCATAGAATACAGGAAAACTATTTTCCCGTTGAAGGTATTGAAAATTAATATATTTCAGGAACACAGTTGTTTTTGGTCTTTAAAACAGCTACTTTTTCAGTATGGGTGTGTATGTACGTATTTTGGTACACGTCAGTGGACCTTTTCAAGTCCATTACAAATCTCATGCTTCTCTGAAGTGATCATAATTTATTAATGAAAATAAAAAGAACATAAATACGAATCTATCGTTAATCAAAATACTTGTGCTTTTTTTTTCCTTTATCAGCACGGTGATTAATTTCCCAATTAGTCTAACGCCACGGGATGTTCAGGATTAAAAGAATCCGTGTTAATTTTTATTAATGAATTCTAATCCCGGTTTTATTCATTTCTCTTTTTGTTTGGTCGTATGATTATCTTATTTTCTCCATGTTTGCTCATTGAATAACACAAAAGTCCATCAATGCTAAGGGTGTCAATAGGAACTTGGTAAAAAGGTTTGTAGTAATTGAGTTAATATGTTTTATATATATATATATATATATATATATATATATATATATATATATATATATATATATATATATATAAAACAATATCTCAAATACTAAAAATCGTTATACATGTATATATACACACACGCACACACACATTATATATATATATATATATATATATATATATATATATATATATATATATATATATACATATATATACTGTATATATACTGTATATATAAAGTATATTATTTTGAATATATATATATGTATATATATATATATATATATATATATATATATATAAAGTATATTATTTTGAAAGATTCAAAGCTTTAGCTTTTTGGTACCTTTTACTCTAGTATCATAAACATAAACACTTGGAAAAAAAATTATTATTTCAGCCATGTAATATTCAGTCATATTGTAATAGGTTCCAGCAGAAGAACTAGTTATTGGTTGTGTCTTTCATGTTCTTATTATTATACAAAAAAAGAAAGCCTTTAACGAACACACACACACACAAACACACACACACACACACATATATATATATATATATATATATATATATATATATATATATATATATATATATATATATATACTCACACAGACTAGTGCATGCGACCCGTCAAAAATTAATGGCTAAATATTTAGATAGGTATGTACTCACGCACACGGTTTACCTCTGGAGGGGTATCCACTCTCATCAGAGTATGACTGCCCTATCCCCCTTATCTGAGAGACGAGGAGAGACAGAGTAGTTATATGTCTGGCAATGCCGCTCCGTGTGACCAGAAATACATATATTATGTATATATATATATATATATATATATATATATATATATATATATATATATGTGTGTGTGTGTGTGTGTGTGTGTGTGTGTTTATACATATATATATATGTATGTGTATATATATATATATATATATATATATATATATATATATATATATATATATATATATATATATAACATTCCTGTAGTGTTCATGGGTGAGGTAATAGTCATACTCTGGTGAGAGGGGGAACCACTAGACCCTAGGAGTGTGCGATTTCCCAGTGTACGGGTAGGGCGTAGAGGTACACTGGGAAACCACGCACTCCTATAAATTGCCGAACTAGTGGGTTGTGGTTAGGTGAGGTTGGGGGGGGGGGGAGGGTTGAATCTGCGTGCGTACGCATATCTATTTAAATATGTAGACGTGATTTTGACAGGTCGGGTACACTAGTATATCATATTTGTGATAGTATGCTTCACCTCAGCATTATTTGCATACATTACCTTACCATTTTATTTTATTTTTAGATTCCTTACACCCAAAAGTAAACCTAACATCGATGTTTTTTTTTTTATTATATATATATTTACTATACACTTGTAATGTTTTTTTTTTTTTTTTAATAATTTAAGGAACAGTGTGTAACCGAAAAAGAATAGTTCAAATGATCGTGTCATTACAGTAATTGAAGTAATAGTTAGTAATTGCTAATGTTTTAAATTTTCTCAAGAAGTAATAAATGCCATAAATAATAGTAAGGTTTAAGTAACTCATTATAGAATTAGCTTCACTATATAACGACAGTACTTCCAAGGGTTATTGATAGATTGAGGTTGATAGTTAAGAAATATTTATAATCTGATAGTTCAGGAAAATCACTGATTTATATGAAAATTAAAGGAAATCTATAAATACCGGTAATTCTACAGATGGTTTATCGTGGTTTCTTTGATTTGTGTTAAGATAATGTCATCAGTGAAAGGATAAGCTTAGAATAATTTGGATTTGGTTGGATAAAGATTTCATATGTACAACAAAAGCTTTTTTTTTATTACTCTTTATTTGATAGTTTATCCCCAATCTGCATAAACTGATATCTGCTGTAGTTTAATTCATGTGTATATCCTATTAAATACTTCAGTTGTGAGACTCTAAAACATTCTACAGTAGATGATATTATTATGAAATTGAAAGTATGCCTTGGAATTATTGTTATAGAAAGTATTATTCCTTTTTGATTTGCCATACAAGGAAATTAATTAAATGGAACATTTTATTTAACTCTTAGAGATTATAGGAGTAAGGAGACATTTAAAAAATTATCTAATTTTGGAATTATATACTGAAAATTGAATGTCCAGGGAGAATTTTTCCATCTTGACTACTTCGCAGAGTAGCCTCGACCAACTTAAAGCAAACCTGGGCCAGACAACTTATGAGCTAACTTGTGTTTAATTTTAATTTATCTAAGTTTATAGCGCTGGCGCTTTGGTATTTTATTGTGTATTTAGATTGATTTTATACTTTCAAGTTATTTTTATTCTATTTCATAATGTTTGTGTTTTCATTTTAAATTTTTGTTTTAAATATTTATCAAACCATGTTCTAACTTATACAATTTATTCTATTTTTTAGGCTCTGATGATGCAAATAGATTTTCCGAAAGCTCAGTAATAAACATGTATATTATAACCTTGGTACTATTATCTATCTATCTATCTATATATATATATATATATATATATATATATGTGTGTGTGTGTGTGTGTGTGTTTGTGTGTGTGTGTATACATGAATATATATGTATATATATATATATATATATATATATATATATATATGTATGTATATATATCATTATCATCACCTCTCCTACTTCTCCACTCATCCTTTCCCACTTCACGCTTCATAGTTCTCAGCCATGTAGGCCTGGGACTTCCAACTCTTCAAGTGCCTTGTGTAGCCCAATTAAACATTTGGTGAACCAATATCTCTTGACGAGTGCGAAGAGCATGCCTAAACCATATCCATATACCTCTCACCATGACATATGGCACTCGAGTATTCTCTCTTATAGCTTCATTTCCAATCCTGTCCTGACATTCAACTCCCAATATTCTTCTGCGGGCTTTGTTCTCAAATCTGCTAAATCTGTTGGATATTGTTTCATTGTCATACCACGACTCATGTCCATACAGTAACACAGATCTTACAAAACTGATATATAGTCTGATTTTTATATGTAATTTCAGGCGATTTGATTTCCAAATGTTTCTTAACCTAGCCATTGTCTGGTTTGCTTTTTTCGATGTAACACTAAACTCCAATTTTGAAGACCCTGTATTGGAGATCATAGTTCCCAAATACTTGAATGATTCTACCTAATTAATCCTTTCTCCCTCCAATGATATTTCATCTTCCATTGCATATTCTGTTCTCATCATCTCTGTCTTTCTTCTATTTATCTGAGCCCAACCTCGTGTGGTATTTCATGCATTTTGGTAAGCAAGCATTGCAAACTCTGTGGTGTTTTTCTAATAAGGACAGCATCATCAGCATACTCAGGTCCGCTAATTTCCTATCACCAATCCAGTCCAATCCTTCTCCACCATCTCCAACTGTTCTACGCATTATAAAATGCATGAGGAGGATAAACAACAAAGGAGACAACACATTCTGTGGGAGTACTCCGCTGTTCACTGGAAATTCTTTTGAAAGGACTCCATTAACATTAACGTTGCACTTGTTTTGCTTATGAATAAGCTTAATTAAATTTACACATTTGAGAGGAATTCCATAATATTTGCATGACTCTCCACAAAATTGACCGGTGCACACTATCAAAGTCTTTTTCATACTTCACTTCTATATTGTACACATTGCTGTACAAAGGCGCTAGGAATATTGCCACTGGGTCAATTGCCACCGGGAATATTGCCACTGGGAATATTGCCCACCTAGGAATATTGCCACCCGGAAAATCGCCACCATATTTTTTTGGTTTAAAACAAACAAACAGACCTACAACTTTATTACCTTATATCCCCGACTTTTACTATCAGTTTTCCATTCAAGATTTTCCTTGTTATCTGTTATTGTTTCGACAACTGTTTACCTCTTAAGATTTTTAGATAGGTTTCCAAACCACCATTATTTAGGAAATTTTTAAGTTGTTTATAAACAAAAATATCACAATAAGGAATTTTAGTATTTAGAGTTTAGTATTTCTGGAAACTTCAACCCACAATGGTGTCCATCATTAAGAGTGAACGTGGGAACGATATGCTTGTTGATGAGCAACAGTTCATGTACCATAAACATGGAACAAATAAGGACGGTACAATTATATACTGGGTGTGTAGTCAACGAAAGAAGAGAAACTGCAAGGCTAGACTACATACAAAAAAAACATCAGACAACGACTTTGAAGTTTTGCAACATGTAAACGAACATACACACTCGTCAACGAAAGATCGTGTAGATGCCAAAGTTGCGCATGAATCGTTAAAAGAAAAAGTGAAAACGTCTCATCAGTCAAGTCGCGTCCTGGTAGCTCAAGCTACTGCGTCTCTCGATGAATCTGTCCTATCTCAAATGCCCAATACAAGTCACATAAGCAGGAATATTAGGAAGTGGAGACAAAAACTTTCAAATTTTCCTTCCGTTCCATGTGGAAGGGCAGGATATTCGATACCACTAGAATTTACAGTCATAGACGGCGGGAAAACTTTCCTTCAATATGATTCAGGTATCAACGATGTGGATCGCATATTGATGTTTGCATCTGATGCTGGGCTACAAGATTTAAACCGTTTTAAGAATTGGGCAATTGACGGTACATTTAAAGTTGCTCCGGAATTTTATTATCAACTTTTAACCGTTCATGTACAGCAAGATAAACTGAGTATACCACGTGTCTTTGCTCTTTTACCTAACAAGACCGAGGTAACATATAGAAGAGTGTTTGAAAAATTTAGTGAATTTTTAGGTGGTGAAGAAACCGAAAATATTACAATTGATTTTGAAAAGGCTTGTTTTAATGGAATAAAGGCGGTTTTCCCAGACGTTTTTCTTAATGGGATTTTCTTCCATTTCTCTCAATCGCTTTATAAAAAGATAGTTGAATTTGGTTTTAAACAAGAATACCACAACAACAATGAATTCTCTTTAAAAATGAGACATTTTTCTGCCCTTGCCTTTGTGCCAACTCAAGATGTTATTTGGGTTTTCGAAGAACTGTCAGATGATGATGCCATACCACAGGAATTTCTCGCTTATTTCGAATCTACATACATAGGAATTGAGAGAGGGACAAGGAATAACAGACGAAGAGTTACAGGTACATTTCCACTAAGTTTCTGGAATGTTTATAGCCGTGTAGTCAACTCTTTACCACGAACAAATAACAACGTAGAGGCATTTCATAATTCGCTTAATAAATCAGTAGGTAATGCCCACCCCAATATCTGGCGGCTGATTAACGCACTTAAAGATGAAGAACGCTTAGCAACAATTAAGAAAATCCATTTTGAACGAGGGGACTCACTTCCCGACAAAAAAAAAAGTACCAATATTTAAACGCCAAAATAAAGAACATTCTATTGAAATACAACACTTATAATGATAAAATTAGATATTTACGTTCAATTGCATATAATATGCATGTTTTTTAAATAAACAAGTTTTGTTTTTGTTTATGTAGTCTAATTTTTTTATGTAATTTTTTAAGTGCTGGAAATAAACAAGTTCTGTTCTGTATTCTTTCTCCTATATATATTTCCTTAATGTAATTTTAAGTGATATAATATTCCTAAAACTATAATAAAAAGTAAATAATTTGCTGTCCTGTATTCTTTATTCCATATCGTAATTCTAAGTGATTTAAAGTTCATAAAACTATATTAAATGAAAAAATTAATTTTTCATAGTGGCAATTTTCCGGGTGGCAATATTCCTAGGTGGGCAATATTCCCAGTGGCAATATTCCCGGTGGCAATTGACCCAGTGGCAATTTTCCCAGTGGCAATATTCCGCGCACGCTGTACAACATGTCTCAAAATGAAAATTTGGTCAGTATAACTTCCACCCTTTTGAAATTCTTCTTGTTAATCTTTCATCTTTTCATCAATCTTTTTCTCTGGTATCTAGAATAATAAGCATGCTATATATTTTCATAACAAATGAGTCCAACCCTCTTCCCAGAGTTTCTTCTTTTTTCTTTAAGTGAAACAGTTGGGCATTTGGAGGAGGAGAGACTGTACTGCCTAGTGAGAACCTTACGTTATTATCTAGCCAGAACCAAGGCTATCCCTCACAGACCCCGGGCTCACTTCGTCTCCCCTAAACTACAGTCAAAGGCCATGAAGAAAAATGCTGTTTCTTTCTTTATCAGGAGACTCATGGCAAAGGCCTCTCCCCTATCTTTATCAGACAGTGCATCCAAGAAGGGAAGATGTACCCACAGTCTGAGGGGTTATTCCACGTCTCTTTCTTTTTGGAAGAACTCTTCATTGAAGTCAGTCCTGAACGCTGCTCTATGGAAAGGGAATACAGTTTTTGCTTCCCACTACCTCAAGGTCGTGGAGTTGGTGTATGACAACATACGATCTCTCGGTCCAATTGTCGCAGCTGGAGACATTGTTGGTTAACATCTACTTGGCCTTCTACCCTAAATATTTAGTGTATGTAAGGAAGAATGAAAGGCATGAATGAGATGGGATATGAATAAGGGCTCACTCCATGCGAATGAAAACCTCGCGAAGGCAGGTTGTATAAATGCATGAGAGAAAATAAGCCCCATCGGGGGCCGACACCTACCTAATTTCAGAGACATATGACTAGACTAACGAACTTAACCGACGTATGCAAGTTGTTGATACAAGGTTAGGAACTTAGTTTGGAATAGGGTAGTTAGTCGACTAGGCGTTAGTTTAGAATAGGGTAGTTAGTAGACTAGGCGTTAGAATAGGGTAGTTAGTCGACTAGGCGTTAAGACTGACCCAGCAATGACTGAAAATAACTGATGGTGATCCAGTTCACTGCAATACACGGAGATGCCCTATATCAGTCAAGGTAACCGCTCTGAGGTCCTCTCAGGTCTTTTTGTATTCTTAAAAGATTACTTAATTATATCAGCTGTTTATATTTTTGCTTATGCCCTCCATCCAGGATAAATGCTGGTAATCGGCTGAATTAAGTTATACAGGATAAGTGTGAGACAAATGAATTTTTAAATTTAAAATTAATTTTCGAACACTTACCTGTACAGTATAACTTAATGGAAGACCCTTCCCACCTCCCCATATTATACATAAGCAGGTTTACGACAACATATTCTTAAAGAATGGCTCAGTAACTGGTTGGTGGAGAGACCTTCCCACCATTGGTGGGGGAGAGAAAGAGGACCACGTGACGAACTGTCAATTTTCTAATTGACAAGCAGTTACCTGTTAAACAGTTAAAGCTGACAGGGCTAAAGATTTTGACGACCGTTCGTTCCAAAAAGTCAACAGGTATTGTGCTTTAGTTTCATTCTTTATCGATATTTCCTTAATTTTATGAACTCAATCTTAATGAGACTTTTTGGACCAATTATCGGTTGGTCACAATCAATGAGGGTAAGTTAATTAGTCACCTAATTAGTTATATCTGTTTGGAGCCGACACAGATGTGATCGGCTGAATTAAGTTATACAGGTAAGTGTTCGAAAATTAATTTTAATTTAAAAATTCATATTTTCATATATATATATATATATATATATATATATATATATATATATATATATATATATATATATATATATATATTCTAATGAAGCTGGTCGTGTGTAGAGTAAATATTTTATTCATGTATTTTATTTGTGTATCTAAGAGGTGTGTAACTAGCTCGTAAGGGGAGTTCCTCTCTTTTAGTTTCAAGTAATTGTGTGTAGATTGCATAAGACTTTCGTCATTCATTT
This sequence comes from Palaemon carinicauda, assembly GCF_036898095.1. NCBI lineage: Eukaryota > Metazoa > Arthropoda > Malacostraca > Decapoda > Palaemonidae > Palaemon > Palaemon carinicauda. Next base: position 18,712,014 of record NC_090743.1, read on the forward strand.
CGTTGTATTTTTCATTCTAGTCAGTGTATGTGAATTTACGTTAGTTTAAGGAATTAACTTTTTATTTCACATATTTTGTTACAAAGTCTTAAGTAGTCTCGTCTATGTATGCTGTACTAACCATACGAGGTTTGAAAACAAGGGCTGACGTCCTGTTTACGAGGTAATACATCATATTTATATTTCCACGTGTTTAGAATGTTCTTGGAAACCCCAGAGTTAGTTTTATCTTTTTTTTAATGTTTTGAGGACATAAGTGAGCAGAGTTAGCTGAGAGAGGGTTATCTTGCAAGCAAGGTTTAATCCCCTGTTCTATTTGTCTCGTTAGCAACTTTACGCCGCAAGGCCTTGCCCCCATGCCTCTAGAAGAATCTATTTAGAATTATCTAGAATAAGTCAGTATATATGTGCCTCTAGGACAACGTAAGCAACAAAAGAGATCCAACTTGTCCCTGTGAAAGAGCCAACATGCTCTGTCCTCAAGTCCCTCGTGTGTGCCCTCTCCAAAGTGAATAAGTTTTTTACCCAACATATATCGAATGTAGTGTGTTCAAACGTTAATGAAACTTTGAATGCGATTTCAAATATATTGCGTTATTGTACATGCTGGTTTAATATAAATTGTTGTAACTGACCCTGTGAAATTTAGGTTAAAACAGTGATGTGTATTTATATTGCTATCTGTTGCAAAATCTTGTTTGAGCTAAAACACGAAAGTGTATCAGTTATTTTTATCTAAATTTGAATAAGAGGTTAATCTTTAGAGTGTTAAAGGTTAACTATTTTCATTAATTACAAAGATTAAATATTCCTAAAAAAATTTCATTTCTTGTAAAACAAGTGATTTTGTAATTTTTAGAGTGTAATATTTTCTTGTTTTAGTTTAAGGTTTTGTTCAGATTTAATATTTCGAGAAATTTAATTTTGGTGTTAATTCTTTTTGCATAAGTGTTGTAACTTTTTATAGAATATAATTATTTTTGTAAAAAGTGTATTATTTCAATCACCATTATTTCCTAATAGACCTTGCTCGTATCCTTGACTAAAAATCGAAGTAAGAGGTTGTTTTGAATAGTTCAAGTAAAGTAATTATCCAGTTTTGTTTTGAGTGTACGTAAGACACTTTTGGATATTCAGTGTTTTCATATATTGCTGTCTGGGAGTTACATAATTTCTTAGAGCTCGGGTATTATTTAAGTGTAACAGATTTATATTAGAATAGATAGGTGAGTTTGGAACTCGGGAGGTTATGTAATTTACCAGCCGTAATATACAATATATTTTTGGTGTCCAAACCCTTAGGATGGAGGGAGTCTGTTTTAAATATTAGTAATAACAGGGCCGTGTTTTCATTAAAGGTTTGAACAGTGTATTGTTGATAGGATTCTTTGTATTGCTAGGATATATTTTTTGGAGAGGTATAAGGATGGTAAAGTAAAATATGACATAGTTTAATATCCTAGTGTTTTTGAAAAAGCTAATTGTTCCGGAATTTTCAGAAGCTAATGTAAAAAAGCTCAGTGGCTCTCTATTTTAATGGCATGTATTGGCCATGCGATGAGTGGAATGATTAAAGCCCAGATCAAGTGTCTAGCCTTAGAATCGTTAACAAACTCGGGAAAGTTGGCGGAAGAAATATTGTAGCAGCTCGTGAACTGTTGGATTAAGCTGAAGCAGAATTTGTAGCGAAGCAAGGACCAGTTGACCCACATACTAAAGGCATGAAATCTGACAGGAATGTAGAGGCTGAGATTCGACGAATTGCTGCGGAAGAGAATTTGATTAAGTTGAAGATGATGGCAGAAGAGGAAGAAAGAGAGAGAGAAGAACCACGACATGCGAGAGAACTGGAAGCAAGACGGGAAGAGAGAGAGAGAGAAGTGTGGGAAATGGAAGCTAGAGAAATTGCAAGACAAGTAAGAAAAGAGAGTATACAAGAAGAAAAAGAGATAGAAGTAGTGAGACACGAAAGGGAATTGGAACTGTTGAATGCTCGTGCAAAGTCGGCAACGCAGACAGAGATGACCTCTGCTATGCGCAATCTTGTGTTTGATGTGGCAAATACACAGATGTTGATCCTAAAATTCGCAGAATCAGCTCCCGTCGAGTTCTTCGATTATTTTGAACCGGTCACATCGATGATGGAATGACTAGAAGGTAAATGGTAGGTATTAGTGCAGTGTGTCCTTTTTGGGAAAGTATTCAGTGCATATCTTTCCGTGTCTCAGGACCAGAGAAAGAAGTATCAAGAAGTAAAGAGCAGCGTTGATGCCTTTAAACTGTATATTTATGAAGGTATGTAAGCCACAATCAATGGGAGTGAGCAAACCCCAGTCAAAATATTGAGCAACAAAGGTTGTAACCATAGTGTGGTGGAAAGAGATGTCACCACACTATAATTATATGTGTGGAATTCTTTTTCTCCGTCTTAAATGTTCCTTAATAATACAATAGACTGTGAAGACTTAATTAAATGCGTTCATGGCAAAGTTTGTTGAACTGATGGGTATCACAGCATTCTTTACTCAGTCAACTCAAGCAGGCCATACATGCAGAGGATTGGGGCGATGATTTCATCGCGATTGGCGCATTCGCGGAAATTCTTAACGTGTATGGTGGGTAAATACTACAAACCCGTCGCAACTAGCCTGTCCTCTCATCCTGTCACCATGTTTGACCGGACAGGCCAATCCTGTTGCGATTGGCACTATAGCCCGCCAGTCTCGTACGTGCGTGGGCACGGTCTAGCTCAGTCTAGCATCATGGCGAGGTTGACTCACCTATTTTGACACGTACAGTATTCCATACTTCGCCCCTTGAACGGATCACTCTTATATTATAATGATATGCTGACTGCATTTCACAATCTTTTGACTTATTGCTGTATTAAAACAATTTTTGCTTTAGCATTGTTATATATAACTTTTAGAGGAGTGCTCTTTCTCTTTTCCCAAACTATGCAGTTTCCCACAGTAAAGTCAAAAGATTAATGAGTGTACTAATCCTGCACAGGTGCCGGTGGGAGGCGATAGTAAAGGACAGACTCTTCATAGGAAAAAACTTTTTAAAATATAGATAGAGGATAAATTAAGTAGCTACTGATAATTCTATTAACTTGTGTATATCTTTCTCACATTTTCTCTCTGCCTATATAAACACAATCGTTTTCAAATCTCTATAAATTAACGCGAAAACAAGTACGCTTAATTAATAGTGCAGTAGTGTTTCAGCATGAGATAATCTCCAGAAAGGTCTAAAAATCCATTTAGTATATTCCTCCAAATATCAAAAACGTAACCATGTAGGCCTATCCTGGGTGCCCAATCCTCTTGAACTAAGCAGGCTATACTCCGCAGCGTGTGTGGGCATTTCTCACAGGATTGGAGCGTCCCTCCAGTCCTCAAGGACAAAACATACGGTCAATCCTCTGCGTGTATGTATGGCCGGCTTAACTTCCCTAGTCCCACCCATCTCGGCCCCTCCCATCCTCCTCGAAGGAAAAAAAATATAAATAAATAAAAAAAAGTAATTGTAATCTTCAGGCAATCGTGTAAATTTGGCAATACTAATAGCTGTAACTCCATGCTTTAAACTCCGAGGAACAGAAATAAAATAATGCTTAAAAAGTCATGTTCATAAACCAACAGTTTATGACAAAACTTTTACTTATATTCCATCGTTTTAACTCTAGGGAAACATATTACATAAATTAACAACAAAGAAACTGTGTAAAGGTATTCGTAAACCTAAGAAATCAGACCACAATTGTAATCAATAGCTTTTCAACAAGTCAACCTATGTAATATTCCTCAATCGCACAAGAGGGCAACAAAAATCCCAGGTAAATGGATCATGTCAGAAGAAAAGAGGTCTTAATGTAAGGAACTAAACTAACAAAAGGAACCTTAATATTCAGGAGAGAGAGAGAGAGAGAGAGAGAGAGAGAGAGAGAGAGAGAGAGAGAGAGAGACTTTGCTCAGGCTGAGGATCTTAATTCTTAAATCATAGAATTGGCGATGATGACGTACGTCAAACAGCAAACGATGGAATGCTTGTCCTAGGAATATCGTTGTACGCCGAAGCAAGAAACTCCAAAATATCGGGGAGTTCGTAAGGGTGAGTTTTGAGGTCCTATATTCGAGGATGTTAGAGTTGGATGGTAAGGCTCGGTAGGAGGAGGGGAAGGGAGTATAGACCCAGCACCTACCGTACCACCACCACACGGCAACCACCGCCCTAAAAAACAATTCGACCCGTACAAGTTTTGCTTGTTGCCCACATAAAGGCCGATTCACACGACCTGTTTTCTTTCCGACAGGCTGGGTGGTGGCTAACCACCGTCGAAATGTACATTCACACGAGGCGTTCCGTATCCGTTTACCAGCGCGCGGTTTTCATTGTTTACTTAGACTCTGTCACGTTAGGACCGAGTAAATTACGATAATTTTGACACTTTAAGATGTTGGTTGATAACTGTTGTCGGGAGTTTCGAACTGATCATTCGAAAGTCCCGCCATTTAACTCCACAAACGTTACGTTAAATTGAGCTTAGATTGGAAGATCTTGTGGGCATTGCTGCCAATGACTATGGTCCAATACGTGACGGTATTGGGGCATAAAATTTAACCACCTGTTGGGGAAGGAGCGGGTGTCAGAGAAACTAAGTGTTTGTTATTTACGAATCACAGAATTCGTCTCGTATTATTGCACCACGACAAAAATATCGATGTATATGTTTAGAGCCAAGGACTCCCTAGTTTGGTGGATTGTAGCAAATTATGGCCTTTAGCCGAAGCATTAAGCTCATCCTTCGATCTGAAGTAAGACTTTAACAGTTTCTCAGTCTTGTGGTCGATAAAGAAGCTTTATCAGACCCCTTATAAATAAATAACGTAAGAATTCCCTCCCCTCTCCCTAGGACACTTTAGTTAGTGCGGGAGATCGAAGTTTTCTTCGGAGCTGCCCAGAGCTACGGTCGTCCTCTCTGCCTATCTCCCCCGAACAAGTAAGTCCAATTTATTGTTACTCTCTCTCTGCTCCAATCCGCGTGAAACCAGGTCGGTTCCCCCTAGTCTTTTTCTGAGTCCCAAGTGTTTTTTATATCTGTCTATAACTTTTACTTTCTGATCCCAGTGATTGGGGATTAGGTTTTTTTTACTAAGATGTCAGAGAACCTTGGTAGGTGTTCTACCCAGGTATTATATTGAAATTGAGTGTATTTGTTTCCTTTTTTAGTCCGACGTGGACTTAGGGCCCCACGGGCACATGTTACAGATCCCCAAGGGAGATAGTTTCATTTATCAATTAGTTCAAATGTTTTAGTGTGTAATTTCCTTGTTAAATAGTTATTTTTGTAATAAATTTGTAAAGTGTATTCATATTTTATTGAATCCTGGACAGTTTTAGGAGGCTAACCTCTTCAAGGTCTTGTTATCGGCCCACACCATCGGGCCTAGAATCATAATTGTAATAAGTCGGGGAAAATTCACGACAACTGTGTTGATGAAATGTGTTATGCAACTTCATAATGCTTTATGCACCATGCCAAGAATATTAAAATTGCGATAAACTTACCTGTTTTATTTAATGCCTCTCCAGTCATTTTCCATATTCTTTATTTATGTAAATTATTTCTATACATCTTGTTTGCCATGTCAAACATCTCATACCCTTGAAAAAGTTCAATTAACCTCTAATACTCGGTGTCAACAACAAACTAACTAATTTCTATGACTCTATACTATGAGGAAAAGTCGGGGTTGTAGGCCACGAAACGAACGGGTACGATACAGGTCCTCGTTCCCACAAAAAATCTTCCACCCGTTGGTTGGGACGGGTGGCTAACGTCCGTCAAACCGGATGAGGTTTCTTGGAAAGAAAGCCGGGCCGACTCGGACGGCTGACGTCCGAGGGCCGCCGTCAGCCTAACGGGTCGTGTGAACAGTTGCATTTGAATACACGTAAGAAACCTTGACGCCGGTTAACCGACGGCCAGCCTGTCGGAAAGAAAACGGGTCGTGTGAATCGGCCTTAAACCGTCATTGTGTGTGACGATGAACCCTGACCCAGTACTAATTGTAAAAATAAATACTAAGCAATTTCCTTAGTGTATACAGCATTAAATCTAGATAGGAAGTCAGGCTAACGTATCGAGGTTTAATCAGATACTCTTTCACCATGTTGCCTTCCTGATACCTTCTTCCAGCTGCATATGACTATTATCATGCACGAGGTATGCGAGGGGGAACCGCGCCTTGCCATGTATAACCTGCACTCACCTTCGGCTGGCAGCAAAATACGTGCAGGAGAGCCGGACAGTAGCCGGTGTTACGTCTGGGGTTCATATGGATGTTTTCCATTCGATATCAAAGGATATATATGTCTTATTCGAATATATATCATATATGTGTGTAAGTATGTATGTGTGTATTCTTATAATGTGTCCGTGTGTGTTTCCGTAAAGGACCATCATAGAAACTAAGAGAATCAAATAACCCAAATAATTCAAATGGTTTCAAGTGATCGAAATACTGTGACATAAACATGTATATATATATATATATATATATATATATATATATATATATATATATATATATATATATATATATATATATATATATATATATATATATATATATATATATTATATATATATATATATATTATATATATATATATATATATTATATATATATATATATATATATATTATATATATATATATATTATATATATATATATTATATATATATATATATATATATATATATATATATATATATATATATATATATATATTATATATATATATATATATATATATATATATATATATATATATATATATATATGCGCATTTGCATAAGTATACTTATATACAAATTTACATATTCATATGTACATCTATGTGTATTTATATGTATATAAATGACAAAGGAAAGCTAAACTAATGAGTTAGACGTGCCATTTATTGTTGATTATTTGTATCATATTAAAGGGATAGAAAGCTAAAAAAAAGTTTTCATCATAGTTCTCAAAGCCATAGGAAATTATAACAATAGCAGCTATCATAATGATAATAATTATTATTATAAAGCGCATTTTTTTTTCTTATTGCACCACGACCAAAGAAGCATTTGCATACTGTCCTGATTTGCAGATGAATACATATCGGTGATTCATAATGTACGAGGGAAGGACCTATTCCTTCTGAGAAATATGGTCATTTTGTAATTGTAGGAATCAAGAAGGATTATTGGATGAAGAACATTATATCATGGTATAGTTTCGATTCAGATTTTGTACTTGAACGTTCTATTATGATTTGATTAGTTGCTAAAATCCACGATGTCCGATGGATGTTGTTCAGTTTCTAAATTTCAATATCAGTGATATCGGGTTTCTTTCCTTCATACTTTCAAAGTATTCACTTGTCTTTCGCCACTTCATCTTCCTTAATTGCCAGTTACCAAGTCCCAAGCAGCTTCTGCACCTGAAACAAGCTTTTTTCGAAAATTTTCATTAGTGAGCCCACTGGCAACTAGGCCTATCCCAGTTACGAATTGTGGCCTGGGTTCAGCTACTGGGTGTGGCAATGCCACTGGGAGAGGTCTGGGCATGGCTTCTACTGGCTGGAAGACGACGAACACAGTCACCACGAGGAGTGAGGACAAAACGATCTGGAAAAATGAAAATAAAAAGATTATTGGATCGGCCATGGGAAAAGATGTAAGATAAACAACAGAATCTTTATTATAGAATGATAGAATTTTAGATTACCAGAAAATCAAGAAGTATTACAGAAGCGCACATTAAACGAAGTTCGGCTTTCGATGAAGTAGAAATTGATTTTTATTTGAACAAGATATTGTGTTGATTTTCATCATATGTTGACTCATTAGGGGCAATTTGAATTAAAAGATGTCAATAGGTGTCACCTGGTGTGTCCGCAAGTTGGATAATACTTGCAGGTAAGACAGTGGCCTCACCAGGTAAATCATGAAATGCCTGTAGCACCTAAGTCATAACTTGTTCTAGAGCTTCTGAGGCGTGATTGGTAGCGACCTTTGTTTTTCATTTGAAGAAATTAGGGTTCGATATCCATGTGAGGTAGAAATTGATATATACACATATCTACCCTATATAATAGAGAGCAAGTGTATATATATACATATATATATATATATATATATATATATATATATATATATATATATATATAGATAGATAGATATTATTATCAATTTTACTATTAAAAGCTAAGCTGTAACCCTAGTTGGAGAAGTAAGATGCTATAAGCCCAAGGGTTCCAACAGGAAAAAATAGCCCAGTGACGAAAGGAAACAAGGAAATAAGAAACTATAAGAGAAAAATAAACAATCTAAATAAAATATTTCGAGAAAACAACATTAAATCGGATCCTTCACATAAAAAAAAAATTTTTTAAATGCAGTACAAAAGCCTCATACAAGTCCTTATTCATATCTTCGATTTGACCAATTTCTATTACCACGCTGGCCAACTGCGAAATGGTGATGGTGTTACACTAGTCTGATTGCTCACAGCAAACCAACCTAGTATGGGTGGGCCTGACTTGTACAGCTTTGCTGATCATAGCAATACACAAACCCTTTCACTACGTTAAGAAAGGGATATATATATATATATATATATATATATATATATATATATATATATATATATATATATATATTACTAAATCACGAATATACCAATATATTAACCCACAGTATCTTCACCTCAGTTTTGGATGATGTTTTTAGAATTACGTCATCATGCTTGGTTTAGTTTATACAGTCATTTGTGTTTTCAACCTTTTTAGATATATGACATACATGAATACAATTTCGTAATTCAAGAATTACACTAAAAATAAAACATTTATTTTTTAAAAAATATTCATCTATTGAATTGCAAAATAATTCATAATGTCTAAAGCAATATAAAAAATGTCAAGCGTTTATTTCTCATTGTTCTTCCTGGCCAGATTTTGGTGAAAATACGATGATAGTGTCTAGTATTCAGTTCTGAATGTAAACAAAATTCTGCTAACAAAGTTTTGAAATAAAAAGTGAGAGAAACCCGATTCCAGTATTCTAAACAATTGGAATCTTTTTATATTGATATAGACTCCGTGATGTATGAGATACACAAAGCAGTGAACATTTAGAATGCGTTTCTATTGAAATCCTAATATGACGGAAATATTTCCCCCTTACAGAACATCAGTGTTTCGCAAGTTTGAATATCGGGATGCACGAAATAAACCCCCCCCCCCAAAAAAAGGGTATTTTTTTCTTATCTGATATCCAATTTTTGAAGTTAGAATTTACTCAACGAAAATATTTTTTAGACTTACCGATTTCATGATGAGAAACTGTAGAAGCACAGTTCTTCTTGTACGTTCTATTCTTGAGGTTCAGACAGGAAGACCACTAACGGCCCCTTACTCATGCAGGTATTTATATCATGAGACGCCTTCCCACCCCGTTCCCTCATCATCCCACAGGGGATGGAATCCAGTGGGAGTAGTCGGTCTTACTGAGTCTCTGGGCGGAGCTTATAATCATGCATTTAGATCCAAGGTCTTTTAGACCTTGGTTACACCCAAAACCAAGGTTGCCCAAAACATTGCGATCTTCTGGGCTGAACTAGGGGAATTTACCACTTCGCTTTTGCATACTTGACAAAAAAAAGAAAGAAAAAAAAAGAGGATTGATTTACGAAAAGTACATATTTTTCTATATGTTTAAGATTGATCTATTATCAGTGGCATTTATATTATTATTAGATGATTGCTCCCGTGTTTGGGCACCAAAGATATATAATTATAAGATGATGGCTCCCGAGTCTGGGCACCAAAAGTATATTTTTATGGTCCCACGAGTCTGGGAACCAAACATATAATATGATATAAACTATGGCTGGCAAGCTAAACAACCTCTCGAATTCCGAACTCGCCTGTTTGCTTTTACATTAAATGTGCTACACTAGGAAATATTAATACCCGAACTCTGAGACAGTTAAATAACGCCCAGACAGCAATGTATAAAACACTGAATATCCAAAGGTCTCTTAAGTACACTCAAAAGATAAAACTGGGTAATTATTCTTAAGAATTATTCCAACAACTCTAACTACGATTCTTTAACAGGATACAAGCGAATACCAATTTAAACACTGGCGATTGGAATGATACACTCTTTACAAAAATAAATATATTCTATATAAATTACAACACTGAAAAGAATTTATAAAAACAAAATAAATCATTCGAAATATTAAGTCTGAACAAAACTTAGATTAAGACAAAAATATTACGACCTGAAAATTATATAATTACTTGAAATACTATATCTGCATAAAAAAAAGGAATAATACTTATGAAAATTATACAATCACTTGTTTCACTTGAAATTAAATCCGAATACAATGTTCAAGTTTGATACTTAAGGAAAATAGATAACCAGATCACGATACAATTACCTTTCACCTTACTACATACCAATATCGCATGGGTTTCCTATTCGTGACCTCATGGTGGCTACTTCTATTTAGAATACCTGTATATATATATATGTATATATATATATATATATATATATATATATATATATAAACATATATATATGTATATATATATATATATATTGTAAATTATGTATTATATTACATTTATACAATATTATATATATATATATATATATATATACAATGTTATATATAATATATATATAATTTAAATAGTATATATTATATATATATGTACTGTATATGTATATATATATATATATGTATATATATAATATATAATATATATTATATATATATATATTATGTATATTATATATATACATATACATATATTTACATTTACATATATATATATACATATATACATAGATATACATATACATATACATATACCTCCATACCTTTGGTATATTGTTGGCTGGAACTCTTACTACGGACATTCATAGAATATAGCAACTCCGTTGTTACCAGATATAGTTATGATTTCACACGTGGTGTTTGCAGCTTTGTTCCTGTTTAGGGGCTTTCAAGGTCTGCCTTCCTATTTAGAAATAGGCAAACGTGTTCCCTAGTAATAGGATACATTTGAAGTTGTGTCCCGCATGTGTATATTTTCTTTTATTTTACAATCTCTAATAACAAAAATGAATTATTGGGTTCTTCTTACTCATAGGAAGAAGATAATAAAGATAGAAAATGAAAGGCCATTAAAAACAATCTTTATAATTATTTAAGCCTACTATGTTAGTTCAAAGAATTCAAAGATATATGGTTGTTATATATACACGATATCTTCGGATAGTCGATTCCGGGGGTTGGAACACCGTAATACCTGACGGTAATTCCCTTGTAATTTCAATCGAAGAATTGATATATAGACGTTGTCAAAAGGAACTTCCATCAGGACGACATGGCTCGAGCCCAAAAATATATATTTATATACATATATATATATATATATATATACTGTATATATACATATAAATATATATATATATATATATATATTTATATATATATATATATATATATATATATATATATATATATATATATATATATATATGTGTATATGTGTGTGTGTGTGTCCTTTCTGAGTGGGAATACCATAATGTGGTGAAAGGGTTTGTGTGTCACCATGATCAGAAAAGCTGTATTACTGAGGGACACCCATGCTAGTTTGGTTTGCTGTGAGCGATCAGGCAAAAGTCTCCCGACCATAACCATTCTGCAGTGACCGCGCTGTGATAAGAACGGGCTAAACCCCAGACATGAATTAAGACATGTCTGACCCCTTTGTCCTGCAGTGGACTAGAAACGGCTGAATTAGTTATTGTTATTACTGCATATGTCTTTATATATATATATATATATATATATATATATATATATATATATATATATATATATATGATATTTTGTATGCAATATATGTGAAACTTTGGTATTCTGACTCAGCAACATGTGTAATCTCTTTTCGAATCACCATGCTGGTCATATACGTACAGTATGTTTTTATATTGGTTTTTGGGATATCCTTAAGAAATGATTGCAGGTGGCATGCTTTCATACCAAAATTCCCACGGGAATGTATTTTGCTACACATGCTCCCTGACTGTACCATCATGCCATGCCCGACGACTCATGAACATCCGCATCTCAAGGTTGGAGGTTTGGAAAGTTACCAGAAGCATCCCATCTAAGGGGGACAGTGGAATACATGATACAAATCATTGGTTCACTGCAAAAAAAGTAAAGTTAAATTCTGTAGAAGGATAGAATCCTAAGCAAAGTATTTGTATCGTGTAGTAAACGCTTATTTACGAATACCACAAAGAATATCAGAAAATTGATAATGCCTTCCTTAGGAAATCATAGAAATGGGTGGTGTTACTATGTATGGGATACTTAAATAAATGTATTTCTATGGAATTCTTGAAGAAAAAGTAAATAGGTTTGTGTATATGGGACTGGACACACTTACGTAAATATATAAAAAGGACTTATTAGTAATAAAACAAATTGATTTAGTAATAAAGATTATTTGAAACATGAAATATAGTATTCGCTTAGCCAAAAATGCAATAACCTAAATTTCCAAAGGTGGTCCCCTCAAGTTCAAGGTCGGTTTCTTTATAAGTTAATATGGCCATGTAATTTCCTAAAATGAGGATTTTGCTAGAAATTATTTTATTGAGTTACACCCACTTACAAGATCAATATAATTAGATAATATGAAGATCTAACCCTTCCAATAAGTCAACACATAATGCGCCTTCCTTGCAGGGACACCAATAAATTCTATTAGACCGGGTGATGCAAAACTTTTTTCAATTATGAAGGGGAAAACCAGGAGTGTTTATAAAGTCTCTCTCTCTCTCTCTCTCTCTCTCTCTCTCTCTCTCTCTCTCTCTCTCTCTCTCTCTCTCTCATTTCATAAGTTAATGATTTTCGTTTTCTCATTACACGCACCGGTAATTATCGTTTGTTCAACTGAACAACAGAGTGCGTTGAAAAATCTCTGAAGGTAGTCGTAAGCTATCCGACAAGAAACTCTTCTTGTGAGGGAGGGATAGTCGGGGAGGGGGTGAATGCAATTTAAGAAATCTGCAAGCCAGGAGCCGGCTAGACGGGTCTCCAGGTAACCTTGAATAGAAACGCGCGGTGACTCGCCCTGACGCCCTCTATAAAGCAGAAAGATACTGAACATCTATTTTCGCTGATTGTTTTCTACTTACTAAATTTATAGCCATTTCATAAACGTTATGGAATGGAAAACAAAGGTTCAGGGTTTTCATGAACGTTGACCGTAGAATTATTAGCAGCATGAAACACCATGGAAGATGATCCTTAATCCTTTGAAATCAGGTATTATTTTATGAAGAAGTTATTCTTACTAGAATAGTCTCCTTTTTACCAACAAAATTGAATAATTACAAGTCAACATTTACTAAAGTTTGTGATCAGAAAATTACAGGTTTCCTTTCAACGTATGTTTCTTTCTACCTTCCATTGTTTTGTGCCCGTGACTTAAAACCAACTTCAAATAGATTAAGTAACCGTAAGAATTTTTGAAATATCAAAGCATGAGAGACTGACCTCACTGATAGAAATGTCATTGGAGAAAATCTGTAAAACCGAGGCAAATGGAGCCTGTAAGACCACGATTATTGATTGATTATTAGCTATTATCTGGCATCGTAACTGTAAGACCACGAAGCTTTAACAGAAAAAAATAATATTGTCCAGTTGACAATAAATGGTTTAAGGTATAATCCAAATCCTTCGTTTGAGAATTGACAGAAATGTGGAGGATTAAGACAAATTGTGTTGCAAAGCTACAGAAATCTCACGATAGAGAAAACGAAAATGAAACAGAATTGTTAGATCAAATGGAGAGTAGGAAGAGTGTTCTGTTAAACAAGAAGGCAAGAAGAAAATTGATTATTTTCTGATGACTGCCGAAACTTGTATGTTATGTATTCGTAACAGTATGCGCTTATAAAAGCAATATCTTTTATAAGTTGTTTTCCAAATTATGAATGATGTTTAGGATAGAATTATTGAATAATTGGAACAATTTTAGAGGCTAATTATTCTTTTTATCGAAAGTTTAACATGCTTGTAAATACGTGATGCCGAAATTAAAACAATAAGTTCGAATTGAAATGCTTACGGGTTGTGAAGAAATGGCAGCAGCTATTTTTCTAGATTAACTTAGTTGTAATCTTGCCAATGGTATTCATTTTATCACGATTAAAAAATTTTAATTGAAAAAGGCAAACATCCACTACATCAGCCTTATCATTATTATTATCATTATTTTTATTATCAACATCATTATTATCTTAAATATTATTATATGCATTATTATTCCTTCCAATAACAGTGATTTATTTCATAGCAACATCATGTGTTTGGTTTTAATATATTTGTAACATAATCAACAAAATACGCTACTATATTACACCGTTTGGCACCTCCTTTGCTCCTATGATACATTCAGTGCATTCAACAAAGTTTTTACTTCGTTTTACTCAAACAGGATTTAGTGTAGTAATGTAGCAAGTAATTATGCTCCAAAATCTAATATCAAAATTATATCTAGTCATTCGTGTGATTAATGCTTGAAGATTAAGTGAATAATAACACTTTCTGTCATTTATAATTACATATATATATATATATATATATATATATATATATATATATATATATAATACACACACACACACATATATATATATATATATATATATATATATATATATATATATATATATATATATATATATATATATATATATATATATATATATATATATATATATATATATATATATATATATATATATATATATATATATATATATATATATATATATGTATGTATGTATATGTGAATATATATACATACATATAGTAATGAATGCCATTTACATTCAAGAAAACTTCAAGCTTAAAAGAAAGATGACAAGCTTGCTCTCCTCAATAAATATAGATCAAGTGCTGAATTTTCTTCCTTATTTTTTATACTTTTATTATTTTACCCTCGAAAAGTTAAAGTTTTACTGGAATGTAATGATTTTCGTTTAGCCCTGCGCAGAGGTATTGGGTAACGTACAGAAAGTTGTCCTTTGCGGAGATAGGAAATCTGAAACGGCTCAGTGCGTGGGACCTCATTATTTTGACCTGGGCCATTGCCGGAGGTCATAATGTTTATCCAATCAGAAGTCATTCACTCAAAATTCAAGCTGGATGATGGTAGCATAAAAATGGCGCTGAGTTACTTGTTCTTTACTGATCAGATGGCAACATATTGTACCAACCGTGTGTCATACGATCGTATATAGTAACGGCATTTCATTTTGTGTATATATTATGCTTGCATCTTCGCTTTCCCCTCGCACTGACAAGAACCTGAAATAACATGGCTGTTTTTCTTATCGTTAACTGTTAACCGGTGAGCTTTTCGGTTGAACATGAAATTGCCTGTTATGTCTTTTGTACCCTTTTTGCTTGGAGTCTATGTATATAAAAGCGAGTGTTCCGTAATAAAGTTATTCAGTTGCTTTCATTCCACCTTCGATTCACAACCTTCTCTCAGCTCGTCACATTGGTGACCCTGGAAGTCAACTCGCTCCTCCCACCTTCCACCCCCCCCTCGCCCCTCCGTCATTGGTACTATGGCGCACTCCACGGAAGTTGGCGCTGTCCCATTGAAACTTTCGTCGTTCGCCAGCGGAGAGTCCTTTGCTTGGTTTCAGTGTGCAGCCTCCAGTTTCGCATCAAGGGCGTGACTCACTCAACCACCAAAGCAGAATATGTTCTCGCGGCCATACCCAAGGACACCTTCCCGGAAATATCCGACTGGCTTTGTGAACAAGGAAACACCCCCAATAGTGTATGACGCCCTCAAAACATACCTTCTGCAGTAGTACTCGCCGTTGCCAGCCGCCCGTATAGCAAAGCTTTTTCAGCTCTCTCAACAACCGTTGGCGGACCAAAGGGCTTCGCTTGCCCTCAGGGAAATGATCAGTATCGCTCGCCTGCAATCTGCTGCAGACGGCTCTCCTCGTGAGGTGAACCTACTTCGTACCCTTTGGATACGCTGTTTGCCCAAACCTTTACGCGCTGCCTTACCCGATGTCGATAGGTTACCCATAAAGGACTTGATGACCAAAGCCGACGCCCTTATGGACGACAGCCACACGACCTTCAAGACCTCCATCAACGCCTCCACTCTTAACGAAGAGGACGCCTATTCATTGTCAACCGAAGCTGACATGAATGCCGTAGGACATACACGCCTACCCCGTGACGTGCCGAAGCGGTAACAAAGCCACCCACCACTCGCACGCTCCCCAACCAACGACTTGTACAGCCACTTACTGCCTCCCATCGGCCACACTTTTGCTACTACCACAACAGATTCGGGGCAGCCACAAAGAAATGTGCCAAGGATTGTCAGTGGCCAAAAAACGTGTTAGTAGACCATCGCTCGTGGCGGTGACCTCCCGTGTTTCTAATCTTTTCTTTTTACATTATGCAGGAACGGGCGTGTGATTTTTGGTAGACACGAGTACTTGTCGTTCTCTTTTGCCAAGGGAACTCTTCAGGACACGACGTAGTCTGTCTACATCTGCCGACGTCCGCTTGGTAGCTGCTAACGGATCTGCAATACCCACCTACGGTTTCGAGAACCTCACATTATCGTTTGGAAATGGTTAATTTAATTGGAAGTTTCTCGTTGCTGACGTCACATTGCCAATCCTCGGTGCGGATTTCCTCTCTCATTTCCACCTTCTGGTCGATGTCGCCCACCGACGATTGGTCAACGCAGACTCGTACTTGTCGACACCTCTTCAACCCGCCCCCTCCAACCTCGCTCTCCACATCAGCCACCCACGGATGCCTACGCCCACCTCCTCACGTCGTACCCGGAATTTTTCCTTCCAGAACTTCGCCAAACACCCACGGCTTCTGCCAAGCACGGTATTTATCACTATATCAAGACAACGGGACCCCCAGTCTTCGCAA
Organism: Palaemon carinicauda; assembly: GCF_036898095.1. NCBI lineage: Eukaryota > Metazoa > Arthropoda > Malacostraca > Decapoda > Palaemonidae > Palaemon > Palaemon carinicauda. The sequence continues at coordinate 18,729,111 of NC_090743.1, forward strand.
AATTCAGATATCTGGCACTGGAACGATTGGCAGCCGCCAAACAGACGTTGGCTGAAATGGAGGAAATGGGCCTTTGCCAAAAGGCCTCCAGCCCATGGTCATCACCCTTACACATCGTTACACATCGTTCCGTCCTTGCGGGGATTACAGGCGCCTGAACATGCAAACAGAACCGGATTACTACCCCCTCCCAAACATCGCCGACGTGACCTCCAACCTGCACAAAACGAAGGTTTTCTCCACGCTCGACCTCCTGAAGGAGTATTATCAGGTGCCTATGAACCCAGAAGACATCCCCAATACCGCCATCACCACTCCGTTTGGTACATAAACCTTCAATTACTCCAGTTTTGGCCTTCGTAACGCTGGGGACACTTTGCTTCCTCTCATGGATGGTATCTTAGGGAACCTCCCCTTCTGTGTATGTTATTTGGACGACATGCTTATGTTCTCTTCCTCAAAAGAGGAACACCTGCGCATCGTGCTCGACCGCCTGCAACAAAACGGCCTTCTATTCTGGTACGATAAGTGTACCTTTGGCGCCAACGAAGTGTCGTTCTTAGGGCACCGCATCACTCCTGAAGTAGTATGAGTCCATCCCCTCCCTGTGAAGGTAGCAGCCGTTCTGGACTTCCCCACGCCCTCAACCGTCAAAGCTCTGCAGGAATTCTTGGGCATGATCAACTATTATCACTGTTTTCTGCCAGCCATTGCTGCCACTCTTGCTCCCCTCTACGCCTCCCTCAAGGGCAAGCCAAAGGACCTGAAGTGGGGTCCCCTTCAAAAAGCGGCCTTCTGCAATGCAAAGAAGGCACTATCAACCGTTGCAGCTCTCACTTTTCCTATCCCACATGCCCCTCTCCTTCTCTCCACCAATGCCAGCGACATCGCTATTGGTGCAATACTCGAGCAGGTGGTCAACGGCTCGCCCTGCTCATTGGCCTTCTTCAGCAGAAAACTGTCCAAGGCAGAATCGGGTTATTCTACCTTCGATTGCGAATTGCTGGCGGTGCACTTGGCTGTCCGTCACTTTCGCCATTTCTTAGAAGGTACCCCTTACGTCATTGGCACAGACCACAGGCCTCTGGTGCACGCCTTCACTTGACAGTCTGACGCCTGGTCCGCCCGTCAACGCTTAAATCTCTCCGCCGTGGCTGAATACAATTGCATCCTTCAAAACGTCCCTGGGAAAATGAATCCCGTTGCCGATGCCCTGTCAAGAAACACGTTGGCTGCCGTTTAACTGGGATTGGACTACAACGCCTTGGCTGAAGCCCAACGACAGGATCCAGAGTATCAAGCATGTAGGACATACTGCACGTCCCTCCGTTGGGAAGACTTCTCCCTTGAAGACTCCAACACCACCCTCCTCTGTGACGTCAGTACTGGTAGACCATGACCTTGGATTCCTGCTCCCATGCGCTGGCAGGTGTTTGATTTTATTCACGGCCTTTCACATCCCTCGTGCCGTTCTACTGCATAGCTGCTGAAGACGAAGTTCATTTGGCAGGTAATTTCTAAGGATGCTAAGGATTGGGTCCGCGTCTGTACTTCTTGCCAAACTTCCAAAGTACATCGACACACGCATTCAGGAGTGGGCACCTTTCCTCAACCTCAGCGTCGTTTCGCCCACATTCACGTCGACGTTTTAGGCCCCCTACCCACATCGCAAGGACATCGTTACCTGTTTACCGTCATCGACCACTCCACTCCTTGGCCTGAAGCCATTTCCATGGAAACTGCAACGTCCGCCTCATGTACATCTGCCTTACTCTCAGGATGGATTGCAAGATTTGGTATCCGTGAGCATATTATTTTTGACAGGGGTACCACTTTCACCTCTCAATTGTGGACATCATTAGCGAATCTCCTGGGCATCACCTTACATCAGACATCTGCCTACAACCCCGCTGCCAATGGAATGGTTGTACGTTTTCATCGCACCCTCAAAGCAGCTTTGATATCCCGCTGCAAGGATTCCAACTGGTTTACTCAGCTTCCCTGGGTCCTCCTGGGAATAAGGACCACTCCTAAAGACACCCTCGACGTCTCGGCAGCTGAAATGGTGTATGGCGACCCGTTGGTCGTCCCTGCCGAATTTTTTCCTTCTGCAACCTCTTCCGACGATCTCCAGCGCACACATCACGTCGTGGGAAAATTTACTATATGCCGCCAGACTTACAAGCCCTCAGCGAAGGATCACATACCGACAGACTTACACTCTGCAACGCACGTCTTCCCACGCAACGACACTAGCAAGCCACCGCTAATGCCCCCTTACACAGGCCCTTTCCTTGTGATCCGACGCAGTCAGAAAGCATTCCTACTAAACATTCGTGGCAAAGAAGACTGGGTCTCCATTGATCGTCTAAAACCTGCTTATCTCCTGCCAAGTGACCCGCCTACAGTTGGCCTCTCTAGATAAGGGTGCTGCCATGGGTAGATAGAATAATATAGAAAGGAATGTTAAAACATGTGAATTTTCTACTCTTAAGAAGCAGAGAGAGGAAGTCCCGCTAGTGTTTACTGGAAACTGTCACCGTCGTTGATGGAGATCAAGATATTTGTTAGATGTGCCTAGATCAGCAGACCTTAGGCATAACGATCGTCTGTTTGTAGCAATCCGAGGGCGCCAGCGTTATGGAAGGACAAGGAGAGCCTGTTGTCGCCGAAGAATATACATTAACGGAAGGTAAACACATGTCTCATTTCAATTATAGCGCCATATGGATCATGATTACACCAGCAGATCATTCGGGAAGGTGCGATCAAAGAGGCGTAGTTTTAAGGAAAACCAATGAGGATGAAGAAAGGAGAAAATTTCCCTATATGGAATTGTCCATAGTTAACCCCTCCCATAATGGGGTATATAAACTTCAACGAGAACGAGATAAGGGGAGTACAAAAAATAGAACGAGAGGACGAGAGAGAGAACGAGAGAGAAGATGCTCAGAAAAAGAGAGAGAACGTAAGGACCAGAATGCAGACGTGACCAGCCTTACAACAACTTGTCCGAGATATCAGAACGAGTTGACTCTGGTCGTTATTACCAACCACGAAACGCCCAGACCTGAAATATCCACGTTCCTGTCAACCGTCAAGAGCTGCTGGGAAGAGTACCATCTTTTAAGTATTATTTGTCTACTTTCTTGACTGTTCCCCTATTTGCTGGAGTGTAGTTTAATCAGATGATTTTCTTTGTTTAGTTCAGTGTTTCCTAAGTACTCAATTAAGAAACATTGGTCTTTGACTAGTTGTAAATAAAATTATGTTTTCTTTTGCGAGTTTTCTTTCTATATTCCCTTTTTCAATTCGGGTTGTGGTCGAGTTATCCTAATTTGATTATTCAATTCAAAAGAACCTGGTTCGATCACCACGAGGATCGTAACAGGTGCCCTATTTAACATGTACAGTATGTCATTTTTAGGGGGGGGACCCATGTACGAACCGTGTGTCACACGATCGTACATGGTAACGACATTTCATTTTGTGTATATATTATGCTTGTATCTTCACTCTCCCCTCGCACTGACAAGAACCTGAAATATCATGTCTGTTTTTCTCACCGTTAACTGTTAACCTGTGAGCTTTTCGGTTGAACATGAAATTGTCTGTTATGTGTTTTGTGCCCTTTTTGCCTGGAGTCTATGTATATAAAAGCGAGTGTTCCGTAATAAAGTTATTCAGTTGCTTTCATTCCGCCTTTGAGTCACAACCTTCTCTCGGCTCGTCACAATATACCTCTAAGAGCGACTAGTTTGTCCTTTTTACGCGAGTAATTTACGTGGTTTATACAAGAAAGGAATACTTGGTTATTTCTCAGTATTTGTATGAAATGTACTAGTGGTGGAATATGTCATGCTTTCGACGGGAAATCATCAATCAACTTTTCTCAAAAACTGTTTTACGACAAATATTTCTAGATGTACTGTCCTCGGAAGCATTATTTAAAGTGCTCAATATAGATCAGAAGCATTTATTTAATTAAGCAATCGTGTTTACCCACCCAAAACCTGTCCAACACAACAACTGCAGTCATTATGAGTCTTGCCGCCAAATTAGTCCACTTTACCTCTCCCCATCTTCGCCATCTTAGCCCGTCCCATCCACCAAAAAAAAAAAAAAAAAAAAATATCTATTATAACCAGAATAGGAAAAATCTTTGAGAAATAGTTATTTTTCACTTTTGGCAACAAGTTTCTGTAAGGATTTCGAATGTGACACCTACTTTAAGGAGTAGATTTTTCACAGGGGAGGAGATACGAGTTGTAGAAGTCTATAGCTCAATAATCTCATCAACTATGCAACAATTAAAAGTATGAATGTAGCAGTGACTGTCATGTTTTTTCTGTGGAACCGCCCCTTTTATGGGGAACTGCCTGATATTGAATAAGCACACAATTATACACAACAAATGCAACCGTTTCTAGTCCACTGGAGGACAAAGGCCTTAGACATGTCCTTATTCATGTCTGGGGTTTGGCCAGTTATAATCACCATGCGGGCCAATTACAGGTTGGTGATGATGGAAGACATCAGTCTGGTCGTTCACAGCAAACCAACATAATAGCCTATGGGTGGTCCTAGTACAGCTTTGCTGATCATCATATGACGATACACAAACCCTTTCACCACGTCACGTTATTCCCCCTCAGAAAGGGAAATATATATCATAATCATCTTCATCATCTCCTCCTATGCCTATTGACGAATTAAATGTTTGGTAAACTAATGTCTCTTGGGGAGTGCGAAGAGCATGACCAAACCATCTCCATCTACCCCTCACCATGATCTCATCCACATATGGCACTCCAAGTAATCTCTCTTTTAGTTTCATTTCTAATCCTGTCCTGCCACTCAACTCAAAATAATCTTCCGAGGGCTTTGTTCTCAAATCTACTAAATCTGTTGGAAATTGTTTCATTGTCATACCACGCTCATGTCCATACAGTAACACCGATCTTACTAAACTGATATATAGCCTGATTTTTATATGTAATTTCAAGCGATTTA